>NC_143019.1:18256659-18557493 GCF_055824585.1 Amblyomma mixtum
GACGTCATGTGATGGCAAATTTTCTTGCTCCAACGGCTTGTAGTTAACATTGCCTTTACTAGATGGCGCCACTATTTTACGTTTTCATTTCATTTTATTTCAATTTCGGGGTCATTTTGCAGACGAAAATGAACGCTGCACTAATAATTCGTTTAAAAAACTCGGAAATATTGTACTTTGGCAAGTTAGCGGCAATGTCAGCCATTTTAGAAGGACCGTTGGCATCCATGTCAAGCAGATGGCGTTTAGCGTTTTCAAAGCGCTATACTAAAACTCTCTAAGGGGATAAGTTGCGGCACGCTAACGTAATTTCCCTTAGGTCCGCTATCACGCTAACGCTATACTAAAACTCTCTAATGAAGTTGAAGGGGCTCGGCAGTTATTTCGCTATAGCGGTAGCTTCGTTATAGCACGTGCTAACCCAGCTTCCAAGGCGAATCATTGTTCCTTCGTTATATCCATTGTTTCGTTATAACGAAGTTCGACATTGCTAGAGAAATTGGGGTTTTTCAAGAGCTAGATACAAAGTGAGGATGTAACCTAACTTGACAAGGAATTTAACTTGCTGGCGCTCATGTAGAAGCTCTGATCTGCGCTACCTTGAAGGGCAAACACGTGCACATTGCACCAAACTATCGGTACGACATAGAAGATGCGTAAGGACTATACGTACCCGTTGGTACGAAGAGCGAAGGCAGAGCACCTTTTTGTTGTATTCCCGCATAGTCAATGTTTTCTGCAAGTTGAACCGACTGTACTGGTAGGAATACGCGATGTTGCCAACGTCGAATCCATGCGTCATTTCGTGGCCGACGACCTGCGTGGCACAACGTCACAAGGCTGCAGACCATTAGTTCACAAGGTAAAGGAAAAGGTAAAGATGTTGGGAAAGTAAACCGCGTAGCTGACAGACTGAATGAAAATCATGGTTCATCCAGTGTTAAGCATTGGGGTCCAATATAAAGCGATAGAAGTTACAGTAAGGGCTCCCATATATGGGAACAGTTACTGTAACTTCTATCATGACATATATGTCACGTCCACCCTTGGTCTTAAAGGTGTGGCATCTATTGTCAGAATATGCGTTGTGAAAACACATTTCAGTCTTATAGCTTGCCTTGAACGTTGAGGTAAACCGCCCACTTTATATATGGAATTGTCTGCAGCGGAAATCTTTATCTATATCAAGACAAAACCAAAACGGAACCGTTACTTGACAAGTTTAAACATTCGCATTCAGCAAGTGAAGTGCCCTTGCTTAATAGGTGGGGATGTAGCTGTTACAAGTGTGTTCTATGCCGAACAAAGGCAACAACCAGCTCCGAGCTAATGGTCCGTGAGAATGCGGTACGAGAGATGCGTGAGTGACAACTGCGATGTCAAGAATTGCGGCATCTTGATTTTTGTAGTTAGCAAGTCGGTAATAAAACGCGAATATAAATTTTTCTTCAGTACCTCAGATTGTCATAATTCGTTGCTTCTTTGAATTCTTGATCGTCGAAGTAGAGAAAGCAGAGCCTTGGGCAAGTTGGTACATCATAAGTAAAACAGCGCTAGACACGGGACGAAGGAAGAAGCCTTGTGCTGTGTTGTTCTTCCTTCGTCTCCTGTCCAGCGCTGTTTTACTTACATATGAAGTAGAGAAAGCGGTCGCTTTGTATTTAAATGAGAAACTCTGCTGAAAGCTAACTTGAATGTCATTAGAGAGCAAAATTATGGAATGTTCTCTTGTAGGGGCCACTTTTTTCGAATATGAACAGTGCCGTTTGCAAAAGTCATTACAAAATGAATACGTCTAATCTGGACGACCCTGGAGGCTTTTTTGTCAAAGCGACATACAAATAAATTTTAAGGCGCAAGTATTATTACGTCATGCTACGTACAGTCTTTGTCAAAAGTAACCAGGCTGCACGTTTTTCTTCTCAGTCGTATATTAAAAGCTATTATGGCAGCCCTCAAGCTCTTAATATCTGTATGGTAAGAAGAACCTCTGTTCTCACCTTGAAATAACTTTTTGATCTTTGGGGAAGCCGTGCGGGCTCTGTTATACCAATGAGAAGCAAACCATATAGCTTGGTTACTTTTGACAAAGACTGTACATGCTCCCCTAATTAATTGGCAAGGGTAACACAATGAGGGGTTACGGTGATTTCATTCTCCTTCGGCGAAATAAATGTCTGGAGCATGGAAATTTGGTTGGAATGCGAGGCTTTTAAACATCGATAAAGGTATACGTCTGCTCACCGTGTACAAACTCTGCTCTACAGGATGGTTTTCAGAGACGATGCTGTGGCTTATGCTTTGAAAGATGACTTGAAAAAAAAAATCTGACTTATACCCTTATACCCTTAGCTGAGTTTACGGCATTTGTCCTTCATTCCTCAGAGGGCGTGACAGAACGAGCAGTGGTGCTGCATCATCAATAAATGTTCTTAGCCGCCAGTGCATGTCTAGTCCATTCCGGTATGCGCAAGCTTTCTACAGTCATACCTGTCCCAGTCCGCCGTAGTTTATGGCAGCCGGACCACCGTGAATGAATACCGGCGGCTGCAGGAGCTCGGGAAGTACGATGACTTTGTTTCTGCCTCCATTGTAGAAAGCGGTGGCAAAGCCTGTCGTGAAGTTGTCAGTGACATTCTCGGTGTGAAAGCGGGTCGTGAGGATGCGGTGCGACTCGAGATACGGAGTGAAGAAATCCGAGGGACGAGCTGTCGGGAAACCCCCTGCAGCAATGTCAGTAGAGAAAGAATGAAGGTGTTTTTGTTAATTTTTCACTGTATTTAACGAAACTGTTACAAGCATGCCTAAAATGAACACACTGCGAAAGCAGGCGTATTAAAATTGGTATCGGGACTTCTCTCATTAAACAACGTCCCTTCAATGCATTTCAGTTCAAAATTAGTTTACTTTTTCGCTCTAACTGAGCTGCTAAGGCGACACAACGTTCCTGCTATGGCTTGATTTGAGCCAGTAACGAGGAATGAACGAGGTGCGTAGCGTGCGTGAACCAATCAGACACAAAAAAAATGAGTGGAATCAAAATGAAATGGCCACATTGCCGCGAAGGTTTGTACTTTGGTTTGTTCGTACTGAAAGCCGTCGGCAAGCACCTTTATCACTTTGTGACGCGAGAAGCGATATCTCGAATGATTGCTGCAACACGCAACTTATTTTACCTTGTTCTAGATTGTTGTAGATGCTTTTGGCACTTTTTCCCGAATATTATTCGCGGGTTTTAAATTTAGCGGGGCCGAGAGCGGAGAGGATTTTGTTCGACGACCGACGACTACGCTTGCTGTTACCGCCTCTGCCGAGTCATTCAGTTCTTCGTGGCCTCGAGTCAGCTCAATAAAGCCTTTATTTTGGAAGCCTTTTCGGAGCCTCCTTGACTGCCCGACTGCCGTCACAGCTACATGAAAATATTCACATCGGTCCAGTGTGGCTTCAACATTTTATGTGGCAACACATCACGATATCTACAGGTGTTCAGAACTTGCACTACAGCTAATGTAGCATTGCAGCGCATAAGGTAATTAGGTGTCCATCTGAGTTTTTGCTGTTCGGTCTGTGTAGCCAGAACGACTGACTGAAGTGACGCATGCGACCACGGTGACGGGTTCCGAAGGTTTCATGAATTGGTAATTGTGTTTCAGTTCCTCCTGCGGAGCAATTGCAAAGAGGGAGTGAAGCCGTGTGTTGATATCCTATTCTACTGAATTTGCGCACTCCTTGTTGAACTGGTATTTCCAAAAATTCTGTCCGAATTTCGCTGCTGCATGTTAGCAATGGACGCGCGTTTTCAGAGTTAGCCAGAGGGCAGGCATTAAGAAGAAGGCATGTATAAGGTGGTTTCTTTCTTATACAAGAGTTCTCAGTAGATTTGGAAGAGGAACGGGCCAGATCGACGGTGCAGTTAGACAGAGGAGCGGCAGACGGGTCTCGTTTATAAAGTCAGCAGCGAGTGACATAGCCAGCACTCGGCAGGCCTTAAACTTTAAGTATGTGTGGTTGATGGAAACTGAACCGTCAAGTGAAGTCAAATTAATCATGGAAATTACAAGTTAGCTTTCAAACTATCCGTTTAGCCTGCCAAATTAGTGACTCAGACAGCCGCTACCGCATGCACCTAATCAACACATACATAAAAATTCACCTCATTTAGATTTTGATTGCTTCTGCGTACTTTGTAGCGACTATTGTTTAATATATCTTTGAAGAGTGGTGTATGACCTGCTGTTGATCGCCGACATCATTACAGCCCTTGTTATGTTTGTTAATTTGTTTGGCTTTTTGTAATGCGTGTTCACATCACTTTCGCCGTTGCAAACCAATATGTCCCCTCTTATGTAATGCCTTCGGGCCTTTAAGGAAACAATAAATGAAAAGAAATGTGATAAAAGGACAGAAACAGAGGACCATGGTGATCGGTGAATCACTAAATGCTCACCGTAGAACCTTTCCACGAGATTGTCAGTGGCGAGCTCTTTGGGGTAGCCTGTGATGAGGCGCATGTTCCTGGCCTTTCCAAACATCAGGCACCACAAGGTGTCCTTGATCCAGTCTGAGTTCTTTATCTTCTCCAGCAGGGTTTCCTTCAAATCTCCCACCACTTGTCTGGCCTCCTCCACCGCACTAGGTGGAACGACTGCCCGGCAGCACGTCCGTAAGAGAAGAAGAGAAGCCGTGGCGTTCGAACCACATGCAAAAAAGAAACGAGCATGCTCACTCCTGCGCCGCGACGTGCCTCCGAATCTTCAGATAAGTCCTGAATTGAGATCCTGAGATAATCTTAGATATAAAGCAATGTATTCAGCATCAAGACAGAACGAATCCGTCGCCACGGCTCATATTTGGGCGGAAATCAAGGCGGAAAATGATACTAGTGCGGTACAGATTTCTGCCAGCGAAAAAAAAAAAAATTGGCAACATGGATACACTGCGGACATGCGCACACCATCCTCTTCATTATTACGAGCTGACTAGATATCGAGGCACCCGAAATTTAAGCTCCGCGATGCCAGGCGGAGTGCTAGCCTCATCAGTTTCGGTTCTTACGCGGGGCTTGAACTTCACGTTTTGAGGCGAAAGCCTTTAATGCCTCATGGTTGTCGACAGAAGGTTGTCAGCAGAGGTGTCAAGCTTTTTCTAGTCAGAATAGAAAAAAAAAACCTTTGTGAACGATGGGATTCGAACCACTACCCTTCCGTTCCGCAGCCGAGCTTGATAATGGCTACGCTACTTCCTGCCAACACATATGTAATTCTCCTTGTCTAGGACTCTGGAGAGTGTTTGCAAAAAGGCGTCGAATCAGACGTATGCCTCCCAAAAGCCCTCCAGTGTCTCCAGCATTTAAGATTCACGAGAAGTTGTGTACCTAATTAACATCATAACCACACCTCAGTGATACAAGCAACAACACCGCGCTAACGGCTTTCGCCTCACCGCACTTTAGGTCAACAAAGTGCCCCCCTGAATTTGGAGGTTATTGGCTTTAGACAGAAAAAACTGCGTTCCGAAGCTGAGCGTCGAAGCTACGTCCGGAATTTCAGGCGCGTATGACTATTGTGCGCCGGAGAAGCCCGGGAAGAGAACACACACTGGGAGCATTCTACGGTCTTGTTTAAGAAAATATTTGAACGAATTTCTTTGGCCAGCATTTTCAGTCTGCCATCCTCCCGAGATATTCCAGATGAAGAAAGGTGCAAGCCAGAAGTTGCCTGCAAAAATGAGTACTTTCTCATGTGTCCGGCTGCGGAACATTTATTCCTTTTGCCCTGCTGAAAGCTCCTACCACATTGCCGAGAATCGGTACAGATATAGAGGTGCTTCTCATACTTGTTGTTCTGCGTGCTGTTATGACAGCCGATGATACAACAATACTTCGTAATGCCCTAGTGTTTCGGTGGGAACGCTTCTAAAATCGCGAAAATGCCACCTCGTGCAACGGGGTGGAGCTGGCACAAGGAGTACCTCCAGTCACGGCCGGACTGGAGGTGAGCGTGCGAGCCGCCGCTGCGTCTAGACTTGCCGCAGCTGCATTGGGTACGTCCCGCTAGTTTTTGGACTAGCGTTACTGGGAGGAGTGGCGCTGTTGTCGCGCCACCTAGCAGAGTGAAGCTATCACTTCAAAACATCAGCGTTAGATTTGACCGAGTCTCCTTTTTTGTGATGTCTCATGTCTACGCTGTTTCTCAATGCGTATGTATGAAACTTCGCGAGCTGGAGACGTTAGATTGAGGTAATACGTACGCTTGCGGAGGTAGTGTTTTGTGATGGGCACTGACATGATGCCGCGGACGGATTGCAGGCAGAAGTCACCGACTGGATCTCGGAGTCTGGATTGGCTCAAGGCCTGCGTGATCATGGCCTGACCGTGGGCCAGGGGCAGGAGCTGGTGGAGCAGACTCCAGCACATCAGGAGCCTGGAGTCCTCGGGTGCCACGTGATTCTTATCCATGAGCAACACCACGATATCCCCCGGGTGGTCCCACAGCACGACCGTGTCCTTAGCCGTAAACAAGTTATCCGTATAGTGCTTGATCAGCTGTTCCCAGCGGCCTAGAAGAGAAGGCGGGATTATACAGGGTTCTGAAAGTTGCAGGACTCATTTTTTTAAATAAAATTTATTGAAGAGAATAGTACAAACGATTAGAATTTTTAAAAGTGGCACTCTTCCGCACCTACACGCTGCTGCCAATGAGTTTTCCATTTTTCGTACGCCTCCAGGAACGCCTGGACCGGAATGCTGTTTAGCTCCCTCGTCACGGCCTGTTGAACCACCTCTACCGATCCGTGATGTTTACCCTTGAGCGTCGATTTTATTCTCGGGAATAGAAAAAAGTCTGGTGGGGCCAAGTCGGGGCTGTAGAGGACCATAGGCAGCGTTGCCGCCTTGTGCTGGGCAAAAAATCGGGGTCCTGATTCACATGATGTAGATCGCTTTCCGGTTGGCCTTTTGCTCCTTTGACAATATTCCCGGCACCAACTTCGCGGACACTTTTTTCATGGCTAAGTTTTCTGTCACAATATCAAAAACTTGAATTTGAGGAAAGCTCAAGTCGTCAGCAATCATTTGATACTCATCCTACAATCACTGTTCAGTAAATGTTTCACTCGCTACACATTTTCATTGCTCTTGCTTATCGAAGGTCGTCCGGAGTGGTCGTCGTCTTCCACTCTTTCCTGACCTTCACGGAACAGCTTGTGGCACTCAAAAAACACCTGAACTACCCATGACAGCGGCACCGCAGGCCTCCTTAATCATATCGTGAGTCTCTTTGCCCGTTTTACCAAGATTTACACAAAATTTGATCGCGTATCGCTGATCCATTAAACGTTCGACGATTCTGCGTGACGAGACGTTTCGACAGGGGCTCACAGTACAAGCGACCTGCTCTCTTCAACGGCTGAGAGCCGACTGCCGATTTTCCCCAGCATTCCCAATATCCCGCTACAACGATCCTGCACACGCACACAGCCTCTCGTCCGCCCGTTCGCCCAGGAAAAAACCAGTCCTACTACTTTAATAAGAACAGACCCTGTATATCCATCGATTTTTTTTTTGTTCAGAAAATTCTCATGTACAGCCTTAATGGAGAGGCATTTGCACGGCTGTCAATACTGCTGATGAATAAAGTCGACACCAAAAGCCCATTGACAGAATCAAAGCTGTCAACTGTTTCAGCACCATTACTGTGCGATGTCAGTGCACGTTAAAGAACCCCAGGTGGTCGCCGTTTTCGGAGCCCTTCACTACGGCGCCTCTCATAGCCTGAGTCGCTTTGGGACGTTAAACCCCATAAACCAACCAACCTTTAATACCATTCCTTTCATTATAGTACAGGGGTGGCCATATGTCATCCTTTGCTTCAGTACCATATGCTGCCGGGCTAGTCGGTTTTGCATTTTTGAAGACGACATGGCGCTACAAGTACATACACAAAAAGACGAGGGGAAGAACAGGCACCGTCTTCCAGCTGTTTACTCCGAAGGTAAAGAATATGTATTTATAGCATTGAGCTACGCCCACTTCCACACTTGCTGTGCGTTATCGTTTCTGACACTTATCGCAACTTATTCTCCTGTCTGCATTGAAAGTCAAACTCTGCCGCGTGTAAGTCGGTCGAAGCATCGCTTACACACGGCGCCGGTTTTTTCTTTATGTGAAAGTTTTTTATGTTTTTTTCTTAATGGAATATCATTTGGAAGTTGGCGCCTGTTCTTCGTCTCCCCGTCTTCTGTGCGTGTACTTGTAGCGCCATGTCTTTTTCTAAAATGTTCTCCTTTGGATTAACAAAATAGCTGCGCCGGTGATAAAAACGTTCGGAAAGCACTTGCCAGCGAACATGGAGATGCGTAAACAGGCTCGAAATTGAGATAACATTATTGATCCCACTGCTCAGCTCACAGTACGTATATGTGAAGCCGCTAGCATTTATTCTTTCCAGGTCAACCAAAAACGCGGGCGGAGTGGTCTCCAAACGTTGCACACCGACGCTGTATGAAACGGAACATCGTCGCGTATCTCGTTGTGGTTGAAGTTTCCGCCGTTGCTTTTACTGCGTTGACAGTAGTGCTATTTCAGTGTAAACCCGTGGTCTGCGCATGCGTATGTGCGTGCGCATGTTCGTCTGTGTGTGCACGCATGTGTGCTTGTGTGCGTGTGGATGTGAAGCCTCCACCTCAGCGCCTCTCTGACGAAGTTCCATCCGCCACTCGTCCACCCGCCTCCATCCTCCAGAGCCCATCACCGACCAGAAGCGCACGTAGCAGGGGAACGACAAAGCGACGGTGATATAAAATTCAAAGAGGTTGTGCAAATGCTACTTATGTAAAAGCTATATGTGCGGCAAAATAATAGTGGTACGCAGATTTTGTCGCATCACATTGCATAATCAGTTTGCATTTTTTAATCGAACATTTTGTTGTGTTCTGTGTGGAATACACGTCCAGAGACGGATAAGGTAAAGCCACCCACTAGCTCTGTTACAGGGACTCGTAGCCCCTAGGACCAAAGCAGCCGCCGCTGAAACGCTAGTGCATCTCTTGTCTGGAGAGAGAGGAAGGACAAACTGTCATGCACCGGTCTCTGTTACAGTAGAGGATGAGTCTTCGAGTCAGGAATCCTAGCTGGAAAAGGCTTGGGGTCGCTGAAATATGCTATTGCACATAAGTATGCGTCCACACTTGTTACTTACTTTTGAGATTAATCGAAAACAAAAATATTTCGATATCGCTAATAGGCCTAGCGTTAGATTATCTAGTTGCTTCTTCATACATGCCGGATTTTCTTAGGGGATCAAAACAGAATGAGGTATAGAACGTAATGGTGTGGCCTAGTTAGGATCGGTTCATACAAGACAACCGCGCTCCCTGAAGGCCCAGCGCAGTTGGGACGAACTATAGACGCAATTGCGACGGACGTCTCATTTGCGTCTTTCGTCTGAAATATTTAGCGTGCATTCTTGTGCATTCTTTCAGCGTATTCATGCCTCTAAACAAAGCGTCTACCCGCAGTGTAGGTATATTGTTGAGAGAACAAGGGTAGAATGGTGCGGTAGAAAATAAGTGTCTGTGAAGTATTGAATACCAGAAAGGGTTAGCGCCAATTGAGTAGTACCGAATATTAACGTCGGGAACTCCATGAACTCGTATTCAGTTGCAGTGAATAGTATGGAAAATATGGTTTGTGGCGTTATTTTATGGTTCGGTTATTAGGTTATTAATAAAAGATAAGGCTGAGGACATTGTTAAAAAAGTTTAAAAGGGCTTTCGAAATCGATAAGGCTGACAAGCATATCCTTAAAACCCTTATTCTTGTGCGAATACTTTGAGGATCCCAGTAGAACGTAGGGTATCTGAAAAGTGTAACTTGATTCGTAAGTTCCTCATCATGTATCATACATCCACTATCTCCCTGAGTATGCCCCCAACACGACGAGGGTGACCGCGATCTACAATAACAACGAAAAGCACGCGGACACAAAGCAGGGAACCATACCAATATCATCCTCTGCCAAGTTTACGGACTGATATCAAAACCTGGGTAGCGCTGCTTTACGGCGGGTCCTTCGAACACACTTTGCGTGCTGGGCTTCACAGTGAGGCCGATAGAACGAGATGAGGCGTATACTTACCGTTTGAGACGTAACCTTTCGTAAACTTGCCAAGTTCGTTCACGTGCGTCGACACGGTTCGCTGGTATGTGCGTACCTTTGCTATGGTCTGTCGCACTGCCAAAAAAGAGGGAAATGGGTTAATCATCATAATTATTGTTCCTTAAGAGCACCGGCTTGCGCATTACATGGGCAGGGAGATAAAGTACATCCGCGGAAATAAATTATGTAATGCAAAAAACACACAAAAATGAGGCATAGTAACGTTATACATTTCCATCGGACCGTGTGTAATGAAATCACATTGTAAAACAAAAAGAACGAAGAGGACGCTGATGCGAATCAACCAATGTATTGGCCTGTGGCAGAGCATCCGCCTTGCACTCGGGAGGCGCTGGGTTCGATCCCCAGTGCGGCTGAGTGCTCATTGGCTTTCTAACGAGTACGAGATTTCCCCCGACCTGGTGCTCTGATTTATGGGTGAAATGCTTGGAAAAAGGCTTTAGATAAAAGAAAACAAATTTGGTGCAGTGGCTAACTGTGAAACAGTTTTCTCAAATTTAAGTTTCCTCTTGCCAGCCGGATTTGCGTAGACCATAGGCCTTTTTTTTGTATTAACATATGCACGTTGATAAAACACCGCAAGTCGCAGCTGGCCACCTCGATTGAGACTTGCTTTAAGGATCGCTTTTAGAGATGTGACGAGAAAATCAGTATTGAGCGATAGCTACAGGGATCTTTTCAACAAAGGTTTCCCCAGCAGCAGCCCAAGATAAACAATTGTATACAAATGTGCCTCACTGCCACTACGCTGTCTTTTTCTCGCTCAAAGAGCATTCCAGAATTTTGAAACCTTAGGCGCACTATTACTTGCTACAGCCTACTCTTACAAAAGTTTCTGTAGACACTCACGGACTGCCCGTAGACTTTTGCCACTAAAGTTTATAGACTTTCTATACACAAATCCTTTAGACTAGTCTGTAGGCAATGTAAATCATATAGACAATGTATAGAAATATGAACATATTCTTTGAGTAGGGTTTTATCTATAGACAATCTGTACGCTACGAATAGATAAAAGAAAATTTCTGTACGAAGGCAATAGAGTCTATAAGAGGACTGAAAAGAATGTTTATAGACTATTTTTATAAATGTACAATCTAGTTGCTTCGACTGGCACTCAATGGGCTTCAAAGATACATTAGCAAATTAAAGTCTGCCTGCATCTATAGATCACCACGTTAAATTAGGTTGTTTTCCCTGGAAGCCCAGCTTTTGGTTTTGGGGTTTAACGTCCCAAAGCGACTAAGGCTATGAGAGACGCCGTAGTGGAGGGCTCCGGAAATTTCGACCACCTGGGGTTCTTCAACGTGCACCAACATCGCACAGTACACGGGCCTCTAGAATTTCTCCTCCAAAGAAATTCTAGCCGCCGCGGCCGGGATCGAACCCGCGTCTTTTGGGTCAGCAGCCGAGCACCATAACCGCTGAGCCACCGCGGCGGCGGAAGCCCAGCTTTTATAAGCTAGGAGAGGGCAAAAATGAACTGCAGCTGTCGCTGCCACGGGCCGCTTTTATCAGCAAAGTGCGATGGTGTCAACGCGTTTTGCATGCGGAGCTCTCAAGCAAGAGCACTCCGCCGCCCATTTCTAGTGAGCGATCCACGTTAGTCCTGACGTCACCATCAACGTCAATAGTTACATTGAGCGGCGATAGAAGTGTTGCATTTTCAACTTCTAATATCTCAGCGATAAATAGAGAATTATCGTGGAGAAAATTTTAAGTAAGTAGATAAGTTGGAGTAAGTTGTCCCGTGCGTCCAATTAGGTTGGTTATTTGACCTCGTTGTGAGCATTGCCACCAGCACTGAACCTGACCAGCCAGTACTGATAAAAAATGCCAAAAAGCTTTCATTTGAAAACGTCTGCGTCCTCTAAGATTGGACTAACTTCTAAACTACTTTTATTCAAATCTGCTCCAACACGACGGTTTACTCTCAGCCCACTGCACAAGCATGGCACCAGGTGTGAAACAACGCGAACAAATGAAATTGCTCTCAACAGTGGAGTTACCGCGCAGTCCTGGTGTACCTGCCTGTGAATTCGCTTCGGATGATGCGTGAGACTAATGCCGCAGCATCCAACTTCGGCTCGTAGAGGCGCACGTAGCTCTCGTAGAGCCGAGACAAGCTGGCATTGTCGTAATCGTTATGATTCTTCTCCATCCACTCCTCGTCAAGTGTATGGATCTGCATCTGTGGGAGACCGCACATGCCATAGAATTAGTGGCGCGTCTTGATAACTGCCTGGCCCGAATGCTAAGCAGTTGTATGTGATACAAAGGATTTCACGCCCAAAACCGCACACACTAAACCCAAGACCGCCGCAGTGGACGGTGCCGGACTAATGTATACCAGCTGAGGTTCTTTAACTTTCGCCCTTTAACCCATAAAGCACAAATCGTGATGCAGGGATATTATTGAAAAAGGAAATAGTATTATTCCTTTAGAGGAATAATACTGCTTCCATAATCATGATACTCCTGTTACGAGGACTATGTATTCCGATTGCCAAGCAATTGAGCAGCAGTTCAGTTTCAACCTGAGATTAAACTTAAAGGCACATGGCTACAGGTACTCGGCACGTTACCGAAAGCTCATTTCACCCTATGGGTAGCAATTCATAATTGTGAAGACTTTGTAATTCGGCATTTTCGGCTTTAAGCAATAAATACGTTCTTTATTTTATTGAACTTCGATCTGTGCGCAAGGTTTGTGCTATGCACACTGCGCAGTTGACCACCGAACACGTCTATTCTATTTACGTGTTTTTAAAGTGATATTCCTTGCTTTAGCAAGTCCAGCATAATTAGGGAAATATATTGAACATTAGAATATCATAGGGCATGTTGCAGAAGTATTGAAGGCAATCGTCCATTCTTCCTATGTGTAGCATCTCTCGCATCGTGTAGTAAGGCTGCCACAAAAAAAAAAAACAATGGGAAACGTTTTGAGCGATAACCTTAATAGGAAAAAAAAATGCAAGCCTGCCGAGGGAAGATAAGCGGATATATTGATTGTTATAGTGAAATCTTACAAGATAAGAAAAAATTGTGGTCATAGACTATTTCTCGTTCAAAATTGCGTTTGTACACAATTGCCGGGTATGGATAAGATTTAAGTGATTTCTAGTTACCATTCCTAACACTAAATTCCTGCTGCTGAAGCCGCTGGACATGCGCCATTGTTTCCTTAACAGGTATGTCCTTAGTAAGCTCATTTGTCAACGGTAGTGTCATTCTTGCTCATTATTCTCCCATCTTTCAGCGCCGCAGTTCATCCGTAATGCTTAAGGAATATGTCCAGTATTTCACTTTGTTGCAGCTACCGAAAAAATGCGCCTAAGTGCTCGAATACCTTTGTGCTCACTCACATTCTTCACTCCAAGATATTTTAATACTTCCCACCTTTCTGACTGCGTTGCCAGGGCAGGATTCACTAAATGCGCTGTTCGTTGGTCCTGGGTGTTGGTGCAACTAAATTAATTAGTGCAAGGACGTGTTTCGGGCTCGATATTCAACAGTCTCCCTGCGCGACATTTGAACCGAAGCTCTCTTCCCGTTCGTGCACTACAACGGGGAAGGATACGTACGTCTAAAACTTTATTGGCGATATGAGCCCTTCTGGTGTAGCCGAACTTGACGAAAGTCGAGAAGCCGTATTCCAGGGACAGCCTCGTGATCCGGTCAGGAATGTCGAAGTTAGGGTCATTGGGAACGTTGGCTACGTCGAGTCCGAGGGCGCCGAGGAAAGACCTGAGCGACTCCACCTGCACATGGAACGGCGCCAAACACACGCATAATGAACTGATTGACTGATTAATGTTTATATTCATATAAACAAGGTCTGTGGTTGCAGGACAAAATGAAACTGGGTCATATGTCTTATCGATGGGAGTACTTGTTAAAAAGAGTACAGCTATTTTGTAGGGTTTAACGTTCTGTGCGATATATGGGCTACGATAGACGTCGTAGTGGAAGCCTCCCGAATATTTTCAGAGCCCTCCATTAAGGCGTCTTTCGTAACTCACGCATGGCTTTGGGGCGTTACTCTACAGAACATAACGTCGGTAAGCCTTTTTAGTGAATGCTCCGCGATATGTTTTGAAGCGAAAGCTTCACTACGGGACCTCGGGCTTCAATCGTGGACCGTGTAAATTTGACCTTCAGCTGAGTTAGAGGTCAAACCGCGAAAAAGAGCAAAAGAAATTGAATCAGTACCCGCGAACCCGTGGCTGCGCGAACAAATCTTAAGGGCCGCTCAGCGAAGCCGCTAGGCTATCGCCACGCGAACAGATCTCCACTAAGGGCCGCTCAGCGAAACCACTAGGCTATCGCCACAGCAAACACACCTCGTGTTAAACTGCACCACACTCTCGCGCTGTGCTTTGGAGAGCGTCGTCTTCATCAACTTCCATCTGCTCCGTACCGCAGCACTGCCTGCTCACCGTCGTCCTCTACGTAGCACAAATCAGTGTTTTCGCTCCGATTCGAATATAGGAAACATTCTTTGCAGTTTCTTTGCTTTAAGGAAACCTTTACTGGAAAAACGCCCTGCCTCAGGACACTGTTTCTAAAACACCATTTCCAGTGTATTATGGTCAACTGTTTGAAAGGCGATATCATTCTGTATTCGGCAGTGAGCTTCCTAAGTGCTGTGTGTGTGTTCCGCTTGTGCACTTTATTTTTGGTGTCCGACATTTTTTTCATCGCACTTTATATTGTGCTGAGCAAACTACGTTACACTCGACCAGGGGCCCCCAACCTCGGAGTTCTCGGGGCTGGACCCGAGGCGCATGCAGGCCTGGTACAAGCCGGCAGCCTTCTCCACAGCTCGCTGGTTTGTTCCTGGGACGTGGAGGCTGAGGAGCATGATCTTGCTTTCTTCTCGATCGTGGTAGTTTTTCTGATGCAAAAAAGACAATGGCAGCGGTAAAAACACGCTATGGAAGTGTAGTCATTATAGTTTAGCTCAAGGTATGGTAGGAAAAGGCAGAGTGTAAATGAAGGCATAGATCCTTCTCATGCATCAGAGCACAGAGAAAATTGCAGCGTTCATTTACACAAGAGGAAGATACTAAACTAGATGTTGCGCACGCGTGAAAAAGCGACGCATTCATAATAGTTAGAAAAACAGTAGGCAATCGGTTAATATTGTGCAACTGGACGATTGAACAAAATTTTTCAAATATTTGAAACAATCCATATCAAAGTAAGAAGTAAAAGTAGAGCTAAGGAAGGAATTTCAGTAGGCGTTGCGGAATTTCCATTCAAACGAACGAAGAATAAATCGCACGGCTTTGAGCGATAGCTCTATTCAATGCAGACACTCGAGTTTGTCCTTTTGACCTTCAAATGACCTTCACTTAGAGATGCATAGCAACAGTCTTAAGTCAGATGCCAAAGCATACATTGACTATGGCTGATACGATGGTGGCCGCAAATTTGGCCCTGGCCATTACTAACATTGACGCAACCTGTCCCCAAAATTTGGCCCATCTCCGAAATCTTTACTCGGGTCACTCCAAAATTTTCCCATTCTACCCCGAATTTCACCTTATCCAGGCTAATTTGGTTATGGCCGACACGATGGCGGCCACCAAATTTGCACCGGCTCACTTCACTTCCAACTTTGGCCCATCCCATCCCCGAAATCTGACCTCGTATTTGGACCAAAATAAACATGCAGGCTAAACTGAACGTGCTCAATACCATGGCGACCTCTAAATTTTACCCGGGGGACTCCAAAAACCGCAACACTAAAGGAGAAACAAGAATAGCTATCGCTCAACAATTCGGTATAATTGAAAATTTTTCTTAGAACTCGCTCTATCTTTTCATATCTGTTTGGTTAACATTCCAAATTTTCAAACCAAACTCAAGACGCGAACAGATTCGAGTTTAGCAAGTTGGGAAGTTTCGCGTCTTCTGGGGTGACGCCGTCACTGTTATACTGTGTCTTCTTTGTGGGGTGTTTGAAATACCTGCACGAGGTCACGTGGTTGTGACGTAATGACCTTCTCGACCAATCCGGATTTTCTGAATACGCCAACAACTACAGTGATTGCCCCACTGAACGGAACCTTTAAAGCTGTCGCGTTAAAACGGCGGAAACGTTCTTTAATAACATGCACGAATGGCTGCTCGCCAACAACGTTGCACTTTCTGTACTAAATAGGCACTGTACCAGCACACACTCACAGAGGATAGGCTGTCAATGAGGGGACCGTTGAATTTACTGCACACAAAGTCATAGAAATTCGAACACGGCGAGTAGCCCCAGTCCAGGGACGAGTTGAGCAGCTCTGCGGCGATACGGTCCGCATCCACATCGGCCGACAGCGACACCAGCTCCTTCCTGTCCACTGCAGACACGGCAGCATAAGCGAACCTTGTGTTGAGTGGGCACAGCAAGCGCACTGCTTGATGCTAGAACCGATTTAACTTGTTGCCCAAATATTTTTTAATGTGTTTGAATAGAAGCCTCACCGAGCAAAAAAATGTGTCGTTGGTCAAAAAATTCGCCGATTTTTAGCTAGGGAGAAAGGGCCGTCACCAGACCAGGTACTGTGAAGACGTGCTAACTAGGAGGTTGGTTAACTAATACTGAATAGGTAACTTTTTAACTGTTGCTCTTCGGCTCCTTAATTATTGACAGGCGAGTAGCGCACCGTAAGTGATATCTATATCAGTTTTTAGAATTTCAAATATGCTTTTATTTTCAGCGCTGTGTCCCAACAAATTTTGGCTATTTCGACTAGTTACGTGCACTAGAGAGGTTGCTTTGCCTGCAAGCATCTAGAAAGAGCATGTATTTTGGCGCGATGTACCCAAATTGTAAGGGAGTAATTACTCCCTTATTACAAATCTACTCCACCTTGGGGGATTCCCCTAAAACATTTGACCAACACTGTTCCCACTTCAAGTTATTGATCAATTCGCTCTCGCCCTGCCATAAGCTTGCCGTCCCGGTTATAGCTCAGTTAGAGCGACTGCTCCGCTGAAGCGGTGGTCCCGGATTCCAACCCCGGACCAGGACGAATTTTTCTTTAACTACGAAGTTTCTGAGAAAGCTGTATAGCTTTCCTTTGTAGCCGTATGGCTGCGCTCGGGTGGATGCCAATGAGTAATTACTCCCTTATTACAAATCTACTTCACCTTGGGGGATTCCCCTAAAACATTTGACCAGCCAGAATATGTTGGGCTGTCGCGCTGAGGGTAACCGCATCTTCGAAATTCTAAAAACTAATATGGGTATTGTTTACGGTGTGCTACACGCCTGCCAATAATTAAGGAGCCTAAGGGTAAGAGTTAAAAAGTTAACTATTTTGTATTAGTTAACCAGATTGCTAGTTAGCACTACTCGGCCGTATTTCGATGTACTACACCGCTGACAATGCTTTGCCGAAAAAAGCGCTCTTCTAACTCTAAAAGACCATTTTTAAAACTTATTTAAATTTATAGACGAAACAGTTAAGGGCCGTAGTTAAGGGCTCCGGAAATTTCGACCACTTGAGGTTCTTTAACGTGCACTGACATCTATAAACGATGAACAGACGAAAGGAAATATCTAGAGGAAGAAAATAGAGACTTTATGAAGTCTGTGACAGTCTTATATAGACTAGTTTATAATGTCTGGAGAGTAGTGGTGGGTGGAGCTCGTATCAAGGGTACCTTCTTACTGGGGAGTGCACCTCGGAACAGCCATCGAACATGCTTTGAGCAGGCACCTGCCGGGTCCTGAGCTTGCCCGGAAGGTTGCCTGACCTTTTCCGATGCTCTACAGGTGTTCAGTGTTGCCGGATTCATTAGTACCCACACACCGCTTTTTTTTTTTTTTTGTGGAAAGAGAAATATAAGCTAACACAGCAAAAATGAAATGGTGTTTACGTAATGCGAGGCTGTTTTAGCGTCGGCTGCGAAGGGACGATGTGTCACGGGGGTCATAAGATGAGCGGAGGTCGTCATTTGTCGAGGCGTAATGGATCATACAAGATTGAGTTGGGTTACCCAATGGCACAAACGGTCACGAAACTCACGGGTCATAAGAGCGAGGGGTGGAACTACAGATTATGGCGTCGCTTATGCGGGCCCTGTAATGAACTTGACAGTGAAAGCGCTCAGAAGGACAAGGACGACCAGACTCTATTGAATGCAAACAGATAAAGCACTCATTAAGAAAAAAGAATTGCGTATGTCTTTCCTTTTCTGTCGTCCTTGTCCTTCTGAGCGCTTTCACTGTCAAGATGGAAAACCAACTCGCCCACTCAATTCCATTATCCTGTAATGAAGACGCTTTTCCTGTGTAAAAGACGCTATCTGAGCATAACAAACCTGGTATAGCTGAAGACGAGAAAAGATAAAGACGGTATATTTGTAGCTCACACGCACCGAGCAATGAGGGTGGTGGAAGGGGCGCCATTTGTTTCCTTTCTTCACGGGGAACCTTAACGCCGACGCCTCCGACGTCTGGCCTGTTGCGCAAGCGCCGAGGTGTGGCACGTCGTCGGCTGGTGGCGCCACTCTCCCTGGAGCTGTCGTCTTTGTCTTCCTGGTTGCTCCCGACGTCATCGCTGTAAACGCTTCCGTCATCTGTGTAACGCCAGGCCGTTATAGGTCATCGCCTATTCACTAAGCCTTTTTTTTCCTGCTGAAACGACGTTGATTTTTCTAGAATCAAGCAGTGATTACGTAGGGACGAGGTACCGTCTTTGATGCGTTGGTTATGTGCTGAATTTCATGTGCGTCTGGGAGGGCAGTTTATTTCCCAGTTGGAGACGAGAACAGCCATACTTCCAGACCGCTACAGAAGATTCCTTTGCACTATCGTGATGACAATGTCCTTGTCATTTCTACAAAAGCCTTTAGAACACTGCGCAGTCTGCTTCTTCGTGACAAAAAAAAAAAAGAAATAAAACTGTTTGTCATGCCAACCAGACGCTATTGAATGCAAACAGATAAAGCACTCATTAAGAAAAAAGAATTACGTAGTTGAGACACATTCATCTATGACGCACAATACATGTTCTACCGAACGTCTACAACAGGGTCGTATAGCCTGGTGCGGATGATGTTTCTCTGCTAGTACACAAAACATAGAATGAAGCCGTGACACCAATTACTGGGAATAAGGTCCTCTGTGTTGTGTTCAAAACTACTCTTTCAGTGCCAATCCTCATTATGACACAATACTACGTTCACAACACTGTATGCACAGTTGACATCATGATTAGAAATGCGGTACATATAGGTGCATCGGTTTATCAATAAATAGATTTTTCATTCAGGTACTTCCCTCAACGTTGTTAGGACTAATATTTCCCGCGCTGATAAATGAGCCTATTAATCAATGTATGGCAAATGAACATTAGCGAAAGATGCTTAAAAAATGCTGTTTATATCACAAAAAGCTGATGTCGTGGCATATATAAATATGGCGACCTTCACAAGCTCTCGGTCGGTAATATTGGAGATGAGCTAATGGCTCTGATCTTTATGCAATTTACACTCGATGGCTCGAATCGACGCTCTCACCCACCGAACGTTGCAACGAGGACGAAGGCGACTACGGCGACAACTCCGGCGAGCAGCACAAAGATGACGATGCCCGTGATCAATGCCTTGTACTCGGATGTTCCCCTGCACGAATCGTGTCGGGCATGGTATGTGTAGAGCCTAGTTCGTATCTTCGGCGCGCATGCGAAACCCACAGCACGGAACAGAATGGCAGATATGACACATTCTGCGCTAAGTTCAGGCAAACACTCTCCTCTCTTGATTAATGCTTTGCAACTCCCGATGGAATCGTATAAGGTCTCCCCTTTCCTTTGGGAGTGCTATGGAGAGTTGGCTGGTGGGTGGTGTTTCAAGAGGGTTAAGAAAGATTAAGATGGCATTTTCACCCAATGCCACTGATACTGCCCAGACAGTGAAAAAAAAACACCCCCCCCCCCAAAAAAAAAAAAAAGAAAGAATCTCTCTCTTTCCCACACTTGGGATACTGTTCTTAGACATTTCAGTTCCTTTTGCGACGAAGGAATAAAAGGTGCGTTGAAACAATTATGACCATCTCTACTAACGAGGAAGAGATGTCAAATTTTAGGTCGTAAATGTGCGCCTCCCATGCCAAGCACTTATGTAGCCTAAAATGTTGGCACTCACAACGCTCACAATGATTTGCTAGAAATCCATCCCCGCTATCGAATCAAACGGTGTGCAGTGCTCTTGGAGTCGGGCGTTTAGGCAGCATCCTGGCTAGCCAACATGACTGTTCTAGCAGGAAAGCTGAATACGATATATGACACTTGTTTTGCAGAATACGATCTTGCATTGGTAGTTGTTTGAGGCTGCCTTCACTTCTTGTTTGACGGCTTTGCACGTGTGCAACCTCTTTTTTGATCAGGATGCTGTAGCTGGTGCAGGCGAGGTACGACTTCTCACCTCGAACTTTACGAGGCCTTTCTAGGCTCCCACGTCAGAGCGTCCACTGGCTCTAACCTCTTTCGTCAGGCTTAGCGCCACTGCCGTAACCGTTTACCAAGGAAAATGGGTGTTAGTAATTTTTAGTGTTTGCAACAGTGTAGCTGATAATTTTGGGACTGCTCAAAGGGCACACTGAATCCAAGCTTCTTTCTATACAGCTGATCATGACATCATCGCGTTATGAAAAGGCTTTGCCAGAAGAAGTGCAGGTTCTTACGGGAAATCTAGTCAAGCGTTGCATCGCCTTTCTCGCGGCTTTTGCGTGAGCTTACTGAACAAGCTATAATGCTTTGTGGCACGAAATGAACTGGCGTGCTCCCTGAGATTGTGATGTACAGGGCTGCACGCTCATTTCTATCGCAAATACTGCTGAAACCGACAAAACGAAGAATGCTTGTGGCTCCCTCTTCTGTCAGCTACAAGTGGAGGATAGTTAGATGGCTTCTTGGACAATATGTTGCGTCACTGCACCTTGTGACCCCCGCAGATAGGTGACGTCAGAACACATAGACACCGGAAAACTATTTGCCTGCATCACTTCATTCCAGATGTTAAGGCAATGCTTACCCTATTTCATTCGCTGAAATGGGAGGAAAGCAGCATTAGCCCTATGAGGCGCAGAAAGAGTGCAAGTACATTGTTTGGAAAAGACTGCCCACCGGTAGACTACTACTTAACGAAGTTCTGTGACAGAAATTTGGCGCTTTGTTATTCAGGGCAGAAAACCAAGTAGAAAGCCGTGGCGTTTTCATTTTCGCCCGCAACACGAACAAGCGGGGCACGAAGTTTGCTCGTTCACAGCCTTACGTTGAAGAGACCAGAACAGCGCACTGGCCACTCATGGAGGCTTCTATAACGAAGTCAAGATTTCACGTGTGGTAGCAATCTTCAGCAGGTGCATCACTCAAACTATACTTGCTAAATCTGAAGAAATATTACCGATGCGTGTACCCACGCTCAGGTGATTTATATACGTTTATATAGAAATAAAGCTGCTGCCTAGGTCCAGTAGGTAAACTGCCGTAACAATGCTTACCCGAGACCAAGCGGAATTCGCTGTAAGCAGCACCTGCAATCCAGAATACAGAGGAGTCAAAGCAATGAAAGTATCTCTCTTATGCAGTCCTTGCATGCTTAGCGCGGAATGCAGCATTCACAGACATAACTCTTAAGGCGTATACGGTGAACCGTTTTCAAGGTCCGCTGATAGGAACACATCTTCCATTTTGAATTTTTCAAGAATTCGCTACCAATAGCCCGATGCTAGCAGTTGCATCCCCTCGATAGAAGCCCCCTGCAAAGCCCATCTGGATGCCAGGCCCCCATATAGAGACAAGAACAGGGGAATAGAAAAGATAGGATATACTTGAAAAAGAAGCCGGCAGTCTCTCAGATAATCTCTGAAGGACTAATGTCTGAAAGACACTTGGCTCCTTTCCTTAGTATGACCACGGACGTGGCACTCTCAACAGTGCGCGCCCCCCCCCCCCCCCCCCCCCCCATTTATTACACTGTTATAGCACTGCGCAGTCCGCGACCTGCTACCGTCAGCCGCTTTCAGGCACCGTCAATGTACACGCGCTGATTGGTCCCGACGAGGCAGGCGTGCGCGCGGCTTACCGCCACCTGGCGTCATCTGGCGCGCTCAGGACGATCTGCTCATCCGCATTGGTTCGCTGTAGCTGATCTCGGATTCAGTTATGCTATAGATCTGTACACACAGGTCCGTCCGCAAGGCGCTTTTTCTTTTTACAGCGAGAACTCTATTCGATGCAGAAACTCGAGTTTCAATCGGCATGTTTAATTGATATTGCAGTGATCTGCGGATTTAGCGATCTCATAGCAATAGCCTTAAGTCAGATGGCGAAGAATACTTTGAGCATGGCCAATGCGATGGTGTCCCCAGATTTGGTCCCGGTCATTAGCAACATTCGCCCACCCCACCCCTTAAATTCGGCCCACCCCACTCTTCAAATTTGACCTCGAATTTTGTCCAGGATAGATATCCAACTTACTATGAATGTGCCCAATACGATGGCTGCCTCCGAATTTGTACTCACTTATTTCCTTAATTCGCCCACCCCAGCCCCGAAAATTGACCTCGGATTTGGACCAAAATCGATATGCAAGCTAATTTGAATGTATCCAGTACGATGGTGGCTTCGAAATTTGACCTGATCCCTCACAAAATTTGGCCCACCCTACCCCCGAAATTTGACCTTCGCAGATGCTACAAGATAATAAAAGAGATAAGGAACAGCAAAATCATACCAGAAGCAAGAATAGCTATCGTTCCACCATTGGGTTAAACCCCCTGTCGTTGTTTCTACCCATGGATGAATGCGTATTTCCGATTACAGCACTCTGCTACATTCGACGCCGACGAAGTTTCGCCCCGCAGGAAGTGCCCAGCCCAACCAACCTTGCATAACTTTGGACTTCACATAAAAGGGATAACATATACAACAAGCCACCAATGACTAATCAAAAAGTATGGCAGCATGATCCCCATTTTACTGCTCTATGTTCGATTAAGGCCGGCTATGCATTCTTCTTCAGTTTAAGCTTTTAATCTTGTGCTAAAATGCTTGCCGCATAGGACGCTTACCAGACCCAGGTGACACCTCCTGAATGAAGGGACCGATGACAGGCATGTTGGACTGGAATCCCGATGAGGGTCCTCAAAATAAAGCGGTAAACACAAGTCAAAATGAACTCGCTTTAATGCGGCCCATATATTCAAGTATGAAACACGTCTTGATCACGGCGCAGTTAGAGAGGAAATACGAAGAAAATTACGAGACATTCCGAATTCCTACTCAATATTAATAATAACTCAAAGCCAAAACTCCAAAATAGTGGCAGTTATAGTTTTACAGGGATATCTATCCGCCACACTAACCTGGACGCAGATAATCCACAGTGTGCTGATCACCAGCATTTACAACACCACCAGAACTCCAATACTTTCCGTACTGCCCCGAAGCGACGACGTGGCACCGACTGCCTGCATGGAGTAGGTGTGACTCGCATGGTTCGTACTGTTCGTCACTAATGGTAAAGACGACCGTTGGGAAAGCACTGAGTTAAATATTTGTACACTACAATACGCCACGCGACGGGACTCTGTCAGGTGGCTGTCAGTGACAATGTAAAGGTGCAAGAATGCAATGCAAGAGTGCATTAGCTGTTACAGAAAGCTAAGCAGCATTGCTGTCGTGGTATGAGCGCTACATCTCATTGTCGAATGAGGGACACCTTGAACGCACTTTACAAAACAAGGTGCTCTGCTCACCTGAGGTGAAGTGATCACTGCGACGTGGTGCGAGAGGGAAGAGCGAGGCCGGTAGGTTCGACAACGAAGGCGGCGACACGCCGTACACTGGAGGAGGGAGACAACGGGAAAGGGATGAGAGCAAAGCGAAACGATTGCGCACAGTAACCGAGAAGGCAGGACTGGCAGGAACGACTCCGGTCATGAGCTTCTTCTTCTTCATTGGTTCTGCCTGGTCAGTTATCCGACCTACGGGTGGTGATGATGATGAGCAGTGGGGAAAAAGAAGAAAAGGAAGCGATTGATGTCGATTTCAATTATGCTAATAGTACGAAATTCCTTGATGCATGCAGCGACGTTAAGACATTTCGCAGGTTGCATTAGCCTAACGACGGCACTGCAGGCAGGCGGAAGTTTGAAGATTTTCTCGAGCGTTTATGCTTATTTTTATGATCAGCACCGAAGTCGTCGCTGTTGGACATATTTGCAATGTTTTCAGCGAGCAATCGTTATCGTGTCCTTAGAGGAGAGAGGGCCCTTTAATGAAAAGGAGAGATTTTAGCCGGCGTGAATATTCGCTAACATGCTACTCTATGTAGGGGAGAGAATAGGGGTATAAACATGGAAGAAGGGTGGTAGAAAAGCGTGAGGTAATTGAGGAGGGTTGCAACGCAATAGTTGAATGCATGATGGCTTCTTTGGCTGAGTCCGCAGTCAAGTTGTGTGCATACACAGCGGGTGATCAAGTGTTCGGGCAATTTGGCGTTTCTGTAGAACACCAATAGCGTCTAAATAGGCAAATAAGAATATTATTGCACGTCGCTGCTGTCTGTAGCAGCCTAAAGGACTTAATATAGAATCCACTGTGAGTGTTACTTGGGTGACAGATTGCATGCATTATTCATAGTGGGTACGTTCGTTGGCGTGCGCTGGACATTCGAAGAGAATATGAACTACTGTCTCAAATGAGCCGCAATTATCACAGTACGGACAGTCTGCTTGCTTGAATCTGTTGGTTTTGTTGAGTACGCAGGGTGACCAGATTTTTGGAAGTCGCAGATTGAGTGGATTTGGAAGGAAGCCAACGGAACGACACACACTGTCAAGCTGCCATTTTTTATTCACACACACACAGAGCAAAGCAAAAGGTGAAACGGCGACGGCGTACCAACGGATACATGGCGCCATCTCGTGCCTGGCCATTACACTACTAACAGAATCAGTATCGTAGACTGTTTCGTAGAATGCAACACTAACACGAAGGAGATGGTAAATTGTTTCTAGATGACGCGGAAGCCCGAGTGGTAGTCGTTTTAATTCGCGCCCTTAGATACAGTTAAAACAGACCCGTACAGAGCTGAGACTGTCATAATTCAAAGGTAAAGATGCATGTGAATAGGTGGCTGAGCACATGTTCCGATACCGAAAATTTAGTTGTAACTACTGTCGGAAACAGGCAACAAAATTGTTTAAGAACTCAGGGCTAGAACTGCGGCTTGTGCTCAACAGGCGCGCATAGAAACAAGCACATGAACTAACATCATGTGCTCACCAATTTTTTTTTTTTCAATCTAAAAGCTTTCGGTTCTGCCTGTCGTGTGGACCTGCAAATCAAACTTCCTTCTTTTGACGATAAAATAATGTAGCGTAATATTTTGAAATCTGTTTGAAAACCCCGAAGTGTTTTCCCCGTGTGGAAATAATTATTTATTTCCAAGCTGAGCATGGAATCTTCCAAGAAAAGAGAATCATCAACATAGTCGCAAAAATTTAGCATCACAAAGATCTCATCGATGAAAGCGGAATTTACCGTGCAGCGTACAGAGCTAACGACGTCACCAACCTTTGAAATGGCTACGATAACATAAAATTATTTAACCTAAACTAAACCTGACAAAACACAAGGCCTTGTCCTTCTACCACAAACATACTTTATCATAGGACACCAAAAAAACTTTGCTGCGACTCTTCACGGCCCACCTTACATCTATTTGTGTGGTTGCACTGGACGTCTACGCTACGCTGGGAAGGGTACACTGAAGAACCTGCTGACAACCTTCTGGGTTTGCGTGAAAACAACGTTACAGCATAGTTCCTTTCAATGAACCTGTTTGGCTATAGCATTCGAGTTCAGCCCTTTATTTTCGCTTTTATTTTGAGGCCAGTGCCGCCTTTATTTGGGTAGAGCACGCAGTGGAAAATCCAATTTCATGGCCTTTAAAAATAGCCAATAATCAGTCCATTCCCTTTTAGCAGACACGCTCAACAAGGCGGAAGCATGATCGTGAAATAACCAAACACCGTTACAGGCGCCTTTAAATATTGATTTCTTTCCTTCAGCGATACGGTAATGAAGCGAACTGGATACATCATTACAAGAGGCAGTTCATCCAGAGAGCGGCGACAGGATCACGGACGCTGCTTTAACGTCAGAATAGTGGCTTGAGGGGCGAGTTGGTGCGTGATGAAATGAACGGCGGCGCAACAAGGACACTAACAAGAAAGGGGTGTCCCTTTCTTGTGTCTTTGTTGCGCCGCCGTTCATTTCACCTGCTTGAACGTGTTTTTCTGCCTTCGTAGCATTTGACACTAGCCACATGACTTCGATACGTGTGCAAGAAGGACAACATTTGACCTGCTTCATCACCTCAAGGCGGGCATCATCAACGGTCCATAGTCTTCAAATATGATAAACTTTGCTGCAGATGCAGTTTCAAAATTTTATGCGCGTTCACTTTTGAAAGTTAGAGTGTAGCATAAGCTTTTTACAGGATACGTTGTCTCTTTCAGTTCGCAGTGCACTATGAACTATTTGCAGGTTACGCTGCAACTCTCATTTTTGCTGTGGGCTGCAAGGTATTTACAGGTTAACTTGTAACCCTGATATGTCACAGATCGCGAAAAATGAAAATTGAAAATTGGTTCCGATTCTTTTACTTTCAGCCACGTTCTCGTTCCTTCCTGAAAATCTCTATTTTGTGCAATTTGTCGGCTTCCATAAGAGAAGACCGCGTAACAAGATGGGGATATTTCCTCTTGCAATTGTAAAAAGACTAATAGCCCCAGCCGGTGAGATGCTGCGTGAACATACTGATTGCGATAGATTACACTTCCTATTCGCTGCCAAATCAAACTAGTAAAAAGGTTACTGCACTCCAAGCGACTAGCAACGTCGGCCATAAAGATCGGTTGGATGTACTGAACTTGCGAAACTCCGGCGGCAATTTTGAACATACCCGGCCAAGCGGCAAGGTATGGCTAGCGTGGAAATAAAAATTATTTCTGATTTCCTCGGCTTGGTGTAATTAATCGCAGAGCCAGCCATACTCATATAAATTTTATATTAAGCCATCGTCATGCTCACACATTTTTTTCCATAGCGCAGAATCAAAAAGTTTGTTATCGAGATCAGGAAAAGAAAATACCTTCCTAAGTATGAAGTAGTGTGGAGAACTATAGCGACAGCTTTAGCTTATGCGCATATTTTAGTAGCATAATAGTGGAATTACTGCTAAACGAAGTGTGAACGGCATACCAGAGAGAACTTGTACATTGGGCACGACGAAGAGCGAAATATTAAATAATTTTCTTCTAGTTCGTTATTGTTGGTCACTCACTTAAATTTTGCAGAGGCGCAAACAAAGCAGCAACTCGGGATGGCCTCTGAGCCTTTTTCAGTTTATAAGATTACGAAGACTTTCAAAAGGTTACAAGTGGAAAGATTTCACCGCAAGAGCGACATCAGGCGGGTCGGCCCAGCAAGACTGAAGCCGCTACAGGGATCCTGGATTAAGAGCTCTTCCCAGACGGGGAACATTATAAAAGTTTTATAGCGTAAGCAATATTACGACAAGTTTCAGCCCTTCGCGTCGGGGAAGCCTCGAGGCACGGTTGACCTTGAAGGGCGGCGCGAGGCGCGTCGCACTACAGGTGTAGCCGCGCCGCTGCCGAGTGGAGGCGCTGCCGTCGCCGTGCTCTCGCCAGCTGCGGTGTGTGCACCATGGAGAGGAAGTTGGTTGGTTGGTTTATGGGGTTTAACGTCCCAAAGCAACTGAGGCTATGAGAAACGCTGTAGTGAAGGGCTCCGGCGTCTCTCATAGCCTCAGTTGCTTTGGGACGTTGTTGAGAGGAGGCTGGAGAACGAGGGGGGGGGGGGGGGAGGGTATTAAATGCGTTCGCTCGCTTGCCGGCTCCGTAGTTCGTTATGCCGCCTGATAAACAAAGACAGGCTACGTCGGCTTGACGAAGCCAGGAAACGACAACAGGCTTCGGAGGCAGATGAACGCGAACAGCGCCTTGCTAAGCGGCGCGCTCAAGACGCTGCTAGACGGGCGCACCGCGCCTCTATCGAAACCGAATCGTCCACAACCGGTGATGAACCCGAATGGAACGCTATGGATGCTTACGCATCTTACCAGGTTTACCAAAGCTAAACCCCAGCCAATTTTTTTCCTGGTTCTCTTCACTAAAACTATGCTTCATTGTAAAACCTTATACGAGGTCTGTTAGAAAAGTATCCGACTTTATTTTTCTTTTTGCAAACACCTGATGGATATCAAACAAGCGCGCTTGCATCAGCCGTCCTTGAACCTTCGTGCGCATGCACAAATTTTTTCCCGCCTGCCGATAGCATCAGTAGCTTGGACGCAGCGTTTGAGTGAGGCAGTGTGCAGTGCTCTCGTCGGTTTTTTATTTCAAGGAAAATGGCGGAGTGACAGGAGCAGCGCTACTGCATCAAATTTTGCCAGAAAGTGGGCAACAGCCAAGTGAAAACCATTCGGAATATTCAGACGGCTTTCGGTGACGATTCTATAAGCAGCACACAGATTAATCAGTGCTAAAATTGGTTTAAAGATGGCCGCAGATCGGTGGAGAGCGAGCCACGCTGCGATCGCCCATCAACATGCCGAAATGACCAGGTCATTGCCGAAGTGAACGCTGTAGTGATGCGGGACCGTCGTTTGACTATCCGAGAAATTGCGGAAGAGGTGGGCATGAGCACGTTTTCTGCACATGCCATTATCACCGAAGATTTGGCCATGGAGAGAGTTGCGGCGAAGTTCGTGCCGAAGCTGCACACGGTGGAGCAAAAGCAGCTTCGTGTTGAAGTCTCACAGGACATGCTGGATTCCACAAACAGCGACCCCGACTTCATCAACACCATAATCGCTGGTGACGAGTCTTGGGTGTCCGGGTACGACCCGGAAACCAAATCCCAGTGGTCACAGTGGGAGCATTCCACGTCACCAAGACAAAAGAAGGCCTGCCAAGTGCGCCGCAATGTCAAGGTGATGCTGACTGCTTTCTTTGACTCCCTCTGTGTGGCACACCACGAGTACGCATCGCGCAGGGTCAGACAATGACCAAAGAGTACTACAGGGATGTCCTCCGTCGCCTACGTGATGCTGTGCGGCGCAAGAAACCGGAGTTGAGGTCAACAGGAAAGTGGCGCATCCATCACGACAATGCTCCTGCACATTCCTAGCTCTTTATTCAGACTTTTTCGGCGGAAATCCAGACTTCTGTGGTTGAACAGACTCCTTACTTTCCTGATATGGCCCCCTGCGACTTCTCGGCTGTTTCCAAAATCTAAAGGCCATTGAAAGGAGCGCGATTTCAGACAAGAGAGGGCATTATGACTGCAACGACAGCTGAGCTAAACTCCATTCCGAAAGGGAGCTTTTCTGAATATTTCCATCAATGGCAGCACCGCTGGCAGAAGTGAGTGGAGTCCCAAGTAGACTACTTTGAAGGTGACTAGGTTTGCAACGCTCCAGTTATGCCAGTTTTTTTCTTCGGCCAAAGGTCAGATACTTTTATAACAGATCTCGTATACAGAATATGGAGCCATCAAGGCTGTGCTGGAAAAAAAATAGAGAAAGGGAAAAGGCGAAAGGCGAAAAAGGAAGATTCCAGCTTAAAGTATACTTACATAATGGTTCCCTCTTCATTCCACGGATACGCACCGAAAGAAAAAAAAAACGTTCGAAACAAACAACCCTTGAGTAATTCCTAAAGGCAACGGCACTGAGATAGGTTAATATATGAGGAATTTCAGGCAGTGGGTTATCCCAGGCTTGAAAAACCCTGATGCGCACGCGCTTTTACAAGAAGGGAACAGAGGGGTTCGCGGGAGATGACCACGAAATCACAAGTGCAGCCATAATTAATGCTATCCTAAATAAGGCGTAAACAAACGAGTGCACAGCTAAGGAAACTGCCAGTACCTATTCAAGTGTACACCTTTGCCAATTTCGAATGATGCCGTGAACACGGCAGGGAGCGTACGCTCGGAAACATGATTACTGATCAAGTTTATATGCTAAATGGTCTTGTATCTAAACGATGGTCCTTGCTGGGAATAACTCAATAGAAACGTGAAATAGTTAAAAAAAGGAAGGGAGTGTTATTTTTCGGCCTGTTGAGAGCTGCTTATTCTTTTGCACACTAAAAACCACGCGCGTTAATTGGCATGCCTATTTCAATTCACACATGCAATGAAAGAAATGAAGCGTAGTATATGAATAAGCCTTTGCCACACAGTTTTGTACAAGACATTTAGATTCAGAGAAATCGCATGGTTAGGCAAGGCGACCAAGTCGAAGAAGGCCATTATGGGCCAATGGTCAAAACTTGCTTCCCACCGATCACAGCTTCACTGAACAGTCAGTTCCTACAACGTCAGCCACCATTAGGAACTTCCGCACTTGAAGCCAGCATTCGTAGTTCAGCTCGTCCAGTTGCACTACATCGCCACGTCCACCGATGCACTCCACACGGTGCTTGACCACACCTGCCAACGTCATGTACTCGTCGAGACCCGTCAAGCATCGAAGGCGCAAGGAGCGCCTGACCATGGCCGCCGCTTCAGCGGCTTCGACACCCGCGCTTTCCTGTACGATGCTGAGGAGCCTTTCGTGCCTTGACGCCAGCTCGACTGCGCGTGCGTTGTAGGGATCATGGTCACCCATCACGAAGCGGGCTGCTCTGGCGACGAAGCTAGCGTTCCGTCTCGTGACGTTCCGGATGACCAAGAGCTCTGCGTCACGCCCTTCGCACCTTGGAAGCTCAACGCGGAGCAGGCTACGATTGTTTTCGATGCCCGACACCAACGTCTGCAAAAAGACATTGTTGGCCTCGCGGCTGCGCACTGTGAACGACAGTTCGGAAAGATTTTGGTTGCAGATAATAGCGCTGGCAAGAAACTTGGAGCCGTCTTCGCTCAAAGGCAGTTCTTTGACAACGAGTCTGGTGAGACTCAGGTTGGATGCCAGCGCGTTCACCAGGAGCTTTTCCGTGAGAGTTTCGTGTTGCTGGTCCATGCACTCCTGTATGTTGACGTAGACGTGCAGTTTTAAGTCCTCCAGTGTTCGTGCTTGCGCTATGTAGGCCGCCATGAATGCCTGGATCCCGTCCAGAAAACAGTACTGCACGCACACACGCAGGGAAGTGACGTGGCTGCAGGAGGCGAGGATTACGAAGGCACGGCGAAGGATCTCCGCGTTGTGCAGATGCAGAGAGCTGATGGTGACTGACGTCACCTCGGGACATTCGGGAAGCATGGGAAGGCTAAAGACGCTCACGTGGTGATCTGCAATGTGAACGGCCTTCGCCAAGCGGGAATCCCGAATAATTTTGCATATCTCTTTAAGTCCAGCGAACGCTGGAAGATGGCCAATGTAGACGTGTCTAAGGGTTTTGTTGAGTGCCAGGGCGTGAAAGAACGCGAAACACTCTTCTTCTGAGTAACCTAAGAGGTCTACTCTAAGCGTCGACAATGCAGTGTTTTCTGGCAGCGCTAAGAGCCAGGGATCGATCCTTGTAGCCGCGTCTCCGGCTAGAAGATCGACGCCGGAGAGGATGGTGGACACGACGCTGTTTCTCGCCCAATTAACACTTAGCGTACGCAGACTGCTGTTCCGGGCGATTATCTCAGCAAAGACAGCTTTGTCTTCGACTTCGTAGATATCTATGTCGACGATCAGCTCTTCCAGCGTCGTCGAAGTCACAACGGCTTTGACCAACATCTTCAGCGCTAGACAGCTGGCCTTGGGTGTTTGCACTGTCAGCTTCTTTAGCGCCGAGGGTTCCTTCTGCAGGTAGGCGACGAAGCCATGGAGGAGGTCCATACAGCCGTATGTGAACACGCAGGCTCCAACGGTCAGCTCACTGACGGTGTCATTCTGCAAGAGGATGTCTAAGAGCTGCCCTGCGCAGCCGGCGCTCATGTGCACATCGGCGACATCCAGCGCAGTGAGGCTGATGCTGCCTTGCTCATTAGGGACTCGAAGCAGTGGGGATCTGACGGAGAAGGAGAAGTATTTTTCCGGGACGTCTGTATCAATTTGGCCAAAGGGGATGGCAAGCTTTTCCAAGGTCTCAAGCACGTTCGCTTCACAGTACGGTACCTCGTAGATCGTCAGCTTCCTGACGCTGTGCTTGCCTTGGAGAAGGCTGAGGAGGTAAGGGTCCCTGGCCACCACAAATGTCAGCTCCACGGCCACAATGCAGTCATGCTGGCCGAGGACGTTTGCGAGGATAATCCTGGAGAGACTTTCATAGCAGATGCGTGCGTCTCCCAAAGAGTAGGGCCCTCTTCCCGGGGCAATAGCGATTGCCAATTCACCTAGGCCACTTTCCTCTCTTATCTCAAGGCCTATGTACCAAAGAACCTCGTTATATTTGGCGATTCGCTGGAAAAGCTGACACACTGGTGTCGCTTCACTTCTGGTGCAGGGCAAGGTGAACGCCGTGCGTTTTTTTGGCACGCATGCTGATGTAGTTGCCATCACACGGTCGGTGGTGAGAACTTGAATTTCACTTCAAGGTGGCGGCTCAAGCGTAGAACAGGCCTCACTTCACGACTGGGAAGAAGGAAGAAAGGATACAAGGTGTCAGGAACTTGCGATCAAAACTGCTCTATGAGGTTAACGAATTGGCTATAAAGAGCAGGAAACACAGTAGGAGGCTACAGGCGGCTTGACGGAGTTAGCAAAGAAGGGAATTTGTTGTGATAGTGATACAGGCTGCTTCGTTGTATAGCTTTTAAGAGATCTATGTGAGTAACCTGTGTATAGCAGTGGACAGCTCCCTGGTGATAACGGCTCTACTGGAATATCGCACTGCAAATTACAGCGCAGTTTGGCTCCGTAATTTTAATGGGGGAAAATCTTAAGATGCTTGTACCCACTGAAGGAACAAGATGTGAGTGAACAAGGTCATTATACTCGGTCTCACTACTATTTACAGTTAAATGAAATCTACGCGTGCGACGAAGCGGCTGCCAGATGGGCAAGATGGGAGTTTGACATCGCCACTTCAATGCTCTCTGTTTTTATCCTTACGTTCCATTTTACTCAGATTTCACTTCATTTTCTTTTTTCTCTGCTACACGCATGTGGGATACAAGAGTTGGCGATCTAATGAATTTGTAAGGGCACAGTTGCTTTACTAGCGTTTTCTGTCAGTCACTTAGTACTAGAACTAGCACTTCCCAAGCAGCAGAACTAACTGGCCCAGTAACGAAAATGGATGGTTTTACATTGGTGTTTTGTGGGATAGCCTTTGCCAGTACGTTTCCAATATTAGGCGGATTACCGGAGGAGCTTGAGTTGGAGACGTGTCGATTTGGTTCGTGAGTTAACGAAAACATACCACTTGTGCAAGCCGTCGCATGCAACACGTAGCTTCTATTCCACCACAGGTAGTGGGATAACGATGTAAGAATGCTATCTATTGTTTTTACAGGACGCCTGCAGCCTGGAAGCAAATACAGCAAGGTAGAAACTGGTAGAAAAAGAAGGTAGAAAATGACAATCTGTGAGAAACACTGAGCTTCGAAAGCTATAACAGACGGAGGTAAAAACCTGCCATAAATATTTAAAGAATAAGGATCAGGTGGCTTGCCCCTAAAGCCCAGAGAAATGAAAAAAAAAAACCAACAACCATGAAGTATTGAAACACTGCAGACTAATTTGCAAGAAACGTAAAATATATGCGTGCCTCGTTTTAAAACAGGCATGTAAGCTACTTGGCTCACCTTTACGACACTGCCGTATCTGGCTTGAAAGCTTATGTACTGACGTATGCATAAGAACCCATCATGCAGTGTTCATGATGTTTTGAGTTGTATTGCGACCGTCACAATCGTGTTCTGTATGGAGCTTGAAACATACTTTGAGTTGTTTATATCAGTATATGACTAAAATGAATCAGCGCCTCGCTAACGCACCTATCAATGACCTGAGGCTGCAGTAAAGACATATAGTGATATGTCCTCAAAAACTAATTTCCAATTTTTTATGCAGGTGAAAAGACGCAAGGAAGCTCAGTCTGTATGAGGTGCTGAGCAATCTAAATAAGCGCAGCAGCCGCTCTTCCGGCATCTAAGCGTGTTGCAACCTGTTTCCGCTTATTCAATGGAGGCGAAATGCTGAACGCGCCCGTTTGCTGTGCGATGTCAGCGCACGTTAAAGATCGCATTGAAATTGGTTTTTGAGGATTGAGGAAAGGAAATAGCGCAGTATCTAGCTCACATATCTCGGTGGACTCCTCAACCGCGCCGTCAGGGAAAGGAGCAAGGTGGGAGTGAAAGAAGAAAGAGAAAGAAGTGGAGGTCTCCGGAATAATTTTGACCACCTGGGGATCTTTAACGTGCACTGACAACGCACAGCACAAGGGCGCCTTATGCTTTTCGCCTCCTTCGAAACGCTGTCGCCCCGGCAGGGACCCGGGTACTCCGGGCTCAGTAGATGAGCGCCTTAAAGGTGCACTGAAGAGGAATCTGAACTCGGCTTTTTGCCGCGGGAACTCAACCTGCACGTTCCGAGCATTCTTAGAAACTTCGATTTATTGCCCTGTGTGGCTGATTTTCCTAATTAAATCGAATTAACGTCCGGCTCCCGCCTTTTTTTTTTAATTCACCCTCGTAGGGTGGGTGGAGTCGACCAACGCGTGGAGTGCCTTTCGCCCAGTCCCGTGGCGGCTTGCCGCTCTGCCATCGGCGGAGTAATACGTAGTAGGCCGTAGAAGCAAATAGTCCGCGCGTATTTTTATTTCTGCGGGCTTATTTTGCGGCTATATTATCTGCGAATGAAACTATTTATTCACGGACACATAAAAAACAAAATAAAGCGAGAGCAAAGCCTCCACGGAGCTGGCTGCAAGGCACTCCACGCGTTGGTCGACTGCGCCCACCGTACGAGGGAGAATTAAAAAAAAAAAGGTGGGAGCCGGACGTTAATTCGATTTAATTAGGGAAATCGTCCACACAGGGCAATAAGTTGCAGTTTCTAAGAATGCTAGGAACGCGTAGATCGAGTTCCCGCGGCAAAAAGACAAGTTCAGAATCCTCTTCAGTGCACCTTTAAGACGGCAGCCGTTTAGTGTCTGTGTGGAAAAAGAAGAACAGGAAGCGATTGGTGTCGATCTCAATTATGGAAATAGTACGAAACTCATTGATGCATGCGGAGATATTAAGACATTTCTCAGGTTGCAGTAGCCTAACGACGGCACTGCAGGCAGGCGGAAGTTTGAAGATTTTCTGAAGCGTTTATGCTTATTTTTATGATCAGCACCGAAGTCGTCGGTGTTGGACATATTTGAATGGTTTTCAGCGAGAAATCGTCCTCGTGTCCTAGAGAAGAGGGCACGAGGAGTTTACGGAAAACAGATTTCAGCCGGCGTGAATATTCGCTGACATGCTACTATGTGTAGGGGAGGGAATATGGAAATAGAGATGGAAGAAGGGTGGTAGAAAACGGTACTGCAATTGAGGAGGGTTGCAACGCAATAGTTCTCCGCATGATGGCTTTTTTGGCTGAGTGCGAAGTCAAGTTGTATGCATGTACAGCGGGTGATCAAGTGTCCGCGCAATTTGGAGTTTGTCTAAAACACCAATATCGCCTAAACAGGCAAGTAGGAATATCATTGGAATATCAATATCATAACAAACAATCCTAGAGTAATTACTAAAGGTGGCGGCACTGAGATAGGTTTATATGACATGCATTTCAGGCTAGCAAAACCTTGATGCCCCTGCGGTTTTACAAGGAGGGAGCAGAGAGGTTCACGGGAGATGATCACGAAATCACAAGTGCAGTCATGATTAATGCAATACTAAATTAAGACGTAAAGAAAAGAGTGCAGAGCTAAGGAAACTGCCAGTACTTATTCAAGTGTTCACATTTTCCGATTTCAAAAGGGGCCGTGAACACGGCAGTGAGCGTACACTCGGAAATATTAAGTTTATATGCTAAATGGTCTTGTATCTACACGACGGTCATTGCTGTGAATTGACTCAACAGAAATGCGGAATAGCTAAAGGAAGGAAGGGAGCGTTATTTTTCTGCCTGCTGAGAGCTGCTTAATCTTTTGCACACTAAAAGCCACGCGCGTTCATTGGCATGCCTATTTCAATTCATACATGCAATGAAAGAAATGAAGAGTACTATATGAATAAGCCTTTGCCACACAGTTTTGTACGAGAGATTTAGATTCATTCAAAGAAATCGCATGATTAGGCAAGGCGACTAAGCCGAAGAAGACTATTCCGGGCCAATGGTCAAGACTTGCTGCCCACCGATCACAACTTCACTGAACAGTCAGTTCCTGCAACGTCAGCCACCATTAGGAACTTCCGCACTTGAAGCCAGCAGTCGTAGCTCAGCTCGTCCAGTTGCATTGCGTCGCCACGTCCACCGATGCACTCCACACGGTGCTTGACCACACCTGCCAACGTCATGTACTCGTCGAGGCCCGTCAAGCATCGAAGGCCCAAAGAGCGCCTGATCATGGCCGCCGCTTCAGCGGCTTCGACACCCGCGCTTTCCTGTACGATGCTGAGGACCCTTTCATGTCTCGACGCCAGCTCGACCACGCGTGCATTGTAGGGATCGTGGTCACCCATGACGAAGCGGGCTGCCCTGGCGACGAAGCTAGCGTTCCGTCTCGTGACGTTCCGGATGACCACGAGCTCTGCGTCACGGCCTTGGCAACCTGGCAGCTCAACGCGGAGCAGGCTACGATTGTTTTCGATGCCCGACACCAAAGTCTGAGAAAAGACGTTGTTGGCTTCGTGGGTGAGCACCGTGAACGACAGTTCGGAAAGATTTCGGTTGCAGATAATAGCGCTCGCAAGAAACTTTGAGCTGTCTTCGCTCAAAGGCAGCTCTTTGACAACGAGTCTGGTGAGACTCTGGTTGGATGCCAGCGCGTTCACCAGGAGCTTTTCAGCGGGAGGTTCGTGTTGCTGGTCCTCGCGCTCCTGCATGTCGACGTAGACGTGCAGTTTTAGGTCCTTCAGTGTGCGTGCTTCCGCTATGTAGGCCGCCATGACAGCCTGGATCCCGTCCAAAAAACAGTACTGCACGCACACACGCAGGGAAGTGATATGGCTGCAGGAGGCGAGGATTACGAATGCTCGATGAAGGGTCTCCAAGTTGTGCAGATGCAGAGAGCTGATGGTGACTGACGTCACCTCGGGACATTCGGGAAGGATGGGAAGGCTACACATGCTCACGTGATGATCTTCAATGTGAACGGCCTTCGCCAAGCGGGAATCCCGAATAATTTTGCATATCTCTTTAAGTCCAGCGCACGCTGGAAGATGGCCAATGTAGACGTTTCTAAGGGTTTTGTTGAGTGCCAGGGCGTGAAAGAAGGCGCAACACTCTTCTTCTGAGAAACCTAAGAGGTCTACAGTAAGCGTCGACAATGTGGTGTTTTCGGGCAGCGCTAAGAGCCAGGGATTGATCCTTGAAGCCGCGTCACCGTCTTGAAGATCCACGCCGTAGAGGATGGTGGACACGACGCAGTTTCTCGACCAGTTAACACTTAGTGTACGCAGACTGCTGTTCCGGGCGATTATTTCAGCAAAGAGAGCTTTGTCTTCGACTTCGTAGATATCTATGTCCACGATCAGCTCTTCCAGCGTCGTCGTCGTCACAACGGCTCTGACCAACGCCTCCAGCGCTAGCCAGCTGGCCTCGGGAGTTCGCACTGTCAGCTTCTTGAGCGCGGAGGGTTCCTTCTCCAGGTAGGCGACGAAGCCATGGAGGAGGTCCATACAGCCGTATGTGAACACGCAATCTCCAACGGTCAGCTCACTGATGGTGTCATTCTGCAAGAGCATGTCTAAGAGCTGGCCTGCGCTGCCGGTGCTCATGTGCAAATCGGCGATATTCAGCGAAGTAAGGCTGATGCTGCCCTGCTCATTAGGGACTAGAAGCAGTGGGGATCTTACGGAGAAGCAGAAGTATTTTTTCCGGACGTCTGCATCAATTTGGTTAGAGGGGATGGCAAGCTTTTCCAAGGTCTCAAGCACGTTCTCTTCACAGTACGGTACGTCCCAGATCGTGAGCTTCCTGACGCTGCGCTTGCCTTGGAGAAGGCTAAGAAGGTAAGGGTCTCTCGCCACCACAAAAGTAAGTTCCACGGCCACAATGCAGTCATGCTGGCCGAGGATGTTTGCGAAGATAATCATGGCGAGACTTTCATAGTCCATGCGTGGGTCTGCCCAAGGGTACGTCAGCGGTCTTCCGGGGACCATGGCGACTGCCAATTCACCTAGGCCGCTCTCCTCCCTTATCTCAAGGCCTACGTACCAAAGAATCTTGTTATATTCGGCGATACGCTGGAAAAGCTGACACACTGGTGCCGCTTCACTTCTGGTGCAGGGCAAGGTTAATGCCGTACGTTTTTTTGACACGTATGTTGATGTAGTTGCCATCACACCGTCGATGGTGAGAGCTTGAAGTTCACTTCAAGATGGCGACTCAAGCGTATAGCAGGCTTCCACGTCAAGACTGGGAAGAAGGAAGGAAGGATACAAGGTTTCAGGAAGTTGCGATCGGAACTGCTCTATGAGGTTAACAATGACTATCAGGAGCTGGAAACATAGCAGGGGGCTATGGGTGGCTTGCTGGAGTTACTAAAGAAGTGAATTTGGGATAGCGAGGCTGGGGTTGGCTCGGAGTAGAGCTATTCAGCGATCTGTGGGAAGAACCTGTGTCCAGCAGCGGACTTAGGTTCCTGGTGATAACGGCCGTTTAGGAATACCGCGCAGTAATTTACAGCGCAATTTGGCTCAGTAATTTGAAACGGGGGAAAATCTTTAGAAGCTTGTACCCACTGAAGGAGCATGATGTGAGTGAACAAGATCCCTATACTCGATCTCACTATTATTTACAGCTGGATAAAAATTACGCATGCGACGAGGCGCCTGCCAGATGGTGAAGACGGGAGTTTGAGGCTTACGTTGCCACTTCAGTGCTGTCTGTTATTAACCTTACACTCCATTTTACTCGGATTTTACTTTATTTTCCACTTGCTCTGCTACACGCATGTTGAATACTAGAGTCGGTGATCTAATGAATTTGGAGGGGCACATGAGTTTACTCTTGTTTTCTGACAGCCACTTAGTACTAGAACTAACACTTCCCATGCAGCATAGCTAATTGGGCCAATAATGAAAATGGATGGTTTTACACAAGACCTACTGAACTACAGACCTGCACATTTGGCGGGGTCCTATGGAGCAGCGTGCGCCAACTTTCGTTAGCTTATTGGCCGTTGAGGGCGCTCGGTTGACCTGTTCGTCTGCTGTCATCATCATCATCGTTTTGCCAATTTGAACAAGATATTTAATACATTTGTTTCGTCTTCTTCTGCTATCTTACCATCAACAATAAAAATATCCACAATAACGACTTTTTTCGCTCTCGATGAGTATAAAAAACGTCTTTCTTTTTATCCGCTTTCTTTTCGTCAGCACCACCGTGCCTAGCATAGATAAATTGGTGTAATGATTACGTGGACAAACGACAAAACTGCCTTGTTTGAAATAAAATGATGGAGGAGGCCATCTTGTTCAACAGGTATAATGTAGCGCCACGCTTCCCGTAGGTGCCTTTTCCTAGCGGCAAAAGGCATGAACTAGAACTTGCGCGCTGGAGCAGTGCCAAATGTGCAGGTCTTTAGTTCAGTAGGTCTTGGTTTTACATTGGTGTTTTTTAGGACCAGCCTTTATCAATATATTTCCAATATTGGACTGATTGCCTGTTCTGCTTAGTTTGGAGACGAGTCTATTTGGCTTGTGAGTTCACGAAAACAGCCCACTTGTGGAAGCCGTCACATGGCCCACGTAGCTTCTCTTCCACCACAGGTAGTGGGATCGGATATGTGTAATTCTTACAAGGTAAGGATGCAAGTACGCTATCGATAGTTTCTACAAGCCACCTGCTGCCTGGAAACAAATGCAGCAAGATAGACACTTCAAAAATTGAGAGAGTGTGAGAAAAACTGAGCTTCAAAAGCTATAAGAGACGGAGGTGAACCATCACGGAACCTGTCAATAATATTTAAAGTATAAACATCGGGAGCCTTGCCCCTAAAGCCTAGGGGAAAGAAAAAAAAAACTACAGGAGTATTGAAACAACTCCAGACAAATTTGAAATAAAAAAACAAGTAAAATGCTTACGTCGTTTGGTTGAAAACATTCATGTAAACTACTTGGCACACCTATATGAAACTGCCTTATCTCCATTGAAAGCTTATGTACTGAGATATGCATAAGAACCCGTCATGCTGTGTTCATAGCGATGTGTTGAGTTGTACTGCGACCGTCAGAACCGTAGTCGGTATGGAGCTTGAAACGTACTTCGAAAAGTACATATCAGTATATGATTGAAATGAACCAGCACCTCGCTAACGCACCTATCAATGACCTGTGCCTGCGGTAAAGATATATAGTGAAATTTGCTCAAAAAGTAATTTCCATTTTTTTCCACATGAAAAGGTGAAAAGACGCAAGGAAACTCTGTCTGTATGAGATGCAATCTGTTCCCGCTTATTCGATTGAGGCGAAAGGCTAAACGCGCCCCTTTTCTGTGCGATGTCAGCGCACGTTAATGATCACATTGACATCAGTTTTTGGTAAATTGGTTTAATTGCGTTAGCAATACTACTGTAGGTTTCGCATCGTCGCGTAGCACCGGCCGGTAGGGACGGATGACCTTGAAAAGCTTTGCTTCAGCCGCGCTCCGCTAGATGGACCGCAGCTACTGCGCAGCTGCGGAAAGTGTTGACGCGCTGTCAAGCCGCTGCTAAGAGCGGCGACCGTTCACTTCGTCACGGTCAGCGGTCACACTCCGTTTGCTCGAAACGCCGTTGAGAGCGCTGCAATTTGGTAGCGCACGACTGTAGTCATGTCGTTACCCGCGGTACTTTAGTGGAGCAGGCGAGGTTACTTTGAACCTCAATCTACTTTCTGTAGTCATGTGGTATTTTTTTATATTTCGCGGGCTTTCTTTAGATGCCGACAAAAAAGGACCCCGTAGGAGATACGATGCTACAATAAACAGGATCGGTTGTTTATAAACCTGCTCTACAACCTAACCTCTACAACCTCTACAACCTAACGTAACGGTCTTGGCACTAAAATGAATATTTGAAAATTTGCATAATTCATCTTAGTTAATTAACAAATTAAGCACAATAAAATATTCTGAGGAGCACCACATGATGGCGAACAATGTACCGTTGGTTTCCGCGGGCTGCGGTTTATCGCTTTTTTTAAATTCTTGGTTCAAGTTACGTGAAAGACCCTGCATATGATTCGCATCGGTCTGCGTGTTAACACCTCAGCAACGTTTTTCTAAGAACATGCAGGGGTAAATGGCTCCCTTGAAGTTGGTCTCAAACATTTGGTCGATTTTGGCCAGCTTTCATTATCGCATGTAGTCGTCCAAAAACCATTAACGCACGAGCGCATTTGTTCTTAGGTACTACATCCCCACGATGTTTCTGGCTGCGGCGTTCGGAAGGGCGCGGGGTAGTCCCGGAGGCGGCGGCGTTGAATGAATAAATCGAAAATTGCTTTTGAGGAAAGGAAAGGGGGCAGTAACTGCCTTAGTGCTCGTGAACCCCAAGAACCCAGCCGAGACAGAAGTGATGAAAGAGGGAATGAATAAAGGGAGAGTTTGACCACGTGGGCACCTTTCCATATTGCACAGCACATGGCGACTTGCGTTTCGCTTTCGTCTAAACGCTGCCGTCGAGGCCGGAATTCGGTCCTGCGTCCTTAAGCTCGGAAGCCAGGCGAGGTATGTTTCGATGGAGGCGGAATGCAAAATTGGTCGCTGGCTGTGCGCTATCAGTACACCGTAAAGACCACCGGATGGTCGAAGCACTCCGCTACATCACCTCATTTTATCTCCCTCCAAAGCTTCGCTCTAGACCGGTTCTAAGCGAGAAAGCTAAGGCGCGTTCACAATGGCGTGTCGCGAAGGCTGCTTGGTTTGTGGTTTGATTTGTGGAGCTTTAACGTCCCAAAGGGACTAAGGCTATTAGGGACGCCGTAGTGAAGGGCTCCGGAAATTTCGACCATCCGGGGTTTAACGTGCACTGACATCGCACAGTACACGGGCCTCGAATTTGACCGCCGCAGCCGGGATCGCACCCGCGTCTTTCGGGTCAGCAGCCGTGCGACATAACCACTGAGCCACAGCAGCGTTTGCGTGACCTTTTCTGGTCGAGTCGCGACGGGCGCCAAGGTGGTGGTGGTGGAACTTTATTTCCAGCGGATATAGAGGAGCGACCCGAAGTCACCCCCCGCTTAAACGGCGGCCGCTATCCCTTGGGCAGCGGAGGCGTCTTCAGCCAGCTGGAGGAGCTTGATCTGTGTCCCCGGGTCGGGGCTGAGCAATAGAGCCTCCCAATGATCAGAGTCGGTAATGAAGCGACTCGCGGGTAGGGACTGCGGGCAGTTCCAGATCATATGATTTAGATCGGCTTTGGCATCACAATTTTTGCATTTGTCTGAGTAGAGTCCATCCGAATAGAAGCTACACAATTGGGGATTTGGATAGGTTTTAGTTTGAAGTTTACGCCAGGCTTTGGCCTGTTGCTTGGAAAGCGTTTTATCTGCTGGGGGAAATCTGAGTCTTGCAAGCCTGTAGTGCTGCAGGATTTCTCTGTAAGAAAACAACCTGTCCTTGCCGGAGTATAGGGCGGGTGGACTGCACGACCCAGCTCGGCGGGACAGTTCTCGAGCTAGGTTATGAGCCGCCTCATTACCAGCAAGGGAGGCATGAGAAGGCGTCCAGATTAGGCGAATGCGCCGCGTGGGCTGATAATTTAGCAGAATCCGTGCTGCTTGTGGAGAGATTCTTCCAAACATGTAGTTACGTATTGCCAATTTTGAGTCGCTGCCAATGGTTTCTGCCGAGGATCCCGCAATGGCTAGAGCAATGGCTGTTTCTTCACCAACATGTGTGTGTTGAGTGCGTATAGTGCCCCCAGTTATGAATGTACCACATTCATTGGTGACCACAGCTACCATCTTGTCAGCCGAAGAATCTGCTGCATCAACATATACCACAGAGGTATCATTAAGGAAACGTTTGCCTAATGATTTGGCTCTCTCTGCACGACGTTCAGCGTGGAAATCGGGGTGCATGTTCCGAGGTAGTGGAGGAATGACCAGAAGCTGACGTATATGCTTGGGAAGGTCAGTTGTTGGTCCGCTTTGTCGTTCGTATGTTATGCCGAGTGTGGACAGAATGTGTCTGCCAGTTGGTGTGGCCGTTAGTCGTTCGTACTGCGAGACGGTTACCGCTTCAATAATCTCACTTAGGGTGTTATGAAGACCGAGACCTAAGACTTTCTCAGTCGCTGTGTGCATGGGTAGCCCAACTGCCTGTTTGACGCATTTTCTGATTATGGCTTCCACTTTCTCTTTTTCAGCTGACTTGAGATGTAGGTAAGGGCATACGTAAGCGATGCGGCTGATCACAAAAGCTTGTACTAAACGGAGAGTATTGCTTTCCCTCAATCCCGAGTGGCGGTTACTAATGCGGCGAATGAGTCGCATAATTTGCTGCGAGGTTCCCTGAAGCTTCTGAATTACGTCACCATTGAAGCCGTGTTCTTGTAGAATTAGGCCCAAGATTTTAATTTTGGGTACTCGAGGAATGGGGACTCCGCGAATACTGAGTTCGATGGCCGGTGGGGGTTGCGCAAGGGATCTGATTTTGCGGAATATGAGAAATTCAGATTTGGCTGGAGAGCACCGCAACCCCCTGGGGTCTACATAGTTCCCCACGATATCGATGGCACGCTGGAGTCTCTCTTCGATTTCGGCATCACTGCCCTCGGCGGTCCACAAGGTGATATCGTCAGCGTAGAGGCTGTGGTGGAGTTGCGGGATCTGCGCTAATTGGTGTGGAAGTTTCAACATTGCAACGTTGAAGAGAAAGGGTGACAGGACCGATCCCTGCGGGGTGCCCTTGTTGCCGAGGGGGAAGTCACGCGAGTGGAGACCTCCTACTTGAAAATGCGCCTTTCTACCTGCGAGAAAGTCGCGGATATAGTTGAAGGTGCGGGCTCCCACCCCGAGTTCATGAAGGTTCTCCAAGATCGCATCATGTCTGACATTGTCAAAGGCCTTTTCCAGGTCGAGTCCAAGAATTATTCTGGTGTCCCGCGTTTTTGCCTCAATAATGTGATGTTTGAGCTGAAGCATTACATCCTGCGTAGAAAGTTTTGGTCGAAAGCCAATCATGGTTGGGGGGTACAGCTCGTTCTCCTCCATAAACCTGTTTAGGCGGGTATGAACTACGTGCTCCATGAGCTTACCTACACAAGACGTGAGCGAAATTGGCCTGAGGTTCTCAAGGCTGAGTGCCTTCCCGGGTTTTGGAATGAGAATGATCTCTGCCGTTTTCCATATTTGTGGGATTGAGCCCTCCGTTTAATAAACAGATTCACAACAGCGCTACGGAACAAGGACAAAAGGAACACGAAAAACACAGGACGGGCGCTGCGTAGCCCACAACTAGCCCACACAACCAACTAGCCCACACCAGAATTCTCTGAGCCCTCCGACCAGCATTTCTGCATATACTCAGTTAGTGATTGTAGCGACTGTTCATCTAGGTTGCGGAGGATCTTGTTGGATACTGCATCTGGGCCAGAGGCGGATTTACAGTTTAGCCTGGCAATCTCTGCCCTAACCTCATCCACAGTAATCGGGGAGTCGAGCTGCGTGTTTTCCGGACCAGCATAATCTGGGAAGGCTTGGATAGGAGCATTGCCAATATATCTGTCTTTAAGTTCAAGGAAAAGGTCCTCTGGTGTGCCTGCGTATGCATGCACAAGCTTTTGCAGGTTCTGCCTCTGGGTGGTTTTGCTACCTGCAGGGTCAAGTAGATGACGGAGCAAGTTCCAAGTCTTAGAGACTCCCATATTGCGATCCATGCGGTTGCAAATGTCCTCCCAGTTTTGCTGAGTAAGTTTCACCGCATGATCCTCGATCTCCTTGTTTAGCCTAGCTATTCTTCTGCGCAGATTGCGGTTCCACCGCTGTCGTTTGAGTCGGTTCTCGAGTCCTCTCTTTGCCTCCCATAGGTGAAGAAGCCGGCTGTCCGCAATCTCCAGGTGGTCAGCCTGCTCTAACGTACGGGTGGCTGCCTTCGTATCTTGGCAAAGATCCTGTGCCCCGACATCTATGTCTAGCATATCGGGGGTATCAGCTTCTCGGGCGGCCCTTTTAGCGCGGAACATGTCCCAATCGACAAGGGTGGGAGCTCGAGCGCTACGACGCTTGGGGCCAGTCGAAGCCACTATTTCCAATATGTAGTGATCGCTGCCGAAATTTTGTTGAGTGTTTATCCATGTTGGAGTGCCCGAATTTTTAGCAAAAGTCAGATCGGGAGTCGTATCCCTGGAAACACTGTTGCCGCAGCGGGTGGGGACTACTGGGTCTGTAAGAAGAGTCAACCCACACTGTTGTGCGGTGAGCCACAATTTTCGACCTTTAATGTCCTCCTGTGGGTACCCCCAAGCCGGGTGTTGCGCATTAAAGTCTCCCGTGAAAATGACGGGGTGATTGCCTGCATGTTTCAGGGTCGCCTGAAAGAGCGGGCCAAAGCATGCTTTCCGTAACTTTGGGCTGCTATAGACATTCAGCACAAACAGACTGTGGTCAGGTTTCCTAGGCGGAATTAATTCGACTAGCACGTGTGTGACATTTGTGACTGGGGTATCGTGCTGGACAACCGTAATATTTCGTTTGACGAGAGTCGTGACTCCAAGCGTGTCACCCCCCGATGAAAAGGATTGATATCCAGCTAGCTTGCTATTGGTTTGTGTCTCTTGTAGTGCGATTAGTCCGGTCCGTCCCTATTGTGGAGGAATTGTTGGAGTACAGCTCGTTTGCGGTTAAATCCTCGGCAGTTCCACTGCCAGATGGTGTAGTTTGGTTGTGGCGCCATATTGGGCTAGTCTGATACCGCTTCAGAAGAAGCGGGTTTGCGAATTTTGACGGGAAAGAGCCTACTCTCTGCCTCCTGCTGCCAGGTGCCTAAGTTAAGTAATTCCTGCCGGTGTGTGCATAATTCTTCCATGATGGAAGTCATTGTAAGCTGCATTTGAATGAGGGTGTTGGTAGTCTGCGTTTGCGCTTCTTCAATTTTGTGAATGCTGTCGGCTAGTTTTTGGTCTTCGGAGAGGGAACCGCCCGCTTTTCGCTTAGGCGGGGGTGCCCGCGGTGATTCAACATGCATGTCCGCTCCGGCGGAGGTAGAAGGGGTAGGGTTATTGGCGCCAACGGTCATAGGCGGTGACCCAGTCTGCATTTGTTGCTGTTTTAGAGCGGCATTTTCTTTCTTTAGTTCCTCCACCTCGCGAAGTAATTTCCCTACCAGCACTTTCAGGTCTGCTAGCTCAGAGGGGTTGGAGTTAGATTTCTGGGAGGCTTTATCTGCCCAGCCTACCTTTTGCGTGCCGACGGCGTCCTGGTTCAAACCGGGGTTCCGTGGCTGGTGTGAAGGAGTACTGGATTTGGAGGCGGACCGGCCTCTCTGTTGCAGTCGTGGAAAAGAGCTGGATCGATGTCTATAGTCCGTCCGCACAAAGAACACACTTCGTATTTTTTTTTGTAGAGGCAGCAACGAATCATGCCACCACCGAAGCTGATCCAACGGGGAACTCTCTCACCGTTGACAGCGTCCGATAGATGTTTGGGAACGCCTTGGATCACTCCTTTACCACTGCCGTCCGGCGTGGCGACATACGAGGTGATGGCGATCTTGTTCTCGCCGTAGGTGAGCTCCTGGATGCTTAAGTAGCGTTCCACTCGTGCCGCGGAATGGGTGGCCACCAGTATGGTGTGTTGCTTGAGGTTGAGGAGCATGCAGTCTTCAGAAGATTCCGCCAAGGTTACACCCGCGGCGTCACGAATGAGTTGAAAGATTCCGAGTTGGCCACAGCTCTCGAGTATACGGAGGCCGCCCGATGGCCGGAGTATCACCTTGGTTACGCCCTTGGGTAGGCGAGGTAGGTTTGACGCCACCGATTGTCGAGCAAGTCGTCGGCCAAGCTTTTTCGCAGAGGAGTCGGCGGATTGCCGCATGCTGCCCTGTCCCTGGGCGCAATCGGTTCCATTGTGTGCCGCGGGGTCAGTCCTTCGGCGTTCGTGACCGGATCGTTGAGATTCACCGACGGTGAACCAACCATATTGGTGCGAAACTTCTTCGGGGGCTATATCAGTCCCCTCCACGGTGACTTCCATATCCAATGTTGGACGAAGATCCCACTCAGAAAATGTGGCACAGCCCCGTCAGAGCGGGGTCGCTAGGCCTGGCGTAGGCCTAGCGGGCCGTGCGTACCGGCGAGAGCCGAATCGCAAAAAAGTCCGAACAAACAGGCAAAAAGGGACTTGCCGATGCGTTCGATGGCGTTATCCGAGCTTCAAACACGAAATCCAGGCGAGAGCGGTGTTGAGCGTCGCTGAATTCAGCGGTGGGCATGGGTGAAGCGAGGAGCGTTCGCACAAGCGTCCCATCCACGCCACGTCCAGCCTAAAAGTCCACGGGCGCCAAGGGACAAAGTTTTTCACACACGAGTCAAATATGCGTCCTGCTTCGTGAAACCTTTCCGTCTGAACAAGATTGAGCGGCCGAGACACCGCTTAAGTACTCTTACCCTTCGGCGTCTGCTCTCTCATGTAGTCGTGATCCCTTCAGCCATGGACGCCATGGATGCATATGACGACGCGGGTTCGATCCCGGCCACGGCAGTCGAATTTAGATGGAGGCGAAATTCTAGAGGCCCGTGTACTGTGCTATGTCAGTGCACGTTATAGAACGCCGGTGGTCGAAATTTCCGGAGCCCTTCACTACGGCGTCCCTTATAGCCTGAGGCGCTTTAGGACGTTAAACCCCCCAAAACAAACCAAACTACTAAACCGAATAAGGTGTGAGCGTGAAAGACGAGGGACTCACCAGCTTCAGGGTCGCAGGCATGAAGTCCTTCGGGTGAAGGTCAGCCAACGGCTGCTCCTGCTCTGGCTCTGCGCTCTTAGAAGTGATGATGATGATGATGTCCTCAGGCTGAATAAGTGGCACGCTCAAGACTCGCACGAGGGCCCACTTCATTGTCGTCGCAACCAGCACTCGCACTCTCTCCCAGCGCGAAGGAAAAAGAAAAGAGAGAAGAAAAAAACGCTTTCGGCTTTTCTTTATTTGGTCATTTTCATTCCTAACGTCCAAATCTCTTACATTATTTGACCTTTCCAGTTTCTTTATTAATTTATATTCAATGTCATTCGTTCTGCAGTCAATCTTGACCAATCCTAGGGTCTCTTTTTAGCCACTTTTTTCCTGCACTGGGAAAAAAAATGGAGCCATACTACACTGGCTACAGTAGTGTAGCCAGCGCATCATGGCTCCATTTTTTTTGCCAGTGAAGAAAACGTGTAGCTCTGGCCACCTACACGAACGCATTTCCTTTACGCATAGAGTAGGTTGCGACTGAGAGAAGGATGAAAAGGAAAGTGCACGGGCCTGCCAACTGGCTCGAGCCGAGCCACCACCGCTGCCACGTGCAGATAGAAGAGAGTTGAAAGATAAGAGGACAGAGTAAAAGACAGTAAAGACGCGCGTCGCAACAACCGCGTCCGCCGGAACGGACGCTGGCTGAAAAATACAGATACACGTCCGCAGCCCGAAGGCTGCAAACCGGATGCCACAGATTACGCAGATTACGTGTAGAGTAGCTCGACAGCTATACTTTATACATCGCTTTCTTTGGACGTATAGGCTAACAGACGAAAAAATTGCCGACGATTACGTTCTTCATAATGCGAAATTTGAGCGCAGCTCATCAGCTGTTTCAGCTTTTCGATAGATTGAGGCAAAGAATTCGAGCAAGACATGTATGTGCAATTACAGACAAGTCGCTATTTTTCACACACATTCCTCCTTCAAGAAACACTCCACTAACAGTTCTTGATTATCATGATGGAAGCTTTGCGTTCCGAGAAACAGATGGATATATGCTCGACGTGCTGCACCAATGCCTGGTTTTCAAAGATGAATTCAGTGCAAGTATTTCGCGAGGTTGTCACAGCTGTGGGAGCGGTTACGAGCGAGAGGAACGGGATGTTCTCCCGCATGAGTGGTGAGAGATTCCCGTTTGTCTTTATGACTACATTAAAGTCCCCATCAACCCTGCCACCCCGACAGGTGGCAGCGTTTCTGGCACAACGTTGTCAATGCCAAACAGTGTAGCCAAATCATGCAGTGCACATCTGTCACTACCGCCATGTAGCTTAAAACACGATTGAGGTGTCCACTGTTCTAAGAGGGCAGTTATGCGCCTTCTCTCTGGTTCAGGTGTCCACCGAGGTATGTGAGACCGATACTGCTCCTTTGCTTTCCTCAAAAACCAATTTACAAATTTTCCTTCTGTTTTCCAAGCCCCCGCTCTATTGGTTTCGCAGATGTGGGAGACAGATACTGCGCATTTCCTTAAAAAAAAATGGCTGAGGCTTAGCTTAGATTAAGCCTAGTCAGATGCGAAGCATATTGTCTCCGAGTTGCATATCGAGCACGCCGCTTGGCTAGACATTCTTCACGCTCTTCATCAGTCTCTGTAGCACGCCGCAACTTTTGCTTCTCATTCCAACGAGCAGCCCTGTCTCCAGGAGGCATCTCTATCCCGTGTACGCCTAGCAGAGGCAGGCGCACCCCCTTGTATACCGCCGCTCCAGCATCACGTGTTCACTACAGCGCACCTAGCGGCAGAAGCAGGAAACACATTGGTCGCGACGCCTCGCGCGACGGCGCGAGCTGGGGCCCCGTTTCTCCTATGTCGTTACGTCACGCATCACGTGGTCCTCCTCGGTCGCGACGCCTCGCGCGACGGCGCGAGCTGGGCCCCCGTTTCTCATCTGCTGTGACGTCACGCACCACGTGGTCATCCTTGGTCACGACGCCTCGCGCGACGGCGCGAGCTGGGGCCCCGTTTCTCCTATGTCGTTACGTCACGCATCACGTGGTCCTCCTTGGTCGCGACGCCTCGCGCGACGGCGCGAGCTGGGCCCCCGTTTCTCATCTGCTGTGACGTCACGCACCACGTGGTCATCCTTGGTCACGACGGCTCGCGCGACGGCGCGAGCTGGGCCCCCGTTTTTCATCTGCTGTGACGTCACGCATCACGTGGTATGACATGGAGGTCACGAAAGGTCAATGGTAACGACACCGCCGCGCTCGAGGAGCTGGGTTGGGCTATTTTAGTATGCTTCGCATAAAAAAACTCTGTTTCTCCCGTAACCGAGAGTAGAGTAAGCATGAAATGTTTACGGGCATAACACGAAACGTACGCAGACACGACGAGACGCAGGCCTGACAAGAATGTATATGCAGCACGTTCGAAACTGTCTAAAGTGCACAGAGGCGCAAGCGTTTTCCGCACCACTTTGCCTATGTGACACTGGTGGCGTCACTACTGGATTACGTCACACATAATTCATGACTAAGTAATGGGAAATTACTAATTAGTGACTAATTACTGATTAATGACAAATACTATTTTACTGCTAATTAATGACGCTTAAGCTTTGCCTTTAGGTGTGGAACGCGACAACGTGTTGTAACGCTGCCAGGCAGTCCACGGAAAGCCACCATGCGTTCGGCGCGATGCCTTACCCTTTGAACGCGACGCTTTTTGAGGAAAGGAAATTACGCAGTAATTCTCTGTCATATCGGTGGGCACCCGAACTGCAGCGTACAGGAAGGGAGGAACGCCACCACCCGTTCGGCGCGATGCCTTGGCCTTTGAACGGCTTTTTGAGGAAAGGAAATGGCGCAGTAATTCTCTATCTCGGTGGACACCCGAACCGCAGCGTAAAGGAAGGGAGGAACGCCACCACCCGTTCGGCCCGATGCCTTGCCCTTTGAACGCAACGCTTTTTGAGGAAAGGAAATGGCGCAGTAATTCTCTATCTCGGTGGACACCCGAACCACACCGTAAAGGAAGGGAGGAACGCCACCACCCGTTCGGCCCGATGCCTTGCCCTTTGAACGCAACGCTTTTTGAGGAAAGGAAATGGCGCAGTAATTTTCTATCTCGGTGGACACCCGAACCGCACCGTAAAGGAAGGGAGGAACGCCACCACCCGTTCGGCCCGATGTCTTGCCCTTTGAACGCAACGCTTTTTGAGGAAAGGAAATGGCGCAGTAATGCTCTGTCATCTCGGTGGACACCCGAACGGCACTTTAAAGGAAGAGAGGAATGCCACCACCCGTTCGGCGCGATGCCTTGCCCTTTGAACGCAACGCTTTTTGAGGAAAGGAACTGGTACAGTAATTCTCTGTTATCTCGGTGCACACTCGAACCGCGCCGTACACGAAGGGAGGAACGCCACCACCCGTTCAGCACGAAGCTACCGGCGCTTGTATGCCGGTCCTGTAGAAGGGCTTAGAGAGTCTCGTTAAATCTCGTACGGTGCCCGGATGTTCTCGTTTAAGTGCCCGGATGAGTGGAATTCAGTGCCCGGATGAGTGGAATTCAGCGCCCGGATGTTGGATTTCGGACTCGGCGTGACGTCACCACACTGCCGACAACGGGAGCTAAAAGCATTTCATGCTTAAAAAAATAGGAAGGCACTGGAAATTCTAAAGTGTGCTTGGCGAAAGCCTTGCGGTCAACCCACTGCGGCTTCGCCGAACCGCTTGGCGCGGAATCACTGGGCCGCTTCGGAGCCATGCGCTTCACTCGACTGCAACGAGACGTCTGGCGAAGGAGCGGCGGTGTAGCTGCAACAGCCGGCGCGCGCGCGCTCGTTCTACCGCTACTGTGCGACGTGACGGTTGCTATGCACAGCTGCGCCCCCCACTGGCACGCCGGTTGCTAAGGAGGGGAGGAGGTTGCGCTTTTACTCTTTCCTTTCCATGCACCTGCTCCCTTGCTTTCGCAGCTTAAAGGGTGGCCACTGTTGGTTACAACGGACAACGGCGACGGCGACGCCGCGAAACGCAGAAACGGACGCCTAAAGCCCGACCCACATGGAGCGGTTTTCTCGCGGAAAACCTGCGTACGGCCGCCCGGCGGCGGCCGCTTGGCCGCCGGCGGCCGTTCGCCGCCGACCAAGCAGTGCTAGATACGTTCGCCCGGCGGTCAGCCGCTCACCGGAAGCGGCGAATGCGAGCTGTCAGCGCGGACCAATGAGGGCGCTCTCTTCCCGCATCTAGCTTCCGCCCGCGCGCGGCGACAAACATGGCGGCGCCTTTCGAAGCCGGACTCCTCGCTTTGGACTGAATTCTCGTTGTTGCTGCCTTTTTCACTGCGTTCACTGGCCGTAAATGGAGCACCGGTCTTTCGCTTCCTCTCGCCTTGCCTATAATAAAACTTATAAGTGATAAATTTGCCTTAATTTTTTATTTAGAGTGACGATTCTCCCACTTCTAGGCTTAAGAGGAGAGCCGGTTAGTTTACAATAATGGTTCCTGTCCCGAGAACCAGATGGCGCTACTATAGGCTGAGTCTATTTTTGCGTCTCTGCTAGCAGCAGCTGCCGGTGGCTCGGCGCGCAGGGTGAAACCGAGTGGGGGTGGAGTGGAGAGGGGAGATAGCATACGCTGAACTAAAAAGTGAGAATGCGCCCTCCAATAAACAATGGCTTTAGAGTAAGCTTACAAATCTTTTTTTTTTGTTTTTGTCGGCAGCGGTTTGGCGGCAGCCGCCCGTTTTCCGCCTCTTGTGGTGCGGCACAGCGGCGGTGCGTCCGCGTTCCGCCGCGCCGCTCAAAATCCGCAGCGCAAGTTCGCTCCATGTGGGTCGCCCTTAAGAGCTCGTCTATATAGGCGGGTAGCCCTCTGGCTACCCTCTGTCTGTTGGATATTAAAAGTTTTCCTATCCTATCCTATCCTATCCTATCCTATCCTATCCTATCCTATCCTATCCTATCCTATCCTATCCTATCCTATCCTATCCTATCCTATCCTATCCTATCCTATCCTATCCTAAGAGCTGCGCTCTAAAAAGAAGGTGCACGTTTCAAACACCGAACGCCATTTTTTAAAGGTAAGCAGCGCGAGCGGTTGCAGCGCAGCCTCGAAAGTCCGTGAAGTTCGTCCGACTGGACGCACCCGCGCGTCGCAGACAGTGGCAACCTTACCTTCAATGGAGATTAAATCGCTTACAGCACCGAAAGACGCAGGTTCGATACCGGCCGCGGCGGTCGAATTTCGATGGGGGCAAAATTCTAGAGGCTCGTGTACTGTGCGATGTCAGTGAACGTTTAGAACTACAGGGGGCCGATATTTTCAGAGCCCTTCACTACGGCGTCCCTCATAGCCATAGTCGCTTTGAGACGTTAACAACCCGCGACTGAAAGTGCGTATTTTAGTCTGCTGAACGGCACTTCGCGTTAAAGTAAGCCATTTCGTTCAGTTGGCATCGATGCCTGGCCACCCACGTGAAAAATGGAACTATATTTGCATAAATGATCATTTAAATACATGTATATTTTAGTGCGAAGCTCCCTACTCTTACAGTGTCGTCTTTCAGGTCTGTGTATTGATACGACGGCGTCTCAAGAGCCCGCTGGCTGAAAGCCAAGAAACAGCCATTGAAAGTGGCACCCCATATGCCACCCGCAGATCGCCGGTTTCAACGCGGGGTAGAACGCTGTTCCCCTTGTGATGAGAGAAACATGAATGCTTGAATGCTTTGCATTTCACCCGAGGAACTCGTCGTCGACCCTTCTTCCGATGATGAACTTACTGTGCAAGAAATTTAGCGAGAATTTTGAGATATGCAGCATGCATATCCGCTGAGCAGGCGGTACAAGATTGTGTGTTGCGCTCAACTTGAGAGGAAACAAAAATGTCCTTTGGATTTATTTACCGTAACAACGCCAGGCGCAAAAACCTTTTGCAGTATGTAATTCTTCATTGCATGTTATAGTATATTACGGCGGTTAAAAAGTTGAGAGGTCTGTTCCCGAGGACGACGATGTTCGGTATCACCGTATCACGCTATTGGCTTACGCTCGTGAAGACAAGTGCAGTGCCTTTACGTCATAGGCTTAGCCCCGCCCTTCACTCGCCTACATGAGCTTGAACGAAGTGCAGCTCAGTGTAGGTTCAAAAAAATTGTCGGGGGTTTAGCTTTGGTTACGGCTAGTAGGTTGCGAAAGCAATACTCCTTGGCTACGCCTTAGCACGGCTTGTGGTGTACCTTGGTGGTGCCCTTGGTTAAACATGCGTTCTCCATGGCTTTCCCTTTGGGTCAAGCTCATGGTGTACCCATGTATTGTTTGGCTGTGTGATTAAACTGAGGCCAGAGATAGATTGTACTGTGGTTGCAGTTTATTTATGCCTATAAATACGCTTCGGTGATCCGTGAAGAAATTGCTTTTGGTTTCAACTTGGGGGATGATGAATTCGTCGGTGGTGGTGGTGAAAAACATTTATAATGCAATAAATATTTACAGAGAGGTGATTGGGGTAGGCCCTATTGGCCCTTTCCCCTAACAATACTAGGTGGAGCCCCTATTCCGGGGCCCCATTGGCAAGCAACGCCGCCCGCGTCCGGTGAACCAAGGCCTTTTGGGTCTTTAGGTCCTGACAGCCGAGCAGGGCCGCCTCCCAGTCCTCTCTGGTGGGGTTGGGGTTGGGGGGGATAGATGGGTTTGACTGACACGCCCAAACCATGTGGAAGGTGTCAGCCACCTCCCCACAGAACTGGCACGCGCCATCAAAGGATGTATTGAAATGTTTAAGCACCGCCGGGCACAGTACAGTGTTAGTAAGAATTTTGATGAGGAGGCGCTCGTCAGCGCGATCCAGACCCTTACAAGGGGCCGGGTAGCGCCGGTGCTCCTCCTTGTAGTAATCGGTGATTTGTTTGAATGTAATGGCCAGATTGTCTGATTGGGAGTACCCTTCCAAGGACAGGGAGATAGCCCGGGGAGAGAGTGCGCGGGCGGCCTGATCGGCCTGTTCGTTTCCCTGGAGTCCCTGGTGACCGGGGGCCCAAATCAGGTTGCGTGGAGTTGGATCTTCAGATCGACAGCTATATTCCAGTATGCGCCAGGCAAGCGGGGGAGCCCAGCCCAACTCGTAGTTCCGACAGGCCCCTCGCGAGTCGGTGATGATGTGTTTAGACTTGGGAGTAGTGAGAGCAAGAGCAATGGCAATCTCCTCCGCGTGTGTTGCGCTGTAGGCTTTGAAAGTGAGCCCGTTGACTGTGTTTGTGTTGTGTACGACTGCGGCCGTGTACCACACCCCGTGGTGTAGGCCGGCAACGTCCACGTAATACACATGTTGTTGGTTACCATAGTATCGCGCCAACGCTTCCGCGCGCGCCTGGCGACGACCACTATGGTCTTCTCTGGACATGTTGCGGGGAAGGGTTCGGACCCGGAGGGCGCGCCTCCAGGGTTCTGGCACTCTCTCCCTTTCCTCAATATGGTAGTCATGTTTGATGTGTAGCCGGTCCAAGAGGCGGTGACCGGACGTGGTCTGTGCAAGACGCGTGTATTGGTTGACTAAGTGGGCCTCTCGAAGCACCCGAAATGTGTTCACCACGCCCAAGGCCAGAAGTCGCTGGTTGGACGTGGTGACCGGGAGGTCGAGAGCCCGCTTGATGACTTTCCGGTGGATGACCTCCAGTTGGTCATCATCATGTTTGCGCAGGTGCAAGTAGGGGGTTGAGTACAGGATTCTACTCGTTACGAAAGCATGGACAAGCCGCAGTGCATCCTTGCTTCGTAATCCGCCCCGCTTGTTGGAGACCCGGCGGACCATGCGGCCCACCTGGTCTCCCACCGTGCGAAGTTTGGCTAGGGTGGTGTCGACTCTGCGTTGGTGGTGTATGAAGAGACCAAGGACGCGGATCTCCTTGGACTCCCGGATCGGTCCCGAGGGGATACTGATGCAAAGCGGAGTTGTGTCCCGAGGGGAGGGACGTATGTGCACAAATTCTGATTTAGACGGGGCGCACTGGAGTCCGCAGTAGGCCGTGTAGTCGTCGACTAGGGTCGCCGCTGCTTGCAGGCAGGATTCCATGTGGCCCAGGTTACCTTGCGTGGCCCAGATTGTAATGTCATCCGCATAAAGAGCGTGATGTATCCCGGGCAAAGAGGACAATTTGGAGGGAAGATGAAGCATTGCCAAATTGAAGAGGAGGGGAGACAGGACCGCGCCTTGAGGTGTTCCCCTCGAGCCGATGGTGTATGGCCCGTGTTCCGCATCTTGTATGCGTATGTAGGCTTGACGGTCTGTAAGAAATTGTTTTATGTAGTTGAATGTTTTGTGGCCACAGTTGGTGTTACTGAGGTGGTCCAGGATTACTTCGTGCTTGACGTTGTCGAATGCGCCTTTGAGATCCAAGGCCAGGACCACCTTCCTTTCCTTTCCTTTCCTTTCCTTTCCTTTCCTTTCCTTTCCTTTCCTTTCCTTTCCTTTCCTTTCCTTTCCTTTCCTTTCCTTTCCTTTCCTTTCCTTTCCTTTCCTTTCCTTTCCTTTCCTTTCCTTTCCTTTCCTTTCCTTTCCTTTCCTTTCCTTTCCTTTCCTTTCCTTTCCTTTCCTTTCCTTTCCTTTCCTTTCCATCTTTCCTTGACCCACCCCGGTCAAGGAAAGATGCGGCCTTTGTGGCCAAAACGTGGGGCTTGATACTGAGGGGATGGCCCCCCACGTCTGCAATCCTATCTGTTTAATCTGCGGGGGCCCGCACCTCACCAGCTCCCGCGAATGCACCGCGAAATTCATCAAGTTGCCGCAGCCAGGGCCCAGGACGCCACCCAAGGGAGCCAATGCCGGCGCTACACGGGGAGGGCGGCAGCGAAACAACCAGAAGACGCCACGGCGTGGCGTGATGCCTCCCCCTGGCAAGACAGCAACAGTAACGCCACCACCCGGAGCAGCGGAGTTCCCAGCTCTCAGCGCTTCATCGGCGGCGCCGCCTGCAACCAACCCAAGGTAGGCAGCTGGGTGAGGGTCGCCTCCTCTCCTTCCCCTCCTCCCTCCTCCCCCACCAGCACCGCCGAGACACAGGAACTCAAGCGCGAGCTCGCCCTCTTGCGAGCTCAAAACGAAAAACTAGCCAGCGAGCTTAACTCGCTCAAATCCCAATTCCATACTCCGCCCGCGTCGAGCGACGAGGCAGAAAACATAACAGACAGGGAGATCCCTCCTCCTGTGGAGAGTCGCGCCGCGGCCCTGGAGACCCGGGTGACCGCAATTGAAACACAATTGGCTGACCTCCCCAAAATTATCCATGACACCATCGCGCGTCTGGTGGAGAGTGTCATCGCACAGGTGACACAAGCCGTTACGCACATTATCCAAAAATGGATAAAAGATAATCCGCGCGTCCTTAAACGCATAGGACCCATCAGGGACGCTAACCGCCCCTCAAAATTCAATAGAGCTATTCCCGATGAGTTTGACTTTTCGGAAGACTCCTGCACGTCTGCGCCGGGCACTAGCGGACTGGGGAGTCTTAACAACGTGACCCCACCCTCCGCCTCCGACCATGGCCCCCAACCCTAAGTCGCGAGCAAGAACAACTCAGCCGCTTACACTAACGCAGTGGAACAGCCGAGGTCTCAAGGACCACAAGAAGCGGACTCATCCCCAGTGGGTGGTTGTGCGTGGTTGTAATGTAGTCACCTGCAGGAGATGCTCCGATTCGACTGCTTCGATGAAGCCAGGGTCTTCGCGATGGCCTTTGTTAAAGTCTCTGGTACAGACAACCAACCTCTTCTCCTATCGGCTTGGTAGTCCGGTTGAGGTGACGTCAAGAGCTTCTTTTACTCCTGCTTGGGGAGAGATATAACAGCAGTTATAACCAGCTCCAAGGCAGTAAGTTGAACGCACAGTGGCTCGCCATGCTCAGTGGGTACAGGCGGTGTTACTAAGGTGGCTTGGAAAGGTCGCCTGACATATATCGCTACCCCAGCGTTTCTGCTTTGGCCGACCGGTCTGGTCGCAGCTACGAGGTTATAGCCAGGTATTGGAAGGGCGTTTGACTGGGAAACCCCCGTTTCTGTAGCATTCCTACGTTCTTCGCTGGTGAATGAACACGTGGATAGAGTCAGCTACGCTGTGCAGAGAATCCATCATGCTCCAGTCTGAATTATCGTCAGATGAGCAGGATTCACGAGAAGATCGACGTGCCCGCCTAGCTGCATCTTGAGCAGGCCGTCGAGCGAGACGCTTTTCCCGCTGTTCGTCTGTCTCCGTAGCTCGCCGTTGCTTCCTAGCAGCAGCGAGGCGACGCGTCTTCTCTTGCGGACGCATGGCGACTGACTTGGCAGACGGTGAACGCGAGTATTAAGGCGAAGGCCTTTAATGGCTCATGCTCGCGGTGTCCGTCCGAGCGCTGGAATCGTGCACACTGTGGCCTCTCCTCCGCGCAGCGGCGCAACCTCCTCCGTAATTTCCTTTCCTCAATTCATTTTCTTCACTACAGGCCCCCCTTTCTGTTCCTTCTTTCATTCCCATTTCCTCCCTTCCTCTGCAAACGGATGACGGGTGTCCACCGATAGATGCGAGACACTCACTGCGTAATTTCCTTTCGTTCTTCTTCTTCACCATATGAAAATGGCACATACCCACGCGGGGGGATTGGCCAAGGTACGGTGGTGAATGCCAAGGAAAAAAAAGTGGGGAAAAAAACTAAGTAAAATAGTAGAATCAAATAGAATTTTCATTTTCTTCACTACGGCTCCTCTTTGTCTTTCTCCTTTCGCTCCCACTACCTCCCTTCCTGTACGGTGCGGTTCAGGTGTCCACCGCGACGGTTGCTACGGCAGAGGTCATTCTAAAGGTCAAACGTGGCTACCGGCCGCCGCTACGCGAAAGGCCGTTCGTGATCGTAGTACTGCTTTCGCAATAAAATAGCCCTCCTGCTTTGTGGAGTGAAGCAAGAAGAACAATACCAGCACCTAGAGCAGGCGAAGTAATAATTTTAATCTGGTGCGGTAGCATCGTTTCCATAGCGCAGGATCTCCGTTACGGCCTTTCAAATTTGCTTTCAAGTTACTTTCAAATTTAGTACAAACTTAAAAAAAAATTCACCTTTTAATATACCTTGCCTCCTTTCATACTGCTGAGATCTGTACATCCGCCCTCACCCTAAGCGAAGGGATACGTTCTGGTCAGTTTTACCCGCCCTTTTACGGAGTTTTAAAACAGCGCGGGTCGCAAGAGCATAGACTGAATGCCTAAGTCACAGTCAAAAGAATGGAGAAGGATTGATTTCAAACAAAATCACACGAGAAATGAAAAACTAGGACGTTTTTGTTCAGAACGACTGATTACGAAGACATTCCATTTTCAATTCGATGGAGAAACGCCCGCTCAGTGGGTGTGTTAACACCTCCATTCTCTTTACTCACGCCGCTAATATTGTCGTGTTCCTCTTTGTGCATTGCAGTTATCCTGTCCATGTTCCGTTTGAGATTAACGACACATAATCATTTCACGGTACTAAATACTACTGTGAAAAGAAAAATAGGAGTTCTTTCGTGTAACTGATAACCGTGGGCTCAGACGCCGGACATAACCAGCTTTCCTTGACGTCACCAACCAGTGCTATATGCCATCCGCGTAGTAACTGAATGGCAATATTTTAACTTGTAATCAGAGAAAACTTAAAAGTACGGTGATAAGGCGAGCGTACGGTGATAAGGTGAGAACTGCGATTTCTACGCGGAACTGTACCTGCCCTATAAATTTTTTTCTGTGCTGGCACAGATTTATTCAGGAGCCCTTAGAAAAACAGTGATGTGATCCAAACAATTAAAATTCTTGACATGATTCTTGTAGTTCAGTGCCGTGTAGCTCGTTGTGGTAGCTATGGAGGCGTTTGTTTAGATTCGCACGTCTTGATGGGGCGCTTAGAATGCGCTTGCTGTAATCAATTTCTTCGATTGGTTGAAATATAGATGTCACAATAATTCACTTTCTATCTTGGGTGAGAAAGTGAAATTATAAATCGAAAGCGAGTCGATTACCGGAACGGGATTTGAACTATCCTCCTCCGCGTCCGCAAACACTACGAGAATCGATTACTTCTGCAACTAATAATAAAGATAAGCATAATAATAACATTTATTTTTGGGATACCGAAGGGCGAAGATCGAAACTACTTGCTGCAAAAGAATCTTTCTCTTCTTTTTGTGCAGACAATAAACGAAGTGCAAACTGTGGTCTGCCCTGGTTGTTCGTTATACTTTTTATATCAGATACTGAGATCGTGTTCAGAAAAAAATGGTCCTTTATAAAGCTGTGAGGCGACTCAATGCAAAACAAAAAATGCACCTCGAGGCTCAGATGTGTGCCATTCTGCACGCGATAAAGGAGGAGGAGGAAGAACTTTCTTAAATTGAAGGGGAGTTGTGCAAGCTGATCGTTGGGGCCCTCATTTCCGGGGCTCCACAGGCTTGATGTGCCCTGCGTACCTGTTGTATGAGGGCCCGTTGGTCCTACAAGTTATCGCTGGTCAGCAGCGCCTCCCACCGCTCAAAAGACGACTGCGTCGCTCTATTTCTCGCATTCAAGAAGTTGACGAAGTCGAAGCAGGAAGGGTGTCTACTGTGGAGAAGAGGAATAAGAAGAAGAAGGGCGTCGAAATCTGCAGCCCCACTCGGTGGCCCTCATTCTGTCTTAAAATTCACCGCCGCGCAACCTCTCCGGCTGGTCTCAAAAATACCAAGCGTCGACGGGCCAGTCATGACCGACGTGTGTCAGGGAGGGTCGACGACGTTTGCTGCCAGGCTGAATACGGAACGGTCAGGGGCCACAGAAGAGCGGAAGCGGCCGCCGGCTGTGTTCAACAGAAACTACGAATACTGTGCCGAAGGGGACGACCTTTCCTCGAGTGCAGTGTCTTGTCCGCAGCCCTGTAAGGAGGGGTTGAATGCAGGTGGCAGCCAGCAGGAGGTGGCGCTGCGGGGTCAGCATGAACGCCGTGGTTTGTTCCGGGAAGTGTGGTGTCCCTTCATCGACCGCTGGCGTGATTACGCTCGCTGCTGGCGAAACATGTTCTTGCGACTGGACGCGGCTACCAGCCAAGCATTATGTGCTTGCGCCATTGGTTTCATGGTGAGCGGATTCAGTATACAACAGCTGTATCTTACCGGCACTCACCTATGGGGCAGAAACGTGGAGGCTAACAAAGAGGACTCAGCTTAAGTCAAGGACAACGCAGGCAGCGAGGCATGGAAAGGAAAATGATCGGTGTAACGTTAAAAGACCGCAAGCGGGCAGAGTGGCTGAGGGAACGAATGCGGATTAATGGCATCCTGGTCGAAATCAAGAGGAAGAAATGTGTTGGGCAGGGCATGCACTGCGAAGGCTCTATTAAAACTCTAATCTGGGCGAGTTGGTTCATAGCTTGAAAGGGGTACATACAGCCTTTGTCAAAAGTTTGGAGCCCAGGGGGTTTGTTTCTGAAGCACACTGTCTGGTTCGTAATGCACCTCCAGCGCTGCAAATCTGCTGAAGGCAAGAAGATTTCTGGGCCTGCCTCCTCTAATGGGTAGAACTACGACGAATGTTAGAGTGGCACTTCGAGGCTTAGAAGCGAACCCCCTGGGCTCTAAACTTTTGACAAAGACTGTACTTGCGCAAACGACGGGACGAAAACGAGGAAGCACGAACGACATGTACATGTCATTTGTGTTTCCTCGTTTCCGTCCCGTCTTTTGCGCAAGTACGTACCTCTTTCAAGTTTCAAAAATGCGAAGGCACGATAACCGCTGGTCCATAAGGGTAATGGAGTGTATTACAAGAGAAGGCAAGCGTAGCAAGGGGCGGCACAAAGTTAGGTGGGTGGTTAAGGTTAAGACGTTTGCGGGGTACGGTGGTCGCAACTGGCAAAGGACAGGGTTATTTGGAGACACATGGGAGATACCTTTGCCTTGCAGTGGGCGTAGTCAGGCTGATGATGATGATGGTGGGTTGAGGGCAGGCAACATGCACGTCTGGGGAGGGGGAGAAAAAATTAGGAGGTGGCTATATTTCTGGCAGCCGGCAGAATCAGCCGAAAAACAGAATAACGACAGTGCCGTCGTAGTGGCTCGCTGTAGTCACATGACGCGCACCCCCCCCCCCCCCCGCCCCCCAACCTAGAAAAATTATTTTGTTCTTATAAAAAGAAAAAGAAAACAGGACAAATCAATATTTGTTTCTCCTGGTAGAGTGCCGCCTTTAGGCAACATTCTGAGATTCTTTGGGTTAAATTTGATTGCCGGCTGCCGGTAATTTTTTATGCCGGCTATTCTTCCAGCAATACAGCTAGAAAAACAAAATTCTAGCAGTCTCGTTTCATTGGCTGTGTGTCGCGATGTGGAAGGAATAAGGCAATGGAGTTGTCCCCTGCGGGCTATTTTGCCGGCTGCCGGCAGAGTAGCCTCGCCGAGGAAATTTAAGGGCAACCAATTCTATTGATGCGGGGAAAATGCGGCAACATTCTTCTTTCACTCGCCAATATCTTCCAATTCTCTTTCTATTACAATTCTTAGTCCATTATCTTCCGCCTCCTAACCCACTGCAGTTGTGATCCTTTTCCGTCATTCCGATTCCGGCCACGCTAAATGCGTGTCATTGTTAGATCTTTGCGTGCCTTTATACCACTACCGACGCCGTGGCGCTGCATTTAGGCGATGTGCGACAGCACTGGCATGTGGCAGTTTCAAACAGCTGCCGATGGGGCTGCCGAGAACCTGGTTGCTTTTACCGAGCAATGCAAGGAAGAATAGCTCCATCAAGCCTGATTTTTGCGGAAACAGTTCTCGGGGAGGCTGTAGTCCTGCTGTTGTCTGAGTAATTTTCTTATGCATTTTCGTATATTTTAGTCATTCTTAGTGAGGCATCTGTCTCCTCTCCCCTACAAATGGAGAGGGGAGGGGAATGGTTGACAGGTGGCAGGTGAGAAGAGGCAAATTCCCCATAAACACCACCTAATAGTGGGAAGCTTCATCAGACACCGATACCCCCGGAAAGGTTTTGCTTTTGTGAACCTCCTGTGCTATGAAATTAAAAAATGCTACGTCACTAGGTACCACCTTATAGAAAGAAGAATACAACCTGTTAGATGCGTTCTGGGGATACTGGGTTCATCTGCTTCGTTTTGTTTGCCTCTTTTTCTTGGTCTTGTGACGTTAGTGGACTGTTCGCCCCAATTGTGATTAGTTTTGTCGGTCATGTGCCTACCATCTGTTGCATATGTCCCTGCTACGCGATGTATAGTGCGCAGTTCGAAAGAACTAACCGAATTCAATCTTTTCAATTCCACATATTACAGATGGTTTTCATATAGAAAAGAAAACGGCTTCTAATTATTTCACCTCGTCCTGAGCAGAAAATCAAGCTCACGCTTCAAAAACACGTTTAAAGATAAAGTATCCAGTTTGTTTTTGGTTTCAAGATAGTTTGTATTTGAGATCAGGTGGTGCGACATAGAAGTTCGCATTGCTGTGCAAGAGAATGCTTTGCTTTCTACTTACCTGACAAGCAGCAAGACAGCACAGGAAGCTGTAGGTCTAATGTGTGTGCAGATATTTATTATTCTCGGCTTACTAATGAAGTAATGCCGATGCAGTGGAGAGTACGTGTCGTGCGTTGTCCTTTGCCAAGCATGGTAAGCACGGCGAAGTACATAAAAGTGGGTATGCTCGTATTAAAACAATGCTTTTATTCTAGTGTTCTGGGCGATGTGAACACGACATATTTTTTGCTCCGCGCTGGTTATTAGGAGCACGGAAGTCGGAGATAGCAGGTGCTTGCGTAGAGAGCTTGGCCACCTTTCTCGTTAGGGCATCTCAGCCTAAATTTGATTTTTGTTTCTGCAAATTACATAAGAAAAGGACTGTAAATTCCTACAATCTTTGTTAAATATCGTGCAAACAGAAGCAGGCAGCTGTATTTTATTTAAAGGCACTGGCAACTTGGGATGACGTTTGGTGTTCCTAAGAGCAAGAGAAAGGAGCCAATTATATGACACTCCAGTCCGGCCAGAGTACGTGCCCGAAAACCACTTTCAGTTACGAAGTTTCCGCGCCTTTCGTTTCATTTTTACACTTTTCCTTTCTTTTCTTCCTGGTGCAGTTTTTGTTGTTACTGTGTGCTTAGCGACCCACATTTCTTAAGACTGAAAGGCCAGACCGTGCACGCCATGTTTTTGAATTTACTCAGAATGTTTTTTTTCCTGCTTGGATGTGCGTCTAACTGGGCGCAGGGACGAGAGTTCATCCGTTCTAAACGTTTTTTCTTTGACGTACTCAGGGCCTCCGTCTTCTGGCGTTCCTGAGGGAGGTGGTGAATTGTCAGAGGCAGTCCCCCTTTCGGATACTGGGCGATCAAAGAATGCCGGCGCTGATCGTCATTGAGTCTGCCATCTACGTCGGTCCTGAATTCGTGATGTACCTCTGCCTGCCAGCGCTACGAACGGCCGGGAACGTCGGGCCCTTCGCTGTCTGGCTCTTCACGAAGCTCTGCTACACGACGTGGATGGTTGCTTCGTCGAAGGTTAACGGTCCTCTCCTGGTGTCAGGCTTCAAGGTGAAAGTCGCACTCTCTTCCGGAGAGCTATTAGATGAAATTTTATAAGGGTTTAACGTCCCAGAGCGACTCAGGCTATGAGGGGCGGCGTAGCGAAGGGCTCCGGAAATTTCAAACACCTGGGGTTCTTTAACGTGCACTGACATCGCACAGTACACGGGCCTCTAGAATTTCGCCTCCATCGGAAAATACGGAAAATATTTAAGAAGCATGTACAATCTTTGTCAAAGTTATACAGCTCAAGGTGTTTACCTCCAAGCCGTGTAGCGGGGCTCTTTAAGCACATTTGACAGTCCTTAGCTTGGGAGGGTTGAGGACTTAAGATCCTCCCGCCTTCATGAGATTACGGTCCCTGAGTATGGAAACGGGGTGGCGGTGCAGGGCTCAGAAGTCACCTTGGGCTGTATATTTTTGACAAAGACCCTAACTAACTAATTCTACATCGTAATCTCATTGCAATTAAGCACGTTTAGCACCTTGTATAGAAGGATACAGACAGTGAGGTAGCAGGATATATTCTACGCTTATTTAATATGTAATTCCGCTACTTCACCAGAAAGAAAAAGGGTGAGTAAAAGCTTAACGCTACAGGCTACTGGGCTATTTGAACTAAATAGCCCAGTAGCCTGTAGAACTGTCAAATGTGCATAAAAAGCCCCGCTACACGGCTTGGAGGTAAACCCCTTGGGCTGTATAATTTTGACAAAGATTGTACATGCTTCATAAATATTTTCCATATTTCTCGATGGAGGCGAAATTCTAGAGGCCCGTGTACTGTGCGATGTCAGTGCACGTTGAAGAACCCCAGGTGGTCGAAAAATATATTGAACTAAATAGTTCAATATATTTTACGAAAAAAAGTAGCATTCTCAATAGTGACGAGCCATGGTACTCTTCATGTGCATTGGGGTTTATTTCAGTTTTCCATTTCGCTGCGATGTCACCATTCAAATTGTTGTGGTGTATAATCAACTACTGACACTCTGAAGCAATGTGCGATGCGACCAATCCTGTGCTTGACTGGGCCAAAAGAAAGCTTTGCGTCGTGGCAGAGAAGGACAGTAGGCGTGCTTCTCTGTATAGCACTTTGGAGTACTGGGCCAGTCGCTGAAGCACGTTGAAAAGGTTTGCTGTCTGGTGTCTCGCCCTTTTTTATTATTTCTGAACTTCTCTACACAGATGATGCGGGACCGCGCTGTTACGGCGTCGACGTTCTACGCCCACAACAGCTACAGCAAGTATCTCGCATGCCGGCCCCGCAAGCTACCGGACCTTTACGGTTCACGCTCCTGCGTGCTTCCAAAGATGTGCCATGAGCCCTCGGGCCGCTCTAGAGAAGACATCCTCAGAGCGTGCGCATGTCTCTATGAAATGCTTGCCACGTCAGAGCACAGCGAGCTTATCCAGGTACACGGGCCGCTTTGGTCTTGTAATACCTTTTTCAGCATGCCACCATAGGCAATCGAGTGGACGCACGTGTGGTTACGGTAACTGAGCCTACTCTGGAAGACAGCCTGTGGCAAGCGCTCGCAAAAATATGAAAGAAACTAACGGAGTTTAGGAGCCGTTTTAACCATATAGCTCTCACACGAATTCTGCAGATTTTGCCTTCTATGGTACAGTGTTCCATATGACGATTGCCTTTGTTCCATATGTTCTCCATGCGGCGGATATGGAAAGCATATAGAAAACTGGAGGTGATAGTTAAGCTTCACCTTATGAGTATTACGTGATAGTGTTAATAGGTTAATGCTCACATATGCGGAATCGGTCATTCTGCACTTTGGATTCGCTGGTCCATGGGTGTCCTGGCTGGCGCACTGGCGATGGCAGGTGGTGCAACCGGTTGGGATCGCGCTACCCAGGTTCCTCCTGCCGAGGAAACTCTGGCGACCAAACAATTACGTAACTGCCACCTGCTACGGTGGGCAGTTTGCTCCTAATCCAATGGGCCGGTGGCGATGACGCCAGATGGTCATGTGACCTTGGTGGCCCACCTGCCCCCTACATTTGCCTCCTAGGTTGCTTCTGTGGGAATTTTTCCTAGAATTTTTGCCCACGGTCAACTACGCCGACAACTGGCCGGCGTCTATGGCAATGCCCCGAGATGTGGCCAGGATGCCCACATCGGTCGCAAACCACTGCCAGACAGACGAAAGTCTTCACCTTAAAGCCGTCATCGTTGCCTGCATCCAGAGGCAAGGCGTCTCGTCTTACGCCAGCTTCGTAAATGGCTAGTGGACGCTCGCTGTAGCGCACACGCTCTTCCTTGAGCGAGCGTGGTACTTGGTGCGGTCTGGATCGCTGAGGCACTCTATACACCGCAAAGTCCGCTGTGCTGGCAGACAGGGGCAATGCCTCATCCAGCGGCTACGTAGGTGAATGCTCGGTGGGGCGACAAATAAGATTCTGGAAGCGAAATAATTCTTCGCTGTCAATCTGGCGAATAGTGGCGGCAAGATCGGTGGAAGCAAAGGGGGAAGCATCCGCAGTAATCACACTGTTCAGTGTGGCCACACTGGAGACGTTGCTTGGGTAGGGCAACTCTTGTCGCACAAGACCCACCGGAGGCAGCACCTACCACCGCAGGGCAGTGACGCATCGCTTAACCGCTGAACCACTGCGTGAGGAGGGGTATCAGGACTCCCAGGGATCTATGAAAGTAAAATCGAGAATGTTGAATTCCGCATATATGGTCATTAACCCATTAATACTCTCGCGTCATAACCACGCGGCGCGCAATTGTTTCTTCCACTTTTTCTCACCAACTAGCCTAATCGAATGTTAAAGTTACTGTGCATGGAGGAAAATGTCGATTTCAGTTGTTTCCTTAACTGTAGCGTGCTTCCAATTATTTGCTCTGACTACAGCCCTACAGATTTAAACTGGGGCTCGGCTATGCGCTGCAATGGCGGGGGTTGTATATCTCTGGAACAAGCATCTTTTAAGGGACCCGCTTGCTGAAAGCACCGATGTATAAGCAGTAAATAGGTTACAGTCACGAGCTTTATTCTGAGCTGAATAAAAACATGAAACCAAGAGGAAGTTACTGTGGAAACGGAAATTTCACAGCCTGCTCAGGAAATAGTGTATTCGAAATTTGCATTTAAGTGATTTAAGTACTCGACAGTGCATTTATGCATCTTTGTTAATTAGAAGACGAGGCGTATTTAGGAATGAGTTGACCCGGACAAAACGACAACCAACAACCCTTCACTAGTTGTCGCTCTGTAGAAAGCATTACCGTTTTCAAGAGCGTTGCACAACTTAGGGGAAAAATACTGTATAAAATGTACAGTATCCTTTGGTTTGCTGGTTATGTGGAGCCTATAACAATTATATTTGGTCTCATTCACTGGCCATGAAACCTATTCCGAGGGTCCAAGCTCTTGCAAGCACACTCCTCCAAGCACACAAGATACGCACAGCCGCTTGCAAAGCCACAGGCACGAAGCGACGATGCGCGTGGCAGCGGACTGTGCAGATTTTTGAGAACTGGTGGCTGCCTTTACGGGACAGCCTCTCGGTAATCTACTGCTTTTTTAAGAAGGAGGTGCACGGTGTACTAATCACACAGCATTATTTTCAAATGACGTAATATTTCGCATGCCTTAATGGCTGCCGCAGAAAAATTTTCTCCGGCATATTAAAGATCGTTTCATAGGAATACGAAACTATTCCTTTTAAGCCAAAGTTAACGCAAAATGACAAGGTTTCAGTGTAGCGAGTTCAATTCTATATGGATAGGCCAACTTCGACAATGCGACGCGGACGGGAAAAAGGTGGATTGACACATTATTCTCTCAGCAGCATTTCCTATGCGCTTCGCTGCGTGTTCGTGACGAATCTTTAAACCTACCTGTCCAAAAGGTGTTACCGGTTGTTGAAGCAATGGACAGTTGATTCTAGATTTATTTTTTGAAGAAGCAATGAAAATACCGTAATGACGCCGCCACAGCATTATCATGATTTCCTCTCCGAGGTTAGTCCCCTCCCCAACCTGCTTTCATCCGCTTGTGCTCGCTTTGTGCCTTGCAGATGCACCACGACAAATACGGCCCATACATGCAGAATTTCGTGGTCGACAACGCTATTGGGGCCTGCGTGTGGGTGTTTGCCCTCTGCAACGCGTTGTGGACGGCTCTTTCTATGATCAAGATGTCTTTAGGTGACATGGTTGCCTTGGGGATTCTCTATATAAGCTACACGAGACAGCGGCGCCGAGGATCCACTCGCAGGGACGCCTTTCACGCAGCCTTGCTGGCATTGCTTACGACAGGCAGGCCCATCCCTGATGGTAAGCTTACTATTGTGGTATAATCTGACGTTCGAGAAGAGGTCAGCTAAGATTGAATGATAACTGCTTGGAGGAGTAGAGGTGTTCACGTGACGGAGAGGACAAGAATGGGGAGGCAGAGGGGGTGATGGAATAGCGAAGGGGGGGGGGGGGGGTGGAATGCGTGTGGGAGATCACCGTGAACGTAAATCTGGCGGAAAAATCGAGCCTGTTTCTGGTACGATTAGTTATATCATAAAACCTGACTTTTCCACTGAAGTTCCGTAGGCCACAAGTCTTAGCGACGCTAGCTAACAAGTGTCTGAAATCCTGATAACCTAGAAACTAGCTGAATAATATGTACAAGTTATATGTTTTCCTATTCTATTTGCGATCCAACTATTCTCATCATCATCATCATTATCATTTATTTTCCTTTAAGGACCCCTAGCTGGGGCATTACATAAGGGGGGAGCAAAAATACGAAATCACAAACAATAGGAACATTTGAAATATAACAGTGAAGAAGGCAAAACAATTGTTAAAAGAGCATTGAAAAATGAAAAAGGGAACAATCACAGGTACACTGTGGCCATCACGCTATATATACAGGAAGAAAACGGGAACACTGATTAGCAGACAAGGGTTCAAAAATGTAACATGTGCAGAGGTGGTACTGAAAATTGTCGGGCATTACACTTAAGTGCGCTAACGAAAGGGTTGAGATAAAAGCAGGGTTTTGAATTTATTTGCATCGCGCTCAGTTACAACTGCCTCAGGCAGCTCATTCCACAGTTCAATGGCGGATGGCGGGAATGATTTTTGAAAGGCATTGGTGGAACCATGTAAACGCTGTAGGCTCAGGCTGTTAAAAAGACGACGAGATGTTCTATAGGGAGGGAGTAGAAGTGTGCAGTGCAATTGAGGAAAACAGTAGTATAACTTGTGGAAAAGGCAGAGTTGGGAAATTTTACGGCGAAAAGACAGTGGCGGTATGTCAAGAGATGATTTTATGCCAGAAACACTGGTTCTGCGATCGTAACAAGAAGTAATAAATCGGGCTGCACGACTTTGTACTGATTCTAATGCTTCAATTAGGTATGACTGGTGCGGGTTCCATTCTAGGCATATTCTAGTTTAGTACGAATGAATGTTTCATAAGCGAGTTTGCGGATGAATGGAGGGGACACGGCTAGGTACCTTCTCAGTCTGTTGGGCGATTTTGAACTTTCAGCTACTATGTTTAAGATGTGCTCAGGCCATGAAAGTTTGCTAGTGATTGTTATTCCTAATTACCGGTAGGACTCGACTTGTGTTAGGGGGATTGACCTTAAAGAATACTGGTAATTTAAGCTATTGCGTTTACGTGATACTGCCATGTACTTGCATTTTGAAACGTTTAATGTCATCAGCCGCCGGGTGCACCAGTTGGTTATTTTGTTGAGGTCATATTGGAGGAGGACTTGATCGTTGTTTGATGATATGCGTCGATATAGAATGCAGTCATCTGCGAATAGGCGAATTGACGATGATATGATGCAAGGAAGGTCGTTAATAAATACCAAAAAAAGAAGAGGGCCGAGCACAGAGCCCTGAGGAACACCCGAAATGACGTTTGCAGCTGAAGAATGGTGGTTGTCTATTACAGTGCGTTGCGAACGGTTAGAAAGGAAACAGTGGATCCACGATAAAACCAGCGGGTCAAGATGAAGGCTCGAAAGTTTTGCCATGAGGCGACGATGGGGTACGCAGTCAAATGCTTTAGAAAAGTCCAGATAAATGACGTCAGTTTGAAAGCCGGAGTCGAGATTAAGGTGAAGGTCTGTTGTGAATTCGAATAGCTGTGTTTCGCATGAAAGGCCTCGACGGAAACCATGCTGATTCGGAAAGAAAAAAGAATTGGCGTCAAGGTGTGATGCAATGGCTGAATACAGTACATGCTCTAGCTGTTTGCAAGAGATGCACGTCAAAGAAATGAGGCGGTAATTCGAAGTGTCAGAACGGCTGCCAGATTTGTGTACAGGGGTTACGGTGCTATCTTTCCAGTCACTTGGAATTGATGTTGTGGCGATAGACTGATTGAAAATTATCTGTAAAATCAAACTGGAAACCAGTTTGGTACCTTTTAGAATTTTAGGCGATATGTTGTCAGGGCCTGGACTGCTACAGATCTTAAGGTTATCTATTAGTTTCGCTATGCCTTCAGATGTGATTGTGACCGGCTGCATTTCGGAGTAGTTAAAACACGTTTGGAAGGGAACGTCGGAAGTGGGTTCATGAGTGAACACAGAATCGAAATACGAATTCATGACTTCAGCGCACTGGTTACCTGGTACATGCGAGCCATCAGAATGGGTCATTGACATGTGTGGCGGGCAGCGTTTCGGGGTTAATATGCTCCAACTGTTTGTTTGTATGCACAAGATGACATATCAGCTTTAACTGTTCATGCTAACTTATTAAAAAACTTCGCAGTAAGAAAGTGAAAATAAGAATGCTCTGCAACTTGTTTTAGTGTGTAGTGCGGCTAAAGTGTTTGATGAATTTAATCGAAGTGGGTGCGTTTCTTTATTACTTCGGAACCTTATACACGGATAGCTTATAACAACAAATGATTGACATTAAAGGTTGAATCATGTGTTTTGAACATGCGGGAAATACTGTGCCATAAGCCAGTTGAACAGGATTGAGCAAAGTTGTATAAGTTATACCACATGCTGTGAATGTGTAGTTTTTGCAAGTGTGTAAATGATTGCACTCTCGCTGTATCTACGCTGGTTTTACTTTATTACAGTGGCCTCGCATCATTTATATTATTTATGATACGCGCATACTTATGGAAAGAAAGCTGCTTAGAAACCGGTAGCGGTATTAACGGTATCTATTATGTGAAAAAAAAAAAGTTAGGGTACATATGCTTGCGCCGTCGTCGTATGCAAGGATATAGTAATTCTAGCTATCTTAAATCGGCATAATGAGGTAGGCAATTACGCGAGTTTGCCCGTCAAGTTAATTGCCATCTTGTGCTGCCAACAGTTGTCCCGTACCACGAAATGGCTGAAGCAACTGAGGTCCACGAAGCAGAAATCTCAGCGGCCATCGTATCCCACAAGACGGTGGTCCACCGTGCGCTGACAAGAGGTGTCGGCGCTTCATAGATGTCCGTCAGGATTCACAGGGCCGCAAAATTTATTACGGAAGCGAGGACGGAGCCTTTGCTTGGTTGGCCTCACAGACCCCAACGAATGACATTACAGAAAACATATACGCATCGTTTCCTAGTGAAACGCTGTCAAAGTGATCAAATTTTTTGAAAAAGAAAATCTGGCCTTGCTGCCGAATGGATTTTGATGTAATTAAACATAAATAAAATCTGCCGCTGCTTGTAACCGGGCCTCTTCACTTGTTCTTTGTTAATGGAAGAACGGCTGTTTAGCTAACAGCGGGGACAGGAAGTGACGGGTGGAGCTGCTCAGTTTGTAACCAGGTGCCTGCTGTTCGCTCTGAAATGCATAGAAGCGTCCCACCGACCAAGGCATTCAATTCCTGTCCGCTTGCTCACTGCATCGCCAAGAGTGCCTAGGAAAAGTGCCGTGCACCCTTAGTGCGCCGGGGTTCGCGCGCCGCCACACCCGCCTCCGAGTGCTTTAGAGAAAAATCAGAGCGCTAACTTTTAATGCGAACATCACCGGGCAAAGCGTGCTTGTCGGCGTGGTCGTAGCCGTAGTAGTCAGAACGCGCCTGTGCAGGAGAACAGGCGCGTTCTGACTACTACGGCTATGGCTATGCTATGCTATGCTATGGCTCAGGTGACCACCCTGAGCCATAGCATATATCTCGCGCCTCCTGCAAAGTTACTCGATAGAAATAGGGCGAAGATTAGCCAAATGGGCATATTTGTGTTCATGTCCCTGCTGTCCATAAAGTCGGCAGCCCGGTCTGTGGCGGTCTTCTGTCGGACCGGGCCCTCAGAGCGTCTGAGTGCCGCTATAATGATTCTCCTGCTTCTTGCGTTGGGGTTGGTTGGTTGGTTTTAGAGGAAAGGAAATAGTGCAGTATCTGTCTCACATATTTCGGTGGAAACATGAGCCGTGCCGTAAGGGAAGGGAGGAAGGTGGGAGTGAAAGAAGAAAAGAGAAAGAGGTGCTGCAGTGGAGGTCTCCCAGCTTCAGCTTCGCGGGGGCGGAATTTCTGGTACTGGCGCCGTTTTCTGATCATCTCGTCATCTCGAACTCGCACGTCATTATTCTCTCACTGACAATGAGTTCACTCGGCTTAGCGGGCACGCAGTTCTAGACCTTGAAGTAGCAATAGCTTGCGCTCATGTTCACGGCGAAGTTCACATAGTTGTTCCTTGTGCTGCCCCGAGCGCCTCATCTTCACTGCCATAGAAACGAATGACTGAGTTATTTATTTATTTATTTATTTATTTCCAAATACTGTTAGCCCTTGCGGGCTGTTACAGGGTGGGAATGGTATAGTCAGTCAGTACAACACAGTTCTGCCAGCAACTGACAGGTGCCCTCACTGCGGCGCTGCACCGGACATTTGTGATGTGCGGCACCTGTTGTGGACTTGCCCAGCGACGGCCCCTATTAGAAAACGGCTCCTCAGGGAGGTTGGCCTGTGGTGGAACCGCGACGGGGACTATGTGAAGTGGACTATGGACAATCACTTCACCAGCAGCCTATGCGAGTACCTCGCCGAAACTGGTCTACACTCCTTCTTTTAACTTTCTGTAACCTACATTCCACTCCCCCTGTTCTCAACTTATGCCTCAAGGCAGACTTCTCGAATAAAAAAAAAAGTTCCAGCTCTTTTAGAAAAGTTTCAAGTGAACAAGTTTTGTTGAATACGTGTCGGTCAAGGTTTTAGGCAGAAACGAAAACTTATGCACATCAACTCTCGGCATATATGACATAACTGCGAAGGGATGGTTAGTACGCGATGACAGTCTTCCGGGTGGTCGCAAGTACAAGGTAGAATCCAGGTTGAACATATTGTGATAAAGCTGATAAAAAAAAAACTTTAGCCTAGCAATTTTTCTGCGAATAGCCAATGTTGGTAACTGTGCTCGTAATAGAAGCTCTGATACGGACTGCGTTCTTCGGTAAGACGAAAATATAAACCTTGCTGCCAATCTTTGAACACGTTCAACCTTTTCTACAAGATATTTCTGATTCGGATCCCAACTATGCTTGCGTATTCCAGAGTTGGTCTTACTATTGATTTATATGCTTGTAGTTTGACATTTATGGCATGCTCAGAAGACACCTTGAATAAGAGAAGAAGGTGCGACATCTTAACACTGTTTACCCTAAAGGCCCACATGAGTACAGCCTCCCCCCCCCTCAATGGTTTTAAAATCTGGCCAAAGAAGCGACAAAGGAGTCGCAGCCAGACGTGCAGTTACGATGTTGGAAGAAGAGATGGCGATCATGGTCGAGCCTTTGGGAAGGCTTGTGGGTTAAGTAATCGACGAAATGACAATACGCTGTACTTTTTAATACATCGTTCATGACTCTTCTAAAGGAATAATATGCCTATCCACTGCGTTGGCTGAGAAGCTTTGCCGCTCGGCCAAGGTCGCGGGTTTGATCCCAGCTGCAGCGGCTGTATTTAGATCTAGATGAAATACAAAAACACTTTTACGCTCTACGGTGTCAGTGTATGTTTGTCCAGGCGTTTGAATAGTGTTGCCCTTGAAAAGACCTCTCGTCTCGGGTTATTGCACTGAAATTACAGAGACCCTGCGAAGCATCTCCTCGCCTCACATTTTCGGAGCTACCTGAGAATTTCACCTACCAGTACAATATATTTTTATGCGATATTGTTAAGTGTCCCGTTCAGCGGAGAAACCATCGAGCGTTGGCGTGTACAGGAAATCGGGGTTGGTCGAGGTGGTCGTGACAGCACAATCACGAGACCCCGCGCGGTTAATTGAATCACCACGCAACGATAAAAAAGTGGAACACTGATGACGTCCCTACAGAATTCGTTATTGGTTTACAGGTTCGTGAAGTCATTTGAGTGACTTTAAGTAGAACCTCTAAAGAAATAAACGCAATGTAGCCAAATGGGTCGAGGCGGGACTCGAACCACTGCTCCTGGGGTCGTGACCCAGGTCCCGTTCCTCTCTACCACTGAAGAATGTTTGTTCCAAATGGTGAAATGGCGGCCTTGTGTGTCCTGTGGTAAATAAAAAAAGGAGAAAACAAAATAAAATGAAATAAAATTAGGAACAGTGTCTGTGTGGGCGAAGTTATATTGCAAAGAGGACCCCAGGCCGCCGAAGGAACCCATTAACAACATCGTGTCATGCCGTTTAGTTGCTTAGGTGCCCCCTGAATATTTAATTCTTCAGTGGTGTTTCGTAGTAAAATCTTTGTTGCTCGTTCAGTTTCGCACTTTATTTCATCATTCTACAATGCGACAAAGCGAAGAATGCGTGGCAGTCGTTGATCTGCCATTTGTGGCTAGTTGAGTCACCTTCCTCGTCGATTGGGGAGGCATGCGAGTGGGCCTTGCTGGAAACCGCGTGTTACGAAGCACCGACAATTCTGTCCGCAGGGCTCGCCCGGTAGTCTACACTGGGAGTGAAACAGTGCAGTTGGTGAGCTGTAACTGCCGGTAGTACAGTTTTCAGCTGGCGGAATTCGGCCGCAATTATTTAAAACATAATAGTCATGAGAATTGTGTACGCTGCCCAATGATAACACACTGCGTTCCAATCGCAAATCCGGAGCACTTCCGGATCAAATATTTCTGCTCTCTTCGGAGCAAGAGTATACCAGTGGCAAATCGGAATTGGGAATCACTCGCTCCGATGAGAGATTGAGAGTAGTCTAACGCACAAGATAGCTCCCTGGAGCAGTCTGTACTGCCGCCGAAAACTGCGGATTCGACGGGATGTATGTCGACCCATAGCAGAATACGCGTGCGGGAAAGCGCCAGGAACACTGGGTACTTTTTTCTCTAAATGGCGAGGGAGCACCCCCTGCTTGCTCCGGCGGGAGCACAAATCTTTCAAACGCAGATTTGGAGTGGGTGCTCGCTGCACGATTCAGGCGCACTGTTGCGGAGCGGGTGGAACACTCCCGATCTACGACGATCGGAATTCACCGTTAGCGTCATGCTGCCATGCTGTGCAAAGAACCGTTGCACACAGAAGCCATGCCCTGCTATGGTCTATTACTCATCTGGTTGCTTCTTAAATAGTTTTGAAAAGTTTATTTTAACCAAATAATGAAGTGGACCGCAATAACATGTTAAAGAGCTTCTGAGAAGGCATTTTCAGCTTACACAAGCAAGCATAGTGGAGTTGTTGGGATCATCGTTCAAAAATTGAAAGCCTTGCGCACATTGACAAGGCAGCTCTCAACCTCCCTATCACTACCTCTACTGCAAAGATCTTTGCAACAGGCCTCTTTCATCCTCTCCGTTCTCTGCTCTCTCTCCATCATGACTCGCAGATTGCCCGGCTTTCCCATACCCGTCAGGGTCAGTGGATACTGACTCAAGCGGGTATTTCGCCCATTCCCTGCGCCCCGTTTACCTCTCCTATTCCCACCCCGGCTCCCAATCTTCGGATCCTCCCCCTTCCGTCCAACATGTCCCCCGTTCTGCACGCCTGCGGTCGTCATGCGGCCGCACAGCACCATTCCCCTCTCTTTGATACCCAGGGTGTAGCTTACACGGATGCCTCCTTCGTGGCTCCTCGAGGTTCCTGCGGCTGCGCCCTGTACCACCCCCACCTCCCCGCTCCTGAAACTCACACCAGCGGGCCGTTTCTACGCCCTCCGGATGCATTGTCCCTCGAGGTCCTCGCCGTTGCGCATGCCCTCCAGTCATTTGCCCTCCTTCCCTCTCTTCAAGAGTACACAGTCTATTCAGACTCACAAGCCGCTATACACCACATACAGAAACGCACCCTAACCCCTTCTCTTCAACAGGAGGTCGAACGAGCGGTCTCCGCATTGCAACCTTCCATCGTTTTCCTCCGCTGGGTCCCTGGGCATTCAGGGATTGACGGCAATGAGCTGGCTCATCAGCTCGCCCGTGACACACTTTTCCGGGCACCGCTGATCCCCTGGCCCAAGCCCTCGGAGGACAGTGGGAGACTCACCCTTCGCCGCACCATAAAAGAGGTCTACCTCGAGCTCCGCCTCGACAAACGCCTTTACCCTCCCCCTCATCCATCACTCACAGTGCCGGAGGCTCGCCTTCTTCGGCACGTTCAAATGAATGCAATCATCACCCCGTCTCGCCTCTTTCTCTATCGCTATCGATCGGACCCTTCCTGTCCCAACTGCCCCTGTATCTATGCGGACCTTGCCCATTGCCTCTTCTATTGCCCGGCTGCTCAGCAGTCGGGTTCCTACCCCCCACCTTCTTTATCCGTCACCACCTGGCTCGACTGGCTTGGCGCTGAAGGGGAGGAAGAACAGCGACTTCTGGTCGCCCAGGCGGTCGAGATGCTCGGCCTGTAAATTTTGGCCGAATAAACGTCTTCTACTACTACTACAATAGAGCAAATATTAAACGTACTAGTCACCTCCACCGTTGTTCCACCCATGAGTGCGGTTTATTCAAGAAACGTTTGCATAACCTGATTGTCGCGCTACATTCGCATGAGCGTTCTTTGCTTATTTATACTTTTGTGGCTAAGCGTCGTCTCTAAAGATTGGCCACGGTCAACACGTCACCCGCAACAGAGCTGTAAGGTAGGCACGTCTATAAGGTTCTTTGGAGCGCCGCGACAGCACGCTCGAGCCGGGGAACGGCGCCCTGGCTTGCGAATTCATGACTAAAGGTGGCGCTTTCGGCGTTTCGATATTTATTTAACCATGTTTATTGCCCGGTAACTAATAAAAATGAAACATTGCATGAATTATGCACAGTGCAGGGTAGACACCAGAAATTTGGTCGTCGTAGTAGGAGGCTTTAGTTGAACCCGCATTAGTAGGAGGCTCTAATGCGGGTTCAACTAAAGCCTCCTACTACGACGAGCAAAGATGAACCCGCATTGCCGCCGCGGTGGCTCAGCGGTTATGGTGCTCGGCTGCTGACCCGAAAGACGCGGGTTCGATCCCGGCCGCGGCGGCTGGAATTTCTTTGGAGGAGAAATTCTAGAGGCCCGTGTACTGTGCGATGTCAGTGAACGTTAAAGAACCCCAGGTGGTCGAAATTTCCGGAGCCCTCCGCTACGGCGTGTCTCATAGCCTTAGTCGCTTTGGGACGTTAAACCCCATAAACCAAACTAAACCAAACCTTGAACCCGCATTACAACCTCTTCGTCAGGACAATGGCTAGTGTAGTTTCAAGTAAGCCTCACCCTTTGATTTAGCTTGAGCGCAGTGAAAAAGTTTGGGCAGTTTCACAACTAGCAACTACGTTTTAATTATCCCTTTATGACGCCTAAAACTGAAAAAAAGTTGCCTACTTCTCAATATTTCGCAGCGATGAAACGCCGCTTAATTGCTGTTGCAGCCTTGTCAGTAACCATATAACATACTGTTGATATCCGCAGACGCACTACTGCCCTACGGCCGGTTCGCAGGCAGGCAACAAAATTATTTTACGTGACAGAGGGCTGGTGCTTGGAGTGGCGGCAGCGGAGGAGGGGGGGGGGGGGGAATTTACGAGATGCACAGCGAGACACTGCAGTGTGCTTAATTTTTGAATTTGCAGTGTTCAGAGAAAAAAAAAAACTGACCGATGATTTTTGCGTGGTTAGGTTTCCATGCGCATGTTCCAGACAGTTTAAGCTCTTAGATTGCGCATAAACGTTTGCTATCTTGCCATTGCAGGATGCTACAAAAATCTAGCACTAATTTTTTTGCTTCTTTAAATCATTGTTGTGTAGAATTGGATTGAGATTCAATGCTTTCATGCAGGCATAGCATGCGAAGTAGGTTTTTCTTTTTGAGCTAGCATTTAAAACTCCGGCGCAATCGCCGAATAAAATTTCGAGAATATTTAGGCTTCTCGTGACACAATTTAGTTGTGTGGAGAAGTCGGGTGATGGTGTCATTTTGGACGGGATTTCAGACCTCTGCTGCCACCGCCCGCATTTTGCCGTGCCTCGTCGAATGCTGCCCAGTAAAAATCAGTGACGTCCTCAGTGACGTCGCCAGGGTGGAGAAATACCATTGGCTGGAAGGTCTTGATGTCACCAGACTAAAAGTATGACATCAGGCTGGAAAACTGGCGTCGTCACCGGACCGGCACTGACGTCACATTTCCAGGCTCGCCTTTGTGAAGCAGGTGGAAGGTGGCGTACGGGAAGAGCTCGGAAAGAGCAGCTTGGAACTCACAAGCCCACCTGTCACCTCCGGAAAAGATGTCAACAGCTTCGAACTCTATAGCACTGCCATTACTTGACGGTATTAGGTGTCCTCGGGTTTTTTTCTTTTCATTTGAGGAAGTGTTCCTGCGTCAGAAATGCACTGCCACCTTGGGTAAAGTTATCATCGTGCTCCCTGTCTGGAACCGCGGAGCGCTGGGAAACCTAAACGTCGTGACGGCTTGAGCCGGCGGTAGGGTAAATAATTAAGATGCTGGCGCACAAAAGATTCCGCATGCTACACCAGTAAGTTAAGCACATTCGAACCCTCGAAGTTCGTCGATCTCGAAAGCTTCTTCAGTGCCGCTTTAATGAAAAGTATCCTGTGATGCTTACGTGTGCCCAGCATGCCCCATTGATCTGCCCTAGCGGAGGTGGAAGTCCGCATCTGTAATAAAAGGAGACTTCAAAATAAAGCGCAGCACAGAGAAGAGAAGCTGTTCTGTTGTCCCGAAATATAATATTGCCAGTCTTGAAACTCCACACTTTCTTGGATCAATCAGGAGCGCAAAGAATGGGCTTATTTGGAGAGGCTGCAGAGGGCGGCCACAGCAACATAAATCAAAGCACCTTTCATTTCAGTCGTTTCTAGAGTGGCCGAAAAAATGAAACCTTTGCGCAGATGGTGATCACCTCATTCCCCACAGATTATGTATGAAAATTCAGTTGGCTGAAAAGTATTTACAAAAATAAATTTTTAAATGATGGACTAATTGGTTTAGTCCTACATGCTTATGATTTCTCTTCTGCAATGCTGATTTAATAAAAATATGCGTTTGAGCAAGAAAAGCTTTTTATTTTCGACCAGGGTGTCGTCTTGAACCTCAAAAATATGATTTAGATATTAGCAAGATGTCCGAACGAAAGCCACAATGTGGCAGTTCAGACTGAAGTTTCAATTTATGACGCGTCTTATTGAATTTATCCACTTTTCGTGACAGCCGTGATCGCGGTTTCGATGGAGGTAGCGGAGGTCGTGTTTCGATTCAGACGTAATGCCAGAAAGTCACTCGGTGATTGCGGTACTCGCTTGTAAGACAATTTTCAGCGCGGCTCTGGCGGTATTTTGATTCTGCAGTACATTGTGGTAAAGAATTTCAGAGCGGCATGATTATTTGTGTCTAGAGGCTACTATTTCTTTTTCACGCATACTGGTTCTCCGACAAATCCGTCTCTCCAAGTCCCTCGCTCGAAGCGCGTGGCGCTGTAGCCGGTGAAACTCTCCTCGGGTGACGCTTTCAGCAGCAGGTGCCGCAGATGAAGCGGGCGCCATTTCTCCGCGTTCACCATATAAGCACCTTCCTTGGCAACCACCCTCTGTCCGCTACACCAACCACCTACGCCGACACCGACGGCCTATAGCGACGACATTGAAGATAAACCGAAGAAAAGGTCATTTAATAGCTTCGCTTTAGACCAACCGCATATCCTGTGACGTCAGCTCTCTTTTTAGAGAACTCCAGGTGGCCTAAATTAGTCTGAAACATGCCATTATAGAGTACCTCTTGTAAATGTGCCGCTTTAAGACGTAAAGCACCTCAATTTTGATTTAGTATTTTTTAGATGATGATATTGGACTCGATGATGTCTCTTTTTTCTTTTTGTGTTCTTTTCACAAACCACTTCTACAGTGGTCTCTTGAGCACATTTGATATCGAGAAATTTTCAGCGTACAGGTCCGCTAGCTTCCTTAGACGGTGGGCACAGTATTTTTTCACATCTAGAAAAGCAGCAACGCAATGTGGGGATAATAAAAACACAGAATAATTAAAATACTATCGTAAATATTGTTTTTTGTTTTACGAGCCACGGTGCTCTTTTTGCTGCCCTGCACTGCAGAGACCTGTGTCGTACGTCCTGAGTCAACAAGTTGATTCTTCATCGTGCTTTGAAATACCGTCGAACCTCGTGATAACAAAGCGTTTATAACGAAATAATGGATATAACGAAGCAATAATGATTCCCTTTGGAAGCACGCTCAACACAAGCTGTGACGAATTACGGCTATAACGAAGTGACCGCCGGGTCCGTTAACTTTGGCATCGTTTTTCAGTCAACAACAACTTCGTTATAACGAGGTTTCAACTGTACGTACTGTTACGACTCAACTTGAGACAAGCGATGATCACGGTGGCGGATTCAGCAGCGGAAATTTCGATATGTCGTTTGACCTTACCAAAAAGTATGACTAGCTGGGAAGTGGCCGGTGGAGCTCTTCCCACGCTCGGCTCGGTGCGAACGACCTTCCCTTCTAGAAGCGACCGACGATGGACCGACGACAAGGGAAGAAAGGATTCACCTCGTCTCAGAGGACCAGGAACGAATCGGAGGAAGCCGGCGCAGATGCGGCCGCGGCGCCAGCATGTCTACGCCACACCTGTATTCGACAGACACGTGCTGCTTGCAGTGATGTTGCACCGCAGTGCGAAGGAGTTGCGGACTTGCGTTTCCTCCTAGCCAGTTCCCAAGCGGGGACTCTGCACCAGGCGCCTCCGGGCTGTGCTGTACTGTGCCGATCTGTGTGACGTGTTGAATTGCCGCCTGGTAAAAGGGTGGGGCCTTAGGGTATATAACCAGCGCCCTAAGTGAAAACGAATATTCTGGGCCTTGGGTAATAGGCTCATCCAGTAGCTCGACGTCATGAACTCTTGAATTTTTGACTCTTTGCTCTTTTGTACAGTATGTAAATAAGTGTCTTAAAAAAGTGCCATTAAACCTGCTTGGTTTCGTATCCCCAACCTTCGAAGCTTCAGACTTTCCTCAGTCCGACCACTCAACACGCTACCAAATGGAGCCCGGGTTCGAGCTTTCCTGTGCGCCACAACAGTACCCACGAGTCAAACCAGGCAAAACCGTAAGACCGGCGAAAGCGTAGCCTCAGTAACCTTCAGGACGAAGCGATGAGCAAATTGAAGGGGACACAAGATCTGAAAGCGGAACATGAAGTGGGTTAGTGTGACGAATGGATTGTCTGAAGCTGCGTTGGTTGTTGTGGCCAGAGCCAAACGTAGAGAGAATTCAAAGAACTGGCGTGGTCAGGTAGCTGTAGAATACCAGCGACGTATGACGCACGTCAACACTGCGTCATGGGAGATTTTGGGCACTTTTACGGTGAGGGCCGTCATTCGGAGCCTGCCCTGGTCCTTCGTGAAACCATGGTCTTTAGAATTTGGACTGCGCCCAGATCTGCACCGAGTGATGAGTTGGTGCTTCTGGGTCAGGATGGTGTCTCCATCCGGTGAATGCACCTGCGGGCACCTTTCCGGCGCGTAGGCTTCCCGGAAGCTACCCACTCCACTGGCATCGCCTTGCTGCACTGGGTTTGCGGCTCATCTATCCACTGTGAGACAAAGCAGAGGGGCATTCATTTCCAGCCTTTACAGAATGGCTGCCGAAAATTGAAATTGTGATTATCCTGAGCCGTGGTTTCTGAGCGGAGGGGCGTGCTCCGAATTTATTTTATAATAAAGTTTTTAGAGCTCAGCTCTTTGGCGCCGGTTTCTGCGTTTCGCGGCGTCGCCGTTGTCTGTTGTAACCAGCAGTGGACACCTCAGTCGCGCTTTAAGGTGCGAAACCAATGGAGTGGGAGCTTGGAAAGCAGAGGGAGCAGCGTATAAATGGCAAAGGACGAGATGAACACACACACAAGGCTAACTTGGAAGAACTTTACCGGGAAAAGTGCTCTACTCTTTATAAATTCTGCATTTCCGCGGCATCAAAAGACGTGTAATCAGCGGGAACGAAGTTAAGGAAGTTCTTTTTTGGAAAGACTGACAGAGGGGGTGGTCATGCAAGCACATTCCTAATCACGGTATCTTTTCGGCTTCATGTAATCGGCATGTATTATTTTGAGTTTTCCCGATAAAGTTCGTCGTCCCTTGTCTTTGACATGGTGCAGCTTAAGTATATGCATCAACAAGATCAAATACGACGTTATTGGACTACTTGCTGCCGTAGGTGTTCAGTGAATTAGTCGAGCTGCTTATTTAGTTTCCATTTGACTGAGTGACATTTCTGGCTTCTACCATGCTTTAGAAACAGCTTTTCCGAATGCTGTGTAGCAGATATTACAATTGCAAGCTTTGCGTTTACGTTGCTTACAAAGGTCAAATGACTAAAAATGTATTCGCTTTTCATATGCACACAAGCTCGCGTGACAAATGTAAGAAGTACATTCTGACAGCATGCTTTTTTCACGTGTGTATGCTTAGTGTGCGAGAATACATTAACACTGACATTCTGATAGATGCCATTTTGACATTCTATCTCTAGGTAGCTCCTGAAACGCATCTAGCGGCTTTGAAATTTGCATATTGCGACGAACCTACTGAAGAATTTGAAAAATTACAAGCTGGTGATGCTTCAGATTAAGCATCCGCTCAGCTATAGGTATGGAGGTTAGCAGTATCATGACTGGCATTTATTTCCAAAGGAGCAAATTATGCTTTCTTTGAAGTGCTACTTAGAGTGACGTGCTATTTTTATATGACAGCGTAAGCGAAGAATTGCTCCCCTGGCGTTGTCGAGAGATACATCATCCCAGCCAGTCATTATGACATCTGTTCTTGCTTTCTCTTGGCTGTGGGCTCAGTTGATGATGCGTTTTGTTAAATGCAACAAATGCTTTCAATAAGTGAATGCTAATAAATGACAGGGTTTTGGAAAGCGTGTTCTGTCAACAAGCAGAGCAGCTGACAATTGGCTGAAATTATAGATTTTTCTTCAGAGAATACACTCTGAATAAGGCTTACAACAAGAAGTATATATATATATATATATGACAGAAGCCAACAGCCACAGAAACCAAGGGGCACAGGGGATTTTTTTTAATTTATTTATTTATTTTGTGGGGTTGATCAATTTAGAATATTACTGAATATGTTATCGTTTAAAGCTAATTGTTAGAAAAGCAGAAGAAAAAACAACCACATCCCACCGGCGGCATGTGGTTGTTTTTTCTTCTGCTTTTCTAGCAATTAGCTTTAAGCGATAACATATTCAGTAATATTCTAAATTGATCAACCACACAAAATAAATAAATAAATTTAAAAAAATCCCCTGTGCTCCTTGGTTTCTGTGGCTGTTGGCTTCTGTCATATTTATAACGAGCCCTTTATTCCCCTTCCTATATATATATATATATATATATATATATATATATATATATATATATATATATAGTTCGCCTTTTTAGCGCTCCCTGAACTGTTCTTATTGAGGTCGCCTGACGCTGAGAAATATTAAAAAGGATGCAACAGCCTCTTCACGCGTTTTCAGAAGAGCAAGGAAATGAAACTGAAAGTCTCTGTTTTTGCTACTTTATTTTGCGTGCCCACGATTGGAAAGAAAGGAGGACAGCATGGTGGTCGAGGAAATCTTTCTCGTGGCTAGTTTCGTTCGTGCAGTAGCCGTCTTCCTCGCGGGGTCCGGGCGCATGAAAGTGGGCCTTGCTGGAAATCCCGTATTATGTGGCACCAAGAGCCCTGGCCGCATTTTATACCCACCAACCGGCACTTACGATGGTGAGAAAAGAGAGATGTTGTGGAGCTCTGTTTGTCGCAAATTTTTCAATTATTGCCTTTCAGTATCCGCAATTTAAAATTATACGGTGCAGATAAACACGCCATGTTTTGAAGGATAGCTCCTGGCTTACCTTCTACTGTGAGTAAAACTGTTATGTACAAAACAGTATGCCTGAGATTATTTGACTAGTTGAAGCATAATAGCAATGCAGCATTTTTTCTCAAATGTTCTGGGGCGCTTTATCATGCCCTGTGTATGTTTTAGACTGTGCACTTTCGATGTACAGTAAAGTATTACTACTATATCTGTTCAGGTGAGAAGTATGTTATTTTGTTCAGATGATAAATAGTTTATGTAAACTTTTTGCAAGCTACCTTTCACACTGTAAACAAGTAGTGGAAATTAAAGAATCATTTAGTACTTTTTCTTATATTCAGTACGGCGTTGCACGAGGTTCCGTTTTGGGACCACCTTTGCTTAATATTCATGTAAATGATACTGTTAACCTAAATAATACAAAATTATTTCGGTATGCTGGTGACACAGTTATAGTAATATTTCATCAATCAAGCTCACTGGCATTGAAACTACTTCAGTACGATGTCAATAAAATAGTTGACTAGTTTTCTGCAAATCAAAGATACATAAACGAAGCGAAAACTGTGTTAATACATGTATGCTCCAGAAATTCGGACAATAATGTTGATCTTGCCGAGTCGGTTCTTTTGCATGGTAGCAACTGTGATAATTGCGAATGTTCGCCACTACTCCACTCGAACAGCGTTAAATATCTTGGCCTGTATCCTTATTCCCACATGTGTTGGTCTTCCCAAATTTAGTATTTATTAAAGCGACTCCGTGTCCTTTCTTTCGAGCCTTATCGTATAAAAATACACTACACCTGTAAACTTGCGTCAGACTGCGTATAAATCTTTAGGATAATCTATCCTTAGATACGCTGTTTCAGTGTACGGTTCTTGCGCGCCTTGTAAGATCACGTCGCAAATTCCACAAGAATTCCACAACTCTTCAACAAATACCCTGACAAATTAAACTTAATAAGTTCTGTTGTTCCTCCTGTTCAATTGAAAAAGCAAGTTAAAGCAATATTTCTATATGAGCAGGAGGTGCATGGGTTAAACTCCTGAGCCAACTCTTGGTGCTATTAATCTGTATTATGTTGTACTACCATCGTGCACTATAGATCATATTCCATTACCTATGTACACTGGATTGCATTTCACATTATCAATTTTTGTTTGGTGAAACATTTTTGTTTACTGATAAACTTGATGCAGTACGTAAGAAATTGTTTTTGTATTACTACAGTTCAAATAAGTTACTTTCCTTTTCGTTCTACAGAGAGGTTAGAGTGTAACCTAAGAGAGTGTATATCTTTCTGTATTCTGTATTGATGTGTTGTACTTCGGTCTACTTATGATGTATAATCATATGTACACTTGTGCTGCCTGTGCTGTCAGGGGGGCATAGCCTAGTCAGGCCCCATCCGGGCCTTTTGCTATTGCCTCCTGAGCCAATTTGTAGCAAATTGTCTCAAATAAAGAAAGAAAGAAAGAAAGAAAGAAAGAAAGGAAGGAAGGAAGGAAGAAAGAAGGTTGATAGATTGCTTTGCAGAATCTCCACTAATATATTGTACGGCACTGCTCACGAGAAGTGTAACCACCACACCAGAATGCTTAAAGTAGGCGCTATTCCTCTCTATGACTTCAAAGTGCAGTGGTAGTTCTTAGAAATTACTTTTCAGAATACATATGATGGACTGGTTGTGATGACATCACAAAGACTCGTTTGTGGATTTCTCTGGGAATTTCTCGCTCACGCCGCCGGCGACGACGACGTCAGGTTTTCCGCTCAAGCGAACACTTTACGCTATCGGGTTAAAAATGACAGCCGCTCAAAAGGGAGGTTTCGCGTTGTCTTTTCCTTTATATTGAAATTGGGTTAAGAGACCGATCTTGAAGAAGATCGGCCTTCCGATCGAAACGTCGAGTCGAATAAATGTTTCCTTTACGAAGCGTATACTTCGCTATATACTCCTGTAAGCAGTCAAGTACTTCATGCTCTCGCAACCTATATATACGAGGGGGGACCCAAACGAAACCGGATTTTTTGTATAAAAACGTTATTTATTAACTCTTGCACAAAATTCCTTCAGTCACCTTCAAAGTATTCTCCATGAAATGCGATGTACTTGTCAAGTCTTTTTTCCCACTGTTTGAAGCATCTCTGGAACTCTTCAACTCTGATATCGTCCAGTGCCCTTTGCGAAGCTTTTTGTACGGCCTCCACATCACCAAAACGCTTCCCTTTTAGACTTTTCTTCATTCTCGGAAAGAGAAAAAGTCGCACGGGGCTAGGTCTCGTGAATAGGGAGGGTGCGGAACGACAGTCGATCCACGAGAGGCCAAATAGTGGGTCACTCGTAAGGCCGTGTGTGCGGGGTCGTTGTCGTGATGAAGGAACCAGTCACCTGATCGCCAACGTTCCTTGCGTTTCCTCCGCCCATCCTCTCGCAGACGTCTTAAAGCTTCGAAATAAAGGGGGAACAAATTCTTGGTGCACAATTTCACGAACATCACAAAAGACAATGATCATTGCCTTCACATTCGACTTCAACTGCCTTGCTTTTTTTTTGGTCTCGGAGAGTTGGGAGACTTCCACTGGCTTGACGCTTGCTTAGTTTCTGGGTCATACCCCTAACACCAACTCTCATCACCTGTAATCACTTTAGTCAAGAAGTTTGGATCACCTTCAATCTCTTTTTTTAAATCTCTACTCAAATTTAATCGAATGTTCTTTTCATCCTGTCTGAGAATGCGAGGAAGAAATTTAGCGGAAACACGTCTCATTTGCAACTGCTCAGTCAAAACTCGCTGACGGGAGCTCCAACTCACCCCTGTCTCTTTTGAAATCTGGTCGATCGTGAAACGACGATCTTTGTTCATTTTTTGACAGAATTTGCAACGTTTTCATCGTTTCGAGACTTTGAAGGACGCCCAGAACGAGCATGGTCCTAGACACTCATCTCACCACATTTCAAGCGCCTAAATCACTCGAAAACTTGTGTGCGGCTCATAGCATCCTCTTTAAAAGCGTGTTGCAACATTTGGTAAGCTTCCGTTGCCGATTTTTCAACCAGGAAACAAAACTTCAAAAACACTCTCTGTTCTTTTAAATTTGCCATAAAGATTTCGCAGGCGGAACAAAATAACTGCAAGCGAAACACAACACTACGCTCATATTTTTGCCTGAAAATTTATGCCGTCTGCACAGTTGTTTCGTGAAGGTCTCTACTAACCCCACCTAGCGGTAGAACTCTCTACTACATCTACGAATGGCAGCGCGCTCTCAGTCCGGTTTCTTTTGGGTCCCCCCTCGTATATATATATATATATATATATATATATATATATATATATATATATATATATATATATATATATATATATATATATATATATATATATATGCTCGGCTGCTGACCCGAAAGACGCGGGTTCGATCCCAGCCGCGGTGGCTGAAATTCGATGAAGGCGAAATTCTAGAGGCCCGTGTGCTGTGCGATGTGAGTGCACGCTAAAGAACTCCAGGTGGTCGAAATTTCCGGAGCCCTTGACTACGGCGTCTTTCATAATATATATATATATATATATATATATATATATATATATATATATATATATATATATATATATATATACTCGTCGTTCATGGTGGGTGGGGTACCGGTGAACCTGTCAGGTGGTTAGCGTCAGTGACCGCAACGTAGCTGTTTCCTTTTGAACATTCGAGGGAATTCAGTGGCGTGGTGTTTGTCGCCGACGCCAGTTTTCGCATATGAGTTCAACGCCGCATTCGCAGACCGTATCCTTTCTTATACAGTTGGGTTTATCCCCATCTACTCTTGTCAGCTTGCGATGGCAGGCGTAGCAATAACGTGGCCGGCAAAAGGAGTAAGTGGGACCACTTCTCGAAGCATCCGACTGAAGATGACTGGACACTCATTGACCAGGCCATCCGCGAAGCTGTCTGGCGTATGTAAAAAATTTTACCGAGAGTAGAAAATATTGGTGGTCCAACGTCGTTTCGTTGGTTTTTCAAACGAAATAAAGAAGCGATTTCTTACACACTTTGTTTTCTGCTTTATTTACCCGTTTGCACCGAGAGGAGGAGGTAAAACTCTTTTATTGGCCGTCTCAGTCTAGACGCGTAATATATGAATGGTGATCAGGACCATGGCTTGCTATGTCCTCGTTGGGGTCCGCCGACTAGGTCGTCCAGGCAGAGGGAGGGAGATTGGAATAGATGGTGAGGAGGAAGCGACAAGGCGAGAGGAAAGGAAGTGTTCCATGTCACAGCAGGAAGAAGGACAGTTAGGGAAACAGGGCTGCTTTAAAAGTTTATTAGGCGTAGCCTACAGCGGGAATAAGGACCGACTGAGAAGAAAAAGGGCTGAATGGCTGAGCATGCTATCCCATTTCGGGCTTGTTGAATGGCGGCAGTCGTGTTCTCCTTCTTCTTCGGCGAATGCTCATACATACAAGTGGGCCTTGCGCAGAACCGAGCATAGCGTAGCACCGACATTGATGTCCACATGTCGCACCGGTCACTCGGCACTGGTAGTGGGAAGAAAATGACGTATTTTTCACCTGAACATATCGCTAACACAACTTTAGAGGCCACTAACTTCGCCACGATAGTACCAATCAAGACACCCACATAAATTATGTCAGTTTCAAAATGATAACATAGCCGATATTTTCTACTTTTGCAAAGAGCTGTTGTGTACAAAATCGAGTAGATAGGCACAATGAACGCACAAGACTGTTCACGTTTGTAAGAATTTGAATTGGACGGTGCCAACTTTTTCTCCAGAGCACCTGAAAAGGTTTGGATCATCGAGATACGCAGGTTAGATCCTAACTATGCGATTTTGAAGAATACAATAGTCATGCATGCAGAAAAAGGCCGGCAGATTTCATAAGCAAATCGCCCTACCAATACCTCTTTGTATTTTATGCGAAGCATACTACTTTAGCTACCACTTCAGCCCTTCACCGTGGTTATGCGCCTCCAAATCACGTGATACATGACGTCACACCACGTGACACGATGACGTCACGGCAGTGGAGAAACGGGGGCCCACCTCGCGCCGTCGCTGTGGTTGTGCGCCTCCAAATCACGTGATACATGACGTCACACCAAGTGACCTAATGACGTCACGACAGTGGAGAAACGGGGGCCCACCTCGCGCCGTCGCTGTGGTTGTGCGCTTCCAAATTACGCGACACGATGATGCTTCGCATTCTCCAGGCTTAACCAAGTTAAGCCTCAGCCATTTTTTGTACTTCGAGAGGGGTGGGGGAGGGAGTGGGTGGTGTTCTACAAATTCTTTCACCGCTTTCTCCGGCATGCCGGACACTTGTTTGTTATTAAGAGGGTTTTTCAGTTAGGCTGGTCGAACTTTATCAAAAGTCCCTAAGGTGCCCCAGCAGACGGTATTTTTTTTTTCTTGTGACAGCCTAAGACATACAGTATGTGCCATGCGTAGGAAGAACTTGACGAATGATTAAATCTCCTCTTAACTTGACAAACGTAGGTTTCACTGCAAAGCGAAAAGAGGCGCAGAGAGATCTAGAGTAGGGGCCTGAGGCAGCCCAGCTACTAAGCAGTTAAACCTAGCTTTCTCCCTATTAGGAGCGCGTTTGCCCATTCCTCGTGCCTTCTCTAAATGTGTCGCGTACTGTACAAACGCTCTTTATCTATTTTCATACGTTTCCGCGCCATCTAGCGATATTGTAAAAATTGCGTTTCAGTGCAGCGTCATGATTGGTGCGCTGTAGTGATGCGTGAGGGTGCGAGAAGAAGGGCCTTTTGTGATGGCGAGAGTCAGAAGGGCGATGATATTTCTCGGTTTCGACCGCTTTGCCTTAGCTAATAATAATGGTGATAAAAACTTTCTGCAGTTTGTTCCATGCATGATGCCTGAAACTATCGGAGTGAAAATAGATTCTTGTCAGACAGAAGTGGGATGTGACATTTTCCACAGTAGGCCCCGAAGGGAAGCTCGACTTCAGCGTTGTGAACGAGCTCCGCTTACGGGCGATATGTTTGATAGCATACTGACGCGGAATATTGCTTTGTTTGTTTTCTATTATCTTCGTGCATCACCATGGTCTTGAATTGCGTTGATCGGACTTGGCGTTTTATAGAATGTTTCAATCAGTTTATCTTTAAAAAAAATTGCTTTTGAGTTTAGGAAATGACTCAGTGGCTGTCTCACTTCTCTGTGGGGTCAAGCATGCCGTGAGGAACGTGTGCTGCAGTGTAAGGCTCCGCAATAATTTCAGTCACCCGAGTATTTTCAACGTGCACTGAAATTTATGAACGCACGGCTGCTTTTGCGTTTAGCTCACCAATCCCGCGATTTAACTTGGATTCTCCGGCCAAATAGCCGAGCGCGCTAGTCCGGAGCCGCCGCGGCGGCTTGTAAGCATGGAATTCATGTATGCATCTCTAAGTGGGCTACACGAAGAAAAGAAGAGAAATCTTCACCGGCTTGTCGACTGGCAGCAGGCGCTTTATATGCAAGCCTCCTGCTTATAGCAGAAAGTTCAACATATCTTGTAGACAAGCAATATGTTGCATAACTTTTGAAGAAGTATTTGCGTAAAAAAAATACACGCACCCAAAAACGCAAGGGAAGGAAAGGACAAGAGTTCAAGCCTAGCGTTCCTCTGAGATTTGCGAAAGAGCAGAAACGCCATCTTAGAGTGTGATGCCACTCGCGCTGTTGGCAACGCGCAACAAGCGCACAGTTCAGTCTCGCACCCTGCTCACCACGCGGGAACACTGGGAAAGGAAGGCGCAGTAACAGCCTGACTTCAATGTGGACACCTCAACTTCGCCGGGATGAAGAGATGAAGTGAAAGAAAGAAGGATTAAGGCACGGGGGTGGAGGGCTGCGTACAAATTTCAACCACTTGTGGTTCTTTAAGTGAGAAGTAAATACGTACCGTGAACACCAGTGCGGATTTTAAAGCGAAGGGGATAAGCCGGAATGATTTGCATCATTCCGGCGACACAGGACCTCTCTCTTTCTCCCTTGTTTCACTCCCTCATTCATTCGTTTCCTGAGGGAGCATCCGTGGTGCCCATAGAGAAGTGAGACTTCGGGGTTTCTTTTGCTTATATCAAATACTTATCGAATAACCACGTGAATAACCACGCGGTATATGAAGTAAAAACTGAAATTAATGGCTGCCTTGAAACGATTGCTGCATGAATACGCTTCGCGTTTGTTTCATGTCTTCATCTCGGGCTTTCTTAGCTGCCTCTGTTTGCTTCCGCACTGTGTGCCGTTCACATCTTTCTGTTACTTTCTCCTTGTTCCTTTCCGCGGAGTTTCAGTGTGTTTAGTGCTACGTAGTTGCTGAACCCTAGGTCGTGGGTGGAATCTTTCTGCATGTAGATTTGGGCGAAAGGCGAGAAAGCATGTCGCACTGTCGGTGTGCGTTAATGAATGCTCGGCGGTTGAAGTTAGAGAGTTGCAGCACATGCGTACGGCATGTACAACCATATGGTAACTCATTGCCTTTCATACTGTAGTGCATGCCTATCCGGTCGCTACTGCCGTACAGTCGTAGTTACCATAGATAGCGTATTTACCACAAAGATATCTGAACAAAATTATTCTTAACCCGGAACCCTAATAAGGCGTTACCCAAATTATACATGTGGTCTTGTGACGTTGAAATCCGAAACCACCCTGCTACCGCTGTGACGAGCTTCTAAGGGGCACGTACCATTTTTGAAAGGTCGTCAGGGGTCTATAGTTCATTGTCTGCAATCTGTACAGCCACTCTGCTACCACATTTATACGGTTTGGTTTTGGTTTTGGTTTTATGGGGTTTAACGTCCCAAAACGACTAAAGCTATGAGAGACGCCGTAGTGGAGGGCTCCGGAATAATTTCTACCACATGGGGTTCTTTAACGTGCACTGACATCGCACAGTACACGGTCATTTATACGACATGAGGATAGCTCATATGTGGAATGACTTCTGCCACCTTCGCCTTCATAGCTGCGCTCGGCGCAGGCCGAGCAAGTGCACATATATAGAGGGCCTGTCGGTGGACTCTGTCCTGTTGCCGCAGGTGATGGATCATTAGTATTATTTTCTACTTTACCACTGCAGCGCATGATACTGCAATTATACTTAACCTGCATTAAACGATTCTTGCCACCTGCATAGATTTTTATTGACAATACACATGCCTTTTAGCGAATGCATCTTCTGACGGAAGCCTACGAAACAAACAAGACGCTTCCCTGCCTTTAGGCAGCCACGCCACCGCCTCGGCAATCACTAAAACTACTCACCGATGAGCGTAACCGCTGCGGGGTGCAGCCGTCCGGCATCTGCTACGACACCAGCGCGCCCGCGCGGAGACGGCCGCAACGGGTGCGAGAAACACGCGAAGAAAGCGCGCACAGAATGCGAACACGCTCAGTCAAAGAGCCGCGGCGGCGTCATGCGCTATCAAAGCCTCAAAATTTGTTTATTGGTTTATTGCGGTTTAACGTCCCAAAACGACTCAGGCTATGAGGGACGCCGTAGCGAAGGGCTCCGGAAATTTCGACCCCCTGGGGTTCTTTAACGTGCACTGACATCGCACAGTACACGGGCCTCTAGAATTTCGCCTCCATCGAAATTCGGCCGCCGCGGCCGGGATCGAACCCACGTCTTTCGGGTCAGCAGCCGAACGCCGTAACCACTGAGCCACCGCGGCGGGGCAGAGCCTCAAAATTCTGCCACTAGATTAACTCTATGGCTGCTAGGAAAAGAGCGTGGCGCTGGCGTCGCGCAGCCAAGCTTAGGTTGTGTTCCCTATCGTAATGCTGCTGCCGCTACCACGTTCAAAGCCGAGTAGATGGTGAGAACTCCTCAGGCTCCACGCGGCGGAAGGGCATGGCACGGAACGAAGCAGACGAGAAGCACCGCGGAGGAGGGCGCGGTAGACAAGAGTTCCTACATCTTCTGCAACGGCGTTGGGGACGTATTGGCGGTGGATTTACGGGAGACAGGCGCCGGAAAAAGGCGCCTGTGTGCTTGCGATGTCAGTGCACGTTAAAGATCGCCAGGTGGTCCAAATTATTCCGGAGACCTTCACTACGGCACCCTTTCTCTCTTTCCTCTTTCACTACCACCTTCCTCCCTTCCCTTAGGGTGCAGTGCAGGGGTCCACCGAGATGTGAGACAGCTACTGCGCCATTTCATTTCCTCAAGAACCAGTTATTATTATATTTTTTGTCTCGGATAAGACTGTTTAACGAGTGGTCGAAAATTCATAAAGAAACTCCAGTCTGCTGTCTCCAGATAGTTCGACCAACGTGGCCGTAGAATTCGGAGCAAGCTGTATTACATAAGAGGACATAGAGCTAATGTGTGTAGGATGCGAAAAGGATTTTGCAATTTTCACGCATCGAATAGATTTGGTCTTCATGCAGAGATTAGCGTTGTTTGAGGCGAAACACACACAACTATTACGGACTTGTGCGGCAGGATGCCTTTGCCAATAGAGTATCTTTCGCGCTCACCTTTTTCTAGAAACGCACATTATAGCACGAGGAAGCTTTTCGTTATGGTGTGGAACAACCGCAGAGCTACCTGGGCAGCGCAAGTGCCCCATGAAGATCTAGTACACATTGCTTTCTATATAAGAAGGCAAATCATTTGGTCATGCTTACATCTGCCGTACAAGCAGCATCGCCGAAGTCTGATGGTTCAGGCGGAAGTCCTGATCTGAAATAAAGATCGATTTGAATGTATAATGCAGCACTAGAACATCAAGCGACGTTAATGTAACAATACTCATCAGTATTACGCTTACAACTTCATAGCTTCATTTGTGGAATGATTGATTAAATAAACCTTTACTGGCAGAGGAGAGCCCGTAGCCATGGCTGGGGGATGGGGAAGAAAAGGACCAGCTAGGTGAAGTAATATTTAAATTCCGACTCGAAAGGATGCAAGTCTGAAAAACGGTAGGAGTACTCTACAAAGTAGGTTGAGGAGCTCCTCTTCACACTGATCATATAGGGCCACTTCGTCTACCATAAGCAGCAAGGTTCACTTTAATGCTTTGGAGGTTGAAAGAAAGCAGTTGATAAAAAGCATTGGAGCCAGCTTTTGTTGTATATTTGGTATCCAAGGCGTCCCTGCTTCAGTCAAAAACAAGCAGTGCCATATTACAAGAAATTGGTCTCGTTTACAAATGAGGCAACTGTTAGGGCATTTAAGTAATCTGCGGTCATGTAAGATCAGCGACGACAATTGTGGGTTATGTGGCGTGAGCCATTTGCAGAGAATGTGGCGAGTATAAACGGTATTACCACAAAGGACGTTAATGAAACTTCGTCCACCCAAGAAAGCTTGGTGGTATCAGTGAGAAAACAATGAGGGGTGGTATAATAGAATGAAATTTAAAATTATTGGGCTTACTTGCACAGGCTGAACAAAACCACAAGGGCGACGCAAATCAGCGGAGTCTCCATTCAAGAAAAGTTGAGATGATCAGGGACGCCTGACTATGCTGAAAATACTTGAATATTGGTCAATCGTTCCGACGCAAGTCCTGGAAAGTCACTTTTTCACTGAGGGATTTGTCGCAAAGAGAATCCCTTCCTGTTCCCTTTTAGCTCTTTACAATGAGAGAACGGAGATAACTTCGTTCTAGACAATACTGACGCCTGGAATTATGATGAACGTAGAACCTTAGAATAAGATGATGGATATTGCGTCAAGACGCGCGAAAGAGCAGAAATTAAATGATAATTGCAAGCTGTGGATTCATGAGCAAGGCTTTCAAAGAAACGACAGGAGCAGCGCTTCACAATGCGTGTCTTTGGCTATTTGCTGGTGAAGCTCGCAACGAATGTTGCTTATGAAAGAGAAATTACTGAAATGCGCTCACTTTTTATACACGCAGATGTTCGTATGACGAATTGGTGCCAAAAATATGCTTTTGAAGGAAGCTTCCTTTACGTGCATATTGCATGAGTGCGATGATACCGACCAGATAAAATTTTGACATTTCTTGACAGATTGCACTACTGCCTATTGCTGGTTCCTAAACAGCCAATAGCGGCCGCTAAGGTGCTGTGAAGGTGACCACAAACATGTTTTATGAAAGAATATTAAAGATTTGCAGCACATAACGGCAGAATGTGTTGACTCAGTAAATTTTTTGTTTTTCAGCACTGCTAGTTCTCCTCGATGAAATGAGTTGAAAAATCGCACGACGCTTACATTATATCGCTATATGGTGACTAAATGTCAAATCAAATCAAATCAAATTTATTCATCTTCATTTAGTACATGAGTTTTCCCGTCCAACCTAAGCACAGAGTGCTTGTTGGTTGTTCAGGCAGTACAGTGAATCACCGAATGTGTACAAAAAATTATCTACAAAACAATAAATTTGAGAACACTAGTGCATGCACATTATACAAAAATTATGTATGCATATTGAGCAAATAGGAATGCAACTTGAGAAAAACGAAAACAAACATGAACAGACGTCATCATAACTTGAAATGAGCCATCTAAACAACTGAACAAATCTAAAATATCTAAACAACTCTAAAATCTGAAGCAAAAACAGAGAAAGTAGATTATAGCATGCAAGAGGCCATCAGTGATTTATCTGCAAGGATGAGCACCATTTTCTTATTGCTTTAGTCATGTTACGTTTTGTTTTGAAATTCTAAAATTCTTCACCAAGTGTATTGAATACCTGTGGCACGTAATATCTCCGTATCTTTTTCCCATAGTGCGTGAAGCAGCGCGGCTTATATATAAGATTCTGTCTTTCTTAGGGCAGCGTTTTTCTTGACGGGTATTTTGAAAGCATTTGTAAAATAATGACGTGTGAGCACTGTGTAATAAAATAGTTCCCGCATTTCCAGTACACCTAGTCTACTGTATTTTTCATCCTTATCAACCTCCTGCAGCACAGTACCATAAGTTATACTGTTTACAATTCTTTTAATTATGCGATTTATGGATCCAATTTTGTGATCAGAGCAGGTGCCATATAATGTAATGCCGTAGGTTATAATAGATTCAGCTAGCGCCTTGAATATGACACGCCTTAAGTGCATCGAAGTCTTACCTCTGAGGTTGTACATCATCGCGGACACTGCTCTAAGCCTGTTACATATATACTGCACATGATTAGTGCATGTCATATGCTCATGAAATATTATTCCGAGATATTTTACTGAGAGTTCAAATGGTATGACATTACATGTGCACGGATCACAATGCGAGCCATGTAAAAAAAGTGACTCATTTAGGAGTACTCGCTTGTGCGGGTTTCTAAAACAGAGAAATTTCGTTTTTTTGCCGGTTTAAATAAATTGAGTTTTGAGCAAGCCAGCCTATTACCTTGCATATATCCTGCTGAAAGCTTTTGCTTGCAAAATGAAGATCAGTGAATTCTAGTGCTAGTGCTGTGTCGTCTGCATACTGAAAGATTCTCGACGTTAATTCCAAAAAACCGAGTTCAGAGACGTACATATTGAACAGTAATGGGCCCAGTGTACTTCCTTGTGGAACACCAAATTTGATCGCCTTAAATTCACTGTTTTATCATCAATTCTAACGCACTGTGCTCTGTCTATGAAATAGCCCTGAAAGAATTGATGAAATCGTCCCCGGAAACCCATGTTTTCTAACTTTTGCAAATTTAATGCGTGATCAATAGTGTCAAAGGCTTTCGATAGGTCTAAAAATAGTGCTAATGTAAGATGATTGTTTTCAATTGCGGTGTTAACGTAATCCGAGAATTCTTCTAAGAGCGTAGTTGTGTTCCGATCCTTTGTAAAGCCATATTGTGCCGGGTTATTTAAAAAAAAACTTCTCGCAAAAAGACCGCATAACTAATCGCACGTGTTTTTCCAAAATATGAGCAAGAGCAGATATAATAGAAATCGGTCGGTAGTTTGCGCAGTCATTTCTTTTTCCGCTTTTATACACAGGCCTCACTATCGATATTTTCAACTGTCTGGGCATTATTCCGGTTTCTAATATGCCGTTTAGTGTTTTGAGGATCACACCTTTTAATATGTTAAAGTTGCAGTACAGATCGCGCACACGGATCTTATCAAAACCTGGCGGCTTGAACATCTTCATTCTACGTATGATGTTCCACAACTCAGCCTCTGTTAACTCGGGAAGGTACGCTGTTTGTGCGCATGTAAGTATTGGCTTCTATTCTAGACGTTTTGTTCCATGAGCGACGCGCAGCTTATCTGTTGTGTGAATGAATGTGTCGTTAAACAATTCACACAATGACTGTGTTTCTTCCTTTGGAAAGTTTTTTTCGATCGTCTCCTCAATCGTAGACTGTTTGACCCGGCCCATTAAACTGTTTGCTAATTTCCATGTCTTTTTTCCATCGTTCCTGTTCAGTGCAAACTGCTGGGATAGGTATCTTCTTTTAGCCAGTCGCGTTTTGGCTGTTACAAGATTTGGCAATGTGCGAAATTGCTGTCTAAGTGCGGTGTTTACAGGGTCCTTCCTACAGTTTTGCCAGGCTTTATCGATTAAGTAACACAACTCCATAATTTCCTGCGTAATCCAGTGGTTGTCTGGTTTTCTTTGTTTAATTTTGACAGATTTGTATGATGTCGAGATTATTAGGTACAACTTTGCAAGAAATGCAATATACAAAGTCATGTGATCCAGAGATAACATCGCATCCCAGTTTGTGTGCTGAATTGCATTGTCTACATTCCTGTCGTCTAAAATTTTTCTAGCTATAGGTCTTATGTTCGCACTACCTTCGTAGTTGGAAGTTTCTGTCATGGTTACTAGTACCACAAAGTAGTGATCTGCGAGTTTCAGTTTAATTACTCCTGAAGAGCAGTGTTTGTCTGCCATGCGAACAACTATATGGTCGATGCACGATGTCGTTATCTTGGAACCTAAAAATTCCTTTCTAGTAGATTTATTAATAAGGTTAGCTAAGCCAAATTCTGCCAGTATATCAAGATAGTCCCTGGCTACCCTCTTTGACTCTTGCATTATATCTATATTTAGATCTCCGGCTAAAATAAAATGCTTCTCGTTCATATATGTTTTTACTAGTGAGCTGAGTTCTTCTAGGAATAAAGTGGTGTTCTTGCTGGCCGGTCTGTATATTGCACACACAGTGTAAGTTACATTCAATTTGTTAAGAGAAACAACAACCATTTTTGCGTTGTCTATGGATACCTGAATTTCGTATGAGAGCCAGGTATCATTAACGAACACGATCACACCTCCTCCTTTCCTGTTTTCTCGACACCAAGTGTAATGAGAGTAACCAACAAGGCTGTAAATGTTTTGTTGGGTTGCGTCTAGATTAACCTCGGTTAGGACAATTACATATTCTTTCTTCTGCCGGCTATTCACATAAGCACATAGCTGATCCCAGTTTTTTTAATGCTAGGTATGTTTACATGCAATAAATTTAGTTCCTGAATCAACCCTTCTTCTTTTGAAACCTGTTTTACATGAGAATCCCACTAAAAAAAAAGACATGAACTCAGCCATTAGTTCATTTTTTCCAAATCACTTTCCGTTGCAATGTTAATAACAGTACTTCCTTCTTCCCGCCTTGCAAAGATTTTGCCATTGCGCATCCAGACAAACTTGTAGCCCTGCTGTTTGCCCCTCTGTTTACTCTGCCAAAATAACTTCTTGTGTGCTCGTGTCAGATTTTCATTTATGTAAATGTCATCAGACTTCAGTGCATACTTCTTCGAAATCCAAAGGTCACGATCAGCCAAGTCCTTAAATCTGACAATGATTGGGGGTATCTTATCTTTCTGCTCTTTTAACCTGTGAACGGCTTCTAGTGAGTGACGCTCGACTGTCGCTATTTCTAGCTTTGCGCTCAGTTCCGCTAGAACTTTGTACAGATCTTCGCCCTGCTTATAGGGAACGCCATGCAGCTCGACGTTTTTCCGCCTTGAGTACTGTGCAGCACTCTCAGCGTTTTCCTTCAGTCGTGCGATTTCAGTGCCCTTTTCTGAAATCCTTTGCATCAGCTTTGCTGAAGTGGTTTTTAGTTCAGCAATATCCTTTTCTTGCCTTGCCATGGTGGCGATAACTTCGTCATATTTATGCGACAGGAGTTCCATCGATGCTTCTATTCCTGCTGTTGTCGTGCACTGGCTGTCTACCTTTCTTTCCAGCGCTTCCAGCCGACCCAAGACTGCAGCTACCTTTTGGATAATCTCCTCAATCAGTTTTGCTACATGATTCAGTCGACTTTTCTTTCCTCCCCTTCGTTCTCTACTTAGTTCTGTGTCACTGGTTTCTGATGTTTCTTCCTCTGTGTCCTTCTTCTTACAGCTCTCACACATCATCTCACACATCCAGCGGTCGATTTCGCGTGCTGTCATGTTTTTGAAAGTTTTTTCAGTCATTCCCGCACATTTACCTGCATGGTATACTTTTTTGCATTTAGCACATGATACACTCTCTTGACCGTTTTCAAGCAACTTTGAACATTTCGTGCAATCTCGCGGCGGCATGGTTCAATACAGGAATGCAGTCCAGTGGAGCAAAGAAAGACGTCTGAACTCAGCTGAAAGGCCTCTTACCTAGAAGTAAGCAGCAAGATCAGCACGTAGCTCGGTGCTCCACCGGACTGCACCCCAGCATCGTTTGGCTCTTCGTTTTGTAGGCTTTAGCTCCTTCCAGGCCTCTGACGTCACCGCTGCCGTCGAACATCAAGCGATGATGTTACCGCTGGCCCGCCCACGCTCGTGGCTTAGATGTTGCGCCGTGCGTATTCCGTTGCTCGCTCGTTGATCAGCCGGCAAGTAGCCGGTATGCGGCCAAGTGAACGGGGGCAGCAGGCGATCGCGAAAGCAGGACCTAGAAGTAAGCAGCAAGATCAGCACGTAGCTCGGTGCTCCACCGGACTGCAGCATAGCAGTGTCTTTTGCAGCATAGCAGTGTTACTTAAAATAAATTGATGAAGAATTTACTCCTGATACAAAACATTTTTAATTACCTGCCGGAACTACAGCAATGAACCTTGTCGCGCTTATTTCCAAGAAAATGGGCATTCTCCTCAGTTAGGATCATAATTGTTTTTATCGTTACTTCAAAATCATTTTTCAACGCTGCAGATTCTGTTTTTCCTGTACAGAACTTTCTAGCGAAGTACTTTTAGTTCACTGTACGTTCCGAAAATATAGTAAATGTTTGATGAAAAAAGTCGCATGGATGGTTTACCGGTTGCTAAAAACGTGTTATTTAAGTCCAAAAAAATGCGTTTCCGGGAGTTAATATTCAAAAGTACTATAAATACCAAACCTATGGTCGCGTTTTTACTTCTTTCTTGAGTAAGTCATTATTATACATGCATTGCTTCTTAGTATTCGCCTACCACCCTTAAAGAATTTATGATTCAAGTTATTTCACATGCTCCTTCGATTTATTTTAAACAGCCCAACGATTGCTATGGCCTCAAGCGTTAGCATCGGTTAAGTTAGGCATGAGGAAGCTACTATTTGATCATCTTTTTGCTTTTTTATTTCCCAAACTTTTAATCCAGCCTGCCTCAAGAGCTGAAATGACTGATTTGGGGAGCAGGAATCATGTTGTAGGTTTTCATGCCTGACGTAACCTATGCTTGATTTGAAGAAAATAGCGCCAGAGCATGTAACCTATGTAATGTAATGTAATGTAAGCTATGCTGTTTTTACAACACAGCTATCTACTATATAACCATCTCTTTGCTTTTTTATTTCCTAAAACTTTTAATCCAGCCTGCCTCAAGAGCTGGAATGACTGATTTGGGGAGCAGGAATCATGTTGTAGGTTTTCATGCCTGACGTAACCTATGCTATTTTTACAACACAGCCATCGATCGGTGGTTGAAATGGAAACCAAGGAGCGTGAGGGAAGAAATTGATTTTAGAACGATTTAGCGGCTGCAGGTGAATGAAACAGGGTGATGAATATATACTAATGACTTACCCATTACTAAAAGGAAGAAAAAATCAACCAAAATTTCGCGCCTATACAATTATACCCAATATATCCATATGATTGCTTTCCAAATACTAGATATGTCTGGTATGATAGAATGGTAGCGCTAAAAACATGAGCTCCCTATTTCGGCCCATTTCGACCAGTCGGATCTGAATTATGTTCTTACACGGGTGCGCGGATATGGGATGGGTGTTGTGCTCCCTGCATCCCCAAGGTCAAGACCATGTGATTGCTTATGCCAGCCGCCTTTTTTTTTCTACCGCTGAGCGCAATTACTCAATTACAGACCGGGAACGTCTAGCCCTTGTTTGGGTAGTAGGTGAATTCCAACCCCGCTCTGTTTGGCCGTCCTTTCTCAGATATGGCTGATCGCCACACTTCCACTCCGATCGCCAGAGTACGCTTGGAAACAGTGATCTCGGCCCTTGCCTGTTTGCTACTTCCGATCTGCTCATCGTCGCAGTCGAGCAGTGCCAGAACTTCTTCTTGCGACCACTCATTGATCGCCTCAGCCCTGTCAACCCAGAACCCTCTCTCGAACTCTTTGTTATTAAAGACTACATCCGATACCATCACAGCCTTCGTTCTCACGGACCTTCTTCCCTGCTCGTCGTTCCCCAGCGTCTCCGCTCATGTGTCTTTGCGGAAGTTCACGACCGTCTACCGCACGTGCTCGTTCGACAGGGTTCGACAGCGGTTCTTGTGGCCCTGTCGATACCGTACTTTTCAGCGTTACGTCGCCAGTTGCGACCTATTTCAGAGCAGGAAGAGGCCGTCCACGTTGCCTGCTTCAGCCTGTCGATGTCCATCTAGAGCTCTTTTATTGTGCTGGACTAGACCTCATCGGACCCATCCCGCAGTCTCGCTCTAGAAACCAATGGATCGCGTTCGCAACTGATTGTGCGATCCGGTACGCTATCACGCATGTATTGCAAACTAGTTGTGGCCACCTATGTCGCCGATTTCCTGTTGCAGAATGACATCCTACACAACGGTGCTCCACACCAATAGCTGATGGACCGCCGCCGCTACTTTTTACTTTTTGTCCCGGGTAGTTGGCGACGCACTCCGGTCTACATGCAGCATAAGCTCACTACAGCATAACATCCGCCAAACAGCAGGCTTGCCGAGAGGCGGCTCAAGATGACCCTGATTGATATAATATTTATGCACATTTCAACCGATCACGGTGATTGGGACATTGCCTCGTCCCATGTAACCTCTGCCTATAATCGGCCGCAACATGACACCGTGGGCTATTCGCCTTCTATCCGCCTGTTGGTCGGCCTGCAGCACAACCATTGGATACACTGCTACCGCTATCTGTGGCCTCAACCACTTCATACACCCGTGTCGTCGTACTGGCTACTTTTGTCCGCAAAATCATCCGTGACCGGCTTGCCGTTTCGAAAACCTACCAGAAGTCTGTTTACGAGCGCCGGCACTAGCCAGTACATCCTGATAACTCGTCCGCGTTGTTGTTGCGCTCAAGAAGATAAAAACGACAACGAGGACGAGTGATCGGTGTGGGTAGCTCGTCTCCTCCTCGCCGCGTCAGGCTGTCTGAGAAACTTCTTCGTCAGTACAACAGGCTTTAACGCGTGTTCCGTCAAGTGATCGACATAACCTATCAAAATAGCTCCTCGATTCTTCGGCATTGTCCACCTTCGTCAACACCAATATCGTTCATATGGTTTGTCTCAAACCATATCCCACATGGTATTGTGGCCGTGTTACAGACCTTCTACGGCCTCTACTTAAAAGTGGGACGATTGTGGTGGTGGTAGTAAAAACATTTATTTAGGGTTCATGCTTTTGCCGCCAGAAATAGTGTCACGGCGTGGACAATTAGGACGCATGGCTGTGCGCGTGCATGGGAGATGACGAGGACGAAGTGGCTTTGGGGTTCAACGTCCCAAAGCAACTCAGGTTATGAGGGACGCCGTAGTGAAGGGCTCCGGAAATTTCGACCTCCCTGGGTTCTTTAACGTGCACTGATATCGCACAGTACATGAGTCTCTAGAATTTCGCCTTCACCGAAATTCAGCCGCCGAGGCCAGGATCGAACCCGCGTTCTTCAGGTCAACAGCCGAGCGCCACCGCGGCGGCACGACGATGAAGTGTGTCTTCTGGTGCTGGGCATCTCACCCCTTTGCTTTAAGGCTCTTCGGCTCTCTGCCTATGTACATGCCTTCAGTCTCCTTATGCAAACATATTTCTTCTAGTTAGAATATTGCTACGTGCATATTGATGAAAATAGTTCAAACTTCCAATGCGTAGCCAAATCCTGCTTTTACTCTTCCTCCTGCACTCGCACCGAGTTGTTAAAATGCCGTAGCAAACCAAATTGGTGCGTTATTCAAAACAAATAGAATATAACTGCAAACAGCCCGAGGAGAGATCTCAAGATCGATTGATTCTTAAGGTGTAATCATACGATATTCAATAAAAATTGCAATTCACAAACAACTTTCAGATGAGAAAGTACTCTTGTTCAAAATTTCCGAGTATGCAGATCTCCCAGCCTTCTCACCGGGACTGACGAATATTGATGCCAGAGATACTTGACAGTGACAGTGAACACGTGCCAGAAAGTTTGCCAGCGAACGAAATGGCTTACAGGTATAATACGGGGAAGTAATGTTCCCGGTGCCGGCATTCTTGGCAGAGGCTGGGGGTTCGTGAAGGTGGAGTTAATGATGTCCGTGTCGCCAACTGAAGGAGCAAAGTGTTCAAAATCTTTACAGCATATATTTTACAAAACGCTGTTCTGCAGTCGTCGAGAGGACGGAGCTGCACACTGTGTGTCGACTGCGTGTCGAGGAATTGAACTTGTGTACCAAACTTGAGTCGCGTGCAGCGAGTGCAAGGAGGAACTTCGTCGTTCGTCATGGCATGGTCGGCCACGCGATATCTTTCTCACCGTGTATGACAAGCGAGAACAGGACTATGTGAGACAGTATGGGCTGATATAACTGTAAATGATTAGCAACTTTAACCAGGAATCGGGTGGACCTTGATTCTAAGAGCGGTGGTGGCCTGTGCGGTCCTGGTTCGCTAAGACTAGGCATGAGTGCGCGCACAGCACGCATATCCCACGCGGCAAAACGTTGGGCTACATTGGTTACATTAGTTACATTGGTCCAGACTGCTGCAGTACTCGGCTGCAGTCGCGACCACGAGGTACGGTGACTGTGACTTTAGCTGTGATTTCCTGTTGTTTTTAGTTTAGTTTTTGCTTTTTTATTGCGAAAGCAATACTACTTGCACTTTCACGCCTTTGCCGTGCCGCGGCGGTGACCACCATCGTGCCGCGGTGGTGACCACCATTGACCTGCATTTGACCTTGATTGGATTAGATTGGATTAGATTGGATTAGATTGGATTAGATTGGATTAGATTGGATTAGATTAGATTGGATTGGACTGGACTGGACTGGATTGGGTTGGATTAGATTAGATTACATTAGTTTAGATTAGATTACATTACATTAGATTAATCACATTGGATTGGATTGGATTGCATTGGATTGGAGTGGAGTGGATTGAATTGAATTGGAATGAAATGGATTGGCTTGGATTGGATTGTATAACCGATGCATCACCACAAGTCTAACCACAAGCACCACCACCAGCTACACTACCAGCTGTACCATGGCGTAGGTAGGGATATTGCTTTCGCAATTACCGGGCTTAACCAAGCTAAGCCACACCGAATATTTACTATTCTGCTTTTCCATTTCGGCTGTTCTTTTTCTTTTGAGCATTTAGCTCCTTTTAATTTATCTTGAATTGGCGTTAAGCCTGGCAAAGCTTTGCTGGTCCGGGCACCCTCTCTCTTTATTTATTTGCTGGTCCGGGCACCCTCTCTCTTTATTTAATGTTTTTACATTTTCTGAGAGGACCAATAAAAAGGGGAGGCCAGCAGAAACACGCATGGCACGGACATCGATTGGGTCATTTCCACGTTCTGCTGAAGCAATACGCAACCGGTGGCGGATGCATCAAATGCTGAGGACTGCTGCGAATGGAGAGGTTTCGGTTCCAGTGGACGTTTCTGCCTTGAGCGCTGTGAGTCAGGATCTTCTACCGTGGTTTCGTATGCGTTCTTTAATTTCTGTATTCGCCCGAGCAATCTCAAACAACGGTATCGCACCATCTGGTTGGCACTAAATTTTTCAGCATACCAAATAATGTCTGGGACACATTTTTGAAGATAATTGTCTCTTTACTTCATTTGCGTTTGGCGAATGTCGATAATGTCGAGTTCGCAGGTTGTATCTTGTTCTTTAGTGAGTCGATCACATTTATAGTTTGATAGTTTGCTGTGGTTGGTGGCTACTGATTGTGGATCAAACCTCTCAATTCTTAAATTCGGGCCCGGGACCATCATCTGTAGTGTAGTGGGTTAAGCTTAGGTGCTCTCTGTTCTGTTTTCGGCGAGAAATGAAGTTGTTATGTATCGTAATGCACGAATCCATTCAACAGCTACATTTTTACCTCTCTTTATCTGAAAAGTTTTTGCATCTGCCCGGCCAGACAGTCCTGCAGTAAATACATTAATTCAAGAGGTGCTGATTAAAAAAGTTCAAAAATTCTGTTTACTGTTCCTTGTGTGTGTTAGTGCGCCATATCTTCCATTTAAGCTGCGCTAATTACGCAAGGTTTTAAATTATCGCCTACAATAATGACGTTGCGAAGGCAGATACGCCCAGACTCGCAAAGGGGATTGTTGTACTGGAAGCTCAACAAGAGGCAGGCATATACAATACGAGGGCCTCTAGAATTTCGCCTTCATCCAATTTCGATGGAGGCGAAATTCTAGGGGCCTATGTACTGTGTTATGTCAGTGCGCGTTAAAAAGCCTCAGGTGGTCTAAATTTCCGGAGCCCTTCACCACGGTGTCCCCATAGTCTGAGCCGCTTCGGGACGTTAAATCACCATAAACCAGCAGAAACCAAACTAGCAAGTAGGTAGAAGCTTCGAGCACGTACACAATTGGAGTGCGCGGTAAGGGGTCGTCCAAAAAAGTCGCCGCGAGGTCATTAGATGGCGCCGCGTGCCGGCGAGCTGAGCGCCCGGTTTTCGCGTTGGGACCAGCCAGCGCGTTCGCATTGGCGACGCGCGGAAGCAAATGCTACGGTAGCGTATGCTACAACTCTTCCTAATGCTCGTACTAACGCTAACGTCTTCGTTTCATTTAGTGCCTACTTCATCCCACGGCTCATGTCACCGTTCCACGACCAGCCCCTGCCTCTTGTGCACGTACCCTGACACACTCAGAGCGCATGCATTGCACCTTTTTAGCAGGCTGTCCGCTCGTGATACGTTGCTTTCAAAGATGCGTTCGTTGCCTACCATCTGCGAGACCTAACTGCCCTCGACTTTACCCGGCGTTCGAGATGAGAGGGATACATGGACTTGCTTCAAAAATTTAACTTGTAAACTGCGTTGTATTAATCTTATAGCACGGGTCAGCCGCATGCCTTCCTGCCGCCGGGTATTCTAAGCATCGCAGCGATTACACCACTTCATTTTGGTCGCGCGATTCTATATCACTGATTAAATGTGTATACCAATTGAAAATTTGCTAAAGTGTTGCATCAAAAAATGACATTGAAGTTCGGCACTTCAGGCCGTCGTAAACCGTCACGGACAGTTTATGACGGGGGAATGCTTGGTGCTACAAAAATCCTCATCATGGCGAGAACTAGAGTGAAATTTACCATATGGAGAACCAAAGTAACCTGAAACTATTGGAGATGCTACACCGTTACTACAGCGTAGTGAGAACTGAAAAGCTGTATTGGAGTCACCACAAAGCCGAAACGCCCATTTTAGTACTCGATACCGCTGTTTTGATTATTGTGCAGATGTTGAGGTTATCCTATGTTTAGGATATGTGAACGACAAAGATATCATCAGTCACTGTTTGGATATCTTTATTTTAAATGAAGATTAAAACATGTGTATTGTACCTATTTGGCAATATGCTCAAATTGCAGAAGATATATGGTAGGTAGCTTGTTACTCAGTACTTCATAGCGAAGACGCTATTTGGGCAGGCGTGGCTCGTTGAAGGACCCGCCAATTCTTGTGTAGTTCCTCTTGAACTCTCGGGTGAGCTTCGTACAGAGATGCTTGTTCTTACCTGATGAATAAATAAAAGACGTTAGTACAGACCTCCGCCATACGTTGAAACTGGAGGTCTTCCTTGTGAGATTTACCATATCAAGCAAGTGTTTGTGTCCGCTTCAAAAGACCCAATAATGGCTGGCCAACCACGGAACGGCGCCGACAGATCAATAATGGTGCGGCGAAATAAACAATGAGGAGTTTACTTCATGCAGAGTTAGCGAGTGCAGTACGATTCATGGAGCCGTGTAATTTGACTCTATACCTACCGCGATATACTCCACCTACTGAGTCTATTAATCGTACTTGTTTACGAAGAGATCAGGAGCGTTCGAGCGGCTTGAATAATACTGTGGTTAAGTAATAAGATTTGGGAGGAAAGTTAGACCTTAGACCCTGAAAATAGGTTGGTTCCGCGAATAGGTCAACCCCCAATTTCAGATTGGCTCTGACGAAGATTACTGCACCTCGGTTATGGTTCTACGCACAGCTTTCAAATAAAAAGCTTGCATGGGTAGCTCCCGCAGTTGCAAATACGTTTGATTTGGTCCACTGATTCAGTCTTCGTCATATCGTAGGGACTCACCTTATACGTGACGCCTACTCACCTCTGCCACATTTACTCATGCACTCCCAGCAGGTACCGAATCTGTTGCCGTTTCCTTTGCAGCCTCCATACACGAATCCCAAACAATACCCTCTGCTGATATCGTAGTACCACTGTGGTTTATAAGCCTTGCAGAAGCCTGTATCAGGCTCTTGACGACAAACCGAGCCAGGTCGACGTTTAGCTGTAAAAAATAAGAGCTTAAGGTCAACTGTCATTCGTGATCTGAGGGTATCTGGTAAATGCGCTCCTCCCCGTTCTCATTTTGCAAGCCAGTTCACTCTCGAGGTTCACACCGGTGGTTACCACATGCCATAAGTAAATGTATTCCCTTGCCATTTTCAGCAACTGGCTGCCTTTTGTAAACAGCCGTTCTCTTCTGAAACTTTTGGATATTACTCCAGTTTCCGGCATATTACTTTCTGACCAACCCATCTGCTTTTCCTGTCAAAGCATTCGTCCCCTGAGTTTCTTAGCAACACAATGTCATCAGTGAATCGCAGATTACTACGGTATTTTCTATTAACTCTTATGCTCCCTGCCTGTCACCCTTCCTTCTTAGTATTTTATTACTTTGTGAATTTCTGCACTGGCTCTGGAGCCGCGGTAGATGCGTTCTAGTATTTCGCTTATGGCTCTTCCACACCTTGATGCCGTAATGCCAGCATGACTCCTAAGCTTTCTCGTAATCTATGAAGTCTATATACAGGGATTCATTATAATCTGCGCATTTCTGTGTCACCATAATAATAGTGTGAATATGGCAATTGTCGAGTAGCCTTTAGGAATGCCTGCCTTGTCCTTTAATGTTTGAGTCTGTCGTGATTTCATTAGCTGTTACTTTAGTGAGTACCTTGCAGGCGGTGGACAGTAAGCTGATCGGCCTTTAATTTTTTCAAGTCCGTGACGTCCCTTTACTTATGTATCAAGATAACTTTAGCGTTCTTGCAAGATTTAGGAACGGTTGAGGTCATAAGGCATTGCGTATGTAGGATGGCAAGTTTTTCAAGCACAGTCCCCCCTTAATATGCTACCCTGGCGTTTATCGAGAACAGTTCAGTGTTCACATGATTATATTGAACCGCGCCGCGACCAAGCAAAAATTCCCTGCGCAGCAGGTCGCTCTCAGGATGTCATAGAATTCAGGGGCTTTAGGGTGTAGAAAGCGTATGGCATTTCTTGAAAAAATTTTGTGTTGAGATCCATTCTGTTATAAGCACTACTATGCCGGTAGCTGCAGCTTATATTCTGGACAGGGAAGGCTTGGAATTCCTTGCTTATATAGTATCGGAAACTCAGCACAGCTTGTTCGAACGAGTGAAATATTGTAGTAATGGCCACACTTTAGTGCGCTGGTGGAAATCTTGACACACACGCCACAGCCTGTGGCTCAACAATTCGCACTGACCTGTGGGCGCACGTTTGGTCTGGGTACAGGCATTTAATAAACTTTTTCAAGGTGCCGGTCCTCGCGTAAGCCATCAAATGACACAAAACTAGGATCTAAGGTTTTAGCACTACATGGCGCCACTACTCACATTATCTGTGCAACCAGTTTGCGCCACTTTATAAAGCGCCGCGTTCGACACGCTGTGGTCGGGTTGCTATGCCAGGGTAGGAAACTTCCATATACACGACTGTCCAGCAAGTACAAACATCAACGCCAATTCCTCCCATAGCGGCCGGAGAGAAGCCAACTAGAGCATTGTATTGTCGTCATGACAACGGTGTCCAGCCTAACAAAAACGTAATATCCGAACCGGACTCGAGCCACCGATGAAAAAAAAAAAGCATCTTCGTATCGCGATTACTAGACGATTCGGCCACGGCCGCAGTCTCATCACGCCACGTGCGTGGGCAGGATTCATTCAGTTTTAAGCATTAGCTAACCTCCAGCCGCCAGGTGCGTTGAAGTAGTTTAAACCGGAACAAACTGAAGTTTCCTACCCCTGGCTGTGCCATCACATGTGCACCCCAGCGGTCGCTTTGTCTTCCGAGAGACAGGCTATCGCCTGTGCAGTGCACTCACGTAGGCAGACTTCCAGACACTTCTCCTTCGTGTTGAAGTTGTTGGCGTTCCCATGACAGCCACCGTAATAGAAAGTTTTGCATGTTCGGGCAGAGGGATCGAAATACCACTTTTCAATGAGAGCTTTGCACAGGCCCACCTCTGGCTTTTTGTAGCAGTAGGGTGGAGCTCGCTGGGCAACCACTGAAAAAAAAATGCTTTGTTAATTGATTCAGTTGACTGAGACACATTGTGAGCGATCAAGAACGATGCAGAGAAAGGTTAAGAATTAATTTCGTTCACGAAGGCTGTTGTGACACACGCCGAACTATGAGTGCACTTATGCGTTTGCATCGGTTTCTATCGAAATACGGGTACCATGGAAAGGGTTGATACCCACAAACTTGTGCTGAGTAGCCAGTTATTGACACGGAGGAACCATGATGGTCAGGACACAAAAACCTTGTAAAACACCTTAAAAGATGGACGGATGCTTCAGAAAGGGGTTCTAGAGATAGACGAATGCTTGTCAAATGTGAAGTTCAGCTTTCCGAAGAATATTTGTGAAGTAAACAAAGAACGATAGGCCAGCGCCACAATAAAACCCAAAAAAGAAATCTCGAAAGAGCAGGACAAGGCTCATACTTGTGCGACTTGTGTTCTTTAAAAGAGGAGCTGAAAACTTCTTTTGTGTTGTCTTAGTTGATCGCACGAGCAAGGATATTAGCAAGGACGCAGCGCATATTCCCGGCTGCATGAAGAAGTGTTTAAATTAAATAAGGACATTTTCCCATTGATGTTCATAGTACGTAAAGCTTAACTAAACTGTATTCTACAATATTTTTCCTCGCAGATTCATGGTTACCTTCCGCTTTGATAAGCCCACTGGCGCTTTGCACGAAATTTTGTTTCCTGCTCAAAACTGACAGAGAAAATAAAATTGGAAGGTGCATTCCTCAGTGCCGCGCTGCAGCTGTGGTGCCGGAAAGGTTGACAGCGAAATTCGGTAGTGATAGCTATCGTGTCCATAGTACAGGAATATTATTATTCATGCTTTGGCTTACATCGTCAACTAAAACCTCCATTTAGCATCACACAGAAATACAATTTTCCACTTTTTAGTACACTTTGCCTTAATATTGACGCGTGCATTTGGAAAGAAATTGTTGGTATTTCATAGAAGACCGTTGGCAATAGCCAGCGAGGAACATTTCTGAAAGTCATGAGAGCTCCCATGCTTCTATCAAAGCCCTGTAGTATTGTATTAGGCGCTACTGGTAAATTCGGTGAGGATTCGGTATAGACTGCGCCCACTGAGGTTTGGTGATGACTTTTTAAAGCTGAAGCCTTCAATGCCTCATCTTTGTCGACAGAAGCTTGTCGACAGAAGCTTGTCAGCAGAGGTGTCACGCTTTTCGGCTGTTCGAAATGGTTATGACGTCAGAGCGTGCGGATTCGCAGTAATGAGGTCACCCACGGATGCCTGACGCCCCCTTTTGGAGGACACGACAACTAATGAAATAGCTGTCGTCCGCTCCCACAGGGGGCGTCATGGGGCGTAAGGCGTCTGTGGGTGACCACATTACATACTTCATTACTGCGAACAGAGCCATATATACAACTGAACTCATCGAAGCAGAGAGAGAGAGTCGTGTTAAACAAGAACTCAAAGTCGCCAGTCAAAGTGTGTAGTTGTAATGTGTAGTCAAAGTGTGTAGTCAAATAAAGCACTAGTACAGCACAAACAGTCTCGCAGTCAATGCCAAACAGTGCGCTAGGAAAGGCTTTCATTTTGCAGCACTTTAGAGAATCAAAGTGCCCCCTGAATTTTTTTGGACGCAAGCGGCGCCAAAAGAAAGAGGATAGGGTAGGCACCACTGTTTCTAAGCGTATCCAACAAGTTTTTACTGCTAACATGACCCGCTGTGTTCGATGGATTAAGAAAACGCCCCAAAAGAAAGCAAGGCCTAAAGTGCAAAAAATCTGTCTCACATGTTGCTGGCAGTGAGGTGCAAGTTGCAGCGGGGATCATCAAATCTGATGCTGAGTTTTCAAGGCTAGTTGAATGTTTAAAAAAAGATAGCAGCGTATTTCAAGGTAATTGCATCTTCACTTTCACTTATGCAGTTGGGTTCTCAAAACTGGTGAAACGAAGTGTGCCACGCGTGAAACGTGTGTCATGTGCGAATGGAACCAGTGGATGGCTGGCGGCACTGGGGTTCGAACCCCCGCACCTCTCACATGCAAGGTAGATGTTCACACCGCTGGGCTATCGCTATGTTACAGTCAACCGATTAAATTGGCGACCGAGACACAAATGGCAGCAAACGTCTGACAACTCATCATCCCTCGACCATTGCTTGAAAGAATGTTTGATATAGAAAAAGAGGTGGTGATAGCAAGCGAGGTATTGAAGCAGAATTGTAACAAAACTGTGCGCCCCCGGTAGTTCTGTCGGAGGACCTGGGGGAAAAATGGCGTCTGCATTGATTTTTGTTATTATTTGGACGTCCAACTAGGAAGAAATTCTGCCCAACATATGCCCTCAAGTTCGTGTCACAGATCACTGGCAGCGGAGGTTGCTTATATCCCCACGCAAACGCCGAAGAAAACAAATTCCTGTTGGCACGATAGCGTTTAAATGAACGACGGGCGACAGATGTGTCCAGTCCCCTCATCGAGTGTACGCAGTAATCGCGCTGCCAGAGGAGCAGCCGTAGCTTTGCAGGGCCGTTATAAAAGCCTAGCAAGTCCAACACTGAATTATCCAAGCATCGTATTGGAGCCTTTCCAGAAAAAAAACCAGGCTGATATAATGGAATATTTTAAGAGAAGGACACGTATAGCTCCAATCTATCCAGATTAAACTTTATGGATGATGTGACTGATATGCAGCATGAGCGAAACTTTTCACTTTCAGTACGAAGGAAGTGCGCAAGCTAAAGTTTAACAATTGAGAAATGATTACCTCAACTGAAATGCAAGTGTTTACTCGAAACTGCTTTCTTCTAGGGACTTAAGAACGACTTCACAAAGGCCGGGTTACGTGCGTAGTTGCATGAACTAACTCATTTACAGTTTTATTTTGTGTACGATGACAGCTCATTCGAATTCTTTGAGGTTGTTTGCGAGCAGGGAATCTCCACCAATCCTAAAATGTTTTTTTTTGTTATTTATCATACTTGAAATTGTCTATTGCTTTTTTTTTTATTTTCCTGTGTCCTCAGCCGGCTGTTCCGGATTTCTCTGGGCGGAATATTAGAACTCTTGAACATAGCAGCAGCGCTCTAGGATATCTATGCAACTTGACAACTGTATTTTGAGAATGCCCTGGCTTGTTCCGATGATTTGTTTCATTTGGGTCGGTGATGTCTGGTTTGTGTAAAGTTTACACTTGGCGTACTGCAGACTTTTAAACTTTACTCATCCCCATTCATGCAGTAAAAGCATAAGCTAACAGTATAATATCACATAAAAATTGATGTTCTCTCTAAACGTCTCAGGCGAGATGTGTGTTGTAACAAGAGAAAGTGATGGGCTGCTCTGGCAGCTGTGTCATACGCTCGGAATTTAGACTATGTCGACGTCCTCGTTGTATTTTGGCACATGAGAATCAGAAATACGGTACTGAGCCGACATATAGTATAAAAAGAGCAAAATTGAAAACGAAATTTTCGCATCGTTTCTTATAAGCGCAAAGTTCGTGTGCGGACCGACACCCTATGGCCATTCGTTGTGGAACGGCGGTAGTTTTATTGCATCCATGTAATAATTTGTTCCGCCTGATTTCCGGCATATAGAAGAAATACGAAAAATTTTCTCCTTTCTAAAGATCGCAGTGATTCATTCAGGCCATCCCCTTCTTACCAAAATAAAATTAATCAGTGAAACTATAAAAATCAGTTAGTAGGGATTCCGAATGACCAAATATCGGGATAAATGAGGCACGGTTGCATTTCATGTTGTAATAGTTGGCTTAGTCACCGTTCAATCTGTACTTTTATAGTTGGCGTTTAATGGAGTGCTATATTCTAATGCTTGTTATGCAGCACGAAGGGTTTCTTTTTCATAAAATGCACAACAATCAATAACGCTAATAAGTTTTGTTTCATTATATAACAGGTGCTTTTACACTAGGTTGGTAATGACACATTAGATAAAAAAAAGTTTCAAAGAGAAATTGGAGTTGAAAACGACACCTTACCAGAGGCAACGAATGCGGTGGCCAAAAGTATGCTGAAAGAGGCGCGATTATGCATGGCGGGAAAGCTCTCCCTAATGCGTCGTGGAACGTTGCCACAAAATCTATGATAGACAGGCTAATGCACAGTCTTATATATAGTACGTTGCGTGTTTTGCTTAATTTCTTTTTCAGGTTGTGATATATTTGGCAAGAAAAACAGTGCTTGTCTGAAAGAAATACTTTCGCGCACACTAAATCTTTAAATATGGAGGGTCGAAGATGTCGCAAAAGTATCAACTGCCTTCTTTTCTTTTTACGCATCACCCTTAAAAGTATATGCCCTTTTTCAGGTATTATCTGAGGTCATCGGCTTCTATTGCGCACGACATTGTTCTCATGATAGAAAAATATTGTAGAAGAAAATCCGCTTTTGTGGTGCAAAAGCACTTGCGTTCATGCTCCTTACTTCGGTTATAAAAAAACAAAAACAAAGTAACCTGCAAGCTTTACGCACGCAGGCACCTCTCAACTGGCACACAAAAAAAATCGAGCTTACTTTCAGCTCATGTATTGTTTTTCGTTATATTTCACAACTGCTAAATGCATCTGTCGGAAAACAATGTGATTGCTTTTTGGCGGTGTCGATGAGGGCGACTTCTACGCTAGCGAAATAAGTGGGTAGCATGGAGGTGGGAAAAGTGGACGGGCCAGAAATCCATTCTTTTCTTATTGCAGTGTGTTCCCTGTCTATAACAATGTTTTTCTTTAGAGAGATAACTGATTGCTCGTTGTGCGCAAGCAATGATTCAACATGTGTTTCCATTGGCGAGAATTCGTGCCTTTTCTAAGCCTCTTGAAGATGTGGCTTTGTATTAAAAAGGAACTATACGATGACCTCAGGTGGCCGGGTTGTTGTCTTTTCGGAGATCACCATCCTTCTATTGTGATATTTAGTTCTTTGACCGAAGCGGTCGGTTTTTGAATATGTTGCAGAGGAGCGAAGTAAAAAAAAAATTATTCGCACTGTCCTTCTAGCAGTGGTTGCGAAATATTGTTCAGCTGAAGTTTGCAGCGTCGCTTTTAGAGGAGCTAATCTTGCTATCATCTGGTGGAGTGAAAATTTTATATCTTGCACCTTCTCTTATACACCCTTTGATTACCGCAAATAGGAGAGCTTAAATATTAGGAAGTAAACATAACAGCTATCATTTTTCTAGGAGGAACAACACGATGGAGCTTTTTTCCGCTTAAAAAGCACTCGCTCAAAAGCAGGAGCATAAATTTGGATGAACGTTGCATGGCTAAATCTGGAAAGGGCCTTTTTTTTTACGAAAACGAACAGATACCATCGAGAGGTTGTAAGAAAAGGACTGCTTATAACGCATATAATGAACCCAAAAGACCGCGACACAGGGCGACGGAAGGAAACACACCAGTTCGGTACCAACCACTAATTAAATAGGTCCAGTTTTTAGCACTGCTCTGATTCCCTGTTTTCTTCCTATTCTTCGGTATAAACAGAATTCGCGATGATTATCGCATGAGCTGCAAACAGAGGCCGCGAAAGTTTTCATACTGCATAACAAAGCTCCCATGCGCATGAAAATTGACGCATATTTGTGTTTAAAAACGCGCGAAAAGTATGATAACCCGGTATTTAAATTCTCAATGCTCCCAACAGTTCCTAAATGTTCCTGAATTTAATTCCCCCTTCCCGCCTTTTATGAACCAACTCGAGTTTCGAGGAACCTGAGATGCAACCAAATATGGCGCACCAGTTAGCATCGTGCTCACGTATTCAGCTAACTCCATTTGTTCTAAAGCTGAAGGTAAATTACATTATTTAAGGAGAAAGCTCCGTAACACGCCGGCCCATATTAAACTCAGTGCCTATAAAACTCTTATAAGACCTACCCTAGAATATGCTGATATAGTCTGGAGCCCCCATCAAAAAAGTTTAATCAACAAATTAGACCGCATCCAAAAACTAGCAGTGAGGTTTGTCTATTCAAAGTATTCACGCCAAACTAGCGCTACCAGTCTAATAGTTCAGACAAATTTACAAAGCCTGTCACAGAGAAGAATCATTTCAAGATTAAAGTTCTTGTTCCAACTTCTTCACGGTCACTTCAAAATAGCCAACTCACAATACTTACACCCGCCATTCAAACACTCGTCTAGAACAAACCATAGTAAAACACTTCGTCAACCAGTCAGCCGTGTAAATATCCACAAGTACTCCCTGTTTCCAGATGCTATATCATATTGGAATAAATTGCCTGAAGATGCGGTGAAGTGTACGTCCGCGGAACTATTTCTTAATTATATCGAAAAAATTGACTTTTCTGCTTAATTCTCTCCTAATCTTTTTGTGTTTGGGTCAGAGAACATCTCTGTATTTTTGAATTTTTGTTTTTACTCTGTTTGATCAATGATGCATTGTAAACACTCCTGCATGGGCCCGAAAAGGGCCTGCAGTATGTTCAAATAAAATAAATAATAAAATAACTGCGATGCTTTTTGCTTTGCTTTAGGGCTCTTTGCTTCTCGAAGGCGGCAGAATAGTGCTGAGTGCGGATGACTAACATAGCGTGGCTCACGTCGTTAATTTGCTATGTGCATAGACTTAGGCGTAGGCGCGATATGGTCAAATAGCGAGGATTCCAGTGATGGTACAAACTAAGTTTAGTTTATTAGATGGAAACGAACTCCAACGGCAGTTTAAAGCTTTGTATATACATGCACTCCCTGAGAAGTTTTTTATGGCTGTTGTATTTCCCCAACGCATAGAAGCATAAATATATGACCTGTAAAAGGTTAGCTGAAAGAATGAAGTATTGTAGGGAACGATGAAGGGCCCCAGTTTCCAAGCAGCATATTCTAACATATTCGGAGTGTAAGAAGAAATCTGCATGGCATTAAAAGCATCCTGCACTTCCGATATGCGAAGTTAACATGTGGCTTGATTTGTGAGCCGAGGAGCGGGTGGTAGATCATACTGTCATTCCTGCGACAGTTGTGAAAGGAGCGTGAAGTTTTCACCCTACGCGATAATTTACGTGTCTTATAGTGTAAAACAGACGACCTGAATAGAATTAAAACACTAAAGTAGTTCTTTGTGCACCACGTTTAGGATTAAGGCATGTTTACAGCTGCTCCAGTGTAATGCCCCAAAGCGACTCAGGCTATGAGGGACACCATAGCGGAGGGCTCCGGATAATTTCGTTCACCCGGGGGTCTGCAACAAGCGCTGACAGCGCACGGTACATAAGGCTCTAGAATATCGCCGCCATTGAAATTCGACCGCAGCGGCCGGGATGGAACCCGTGTCTTAAGTGACAGGGGCCGAGCGCCATAACCACTCAGACAGTGCCCCGGCCTTCAAAATTATTACCATCGCACGTTAGACTGACTGAAGCCTCAGACTTACTGCCAGAAAATTTTACCACAAAAAAAATTCTGGAAAGTAATAAAATCGAAACTGTGACGCTTACATGACAACAAAAAATTGGCAGTGTCATAACTCTCCTAAACCAAGTTAGACGGAGCGAAAGTTTCATTGCACTTGGCTACGTTTCGTTGGTCAAACGTTTGAAACGCCACGCAGGCGTTCCAGGCACACTGTGAGCCGCGCTATCAATCATCCATGGCGAAAATACATGCGGGAGCGGCATCGTCTCCCAAGGCGAACGCCGAGTGACGCGCATGTGCCGAGTCACATGACCACATCTGGTGAAGCGGCGGTCGGCGCACTCCGGTTGGAGCAGTGGAGCATCGGCTGCCGCTGCTCTGAGCCACGTGGTCTGAAGTCCCAGCGACACCTCCGGCGATCCTCCTGCTGAAGGTCAAACTGCAACATCCGATGACCTTCACGAAACAGGGCCTAGTGGAGCTCTCGCCCCAATAACATGAAATTCTGCGAACCTTGGCGCACAGCTGGAATGCACTCAGGTAAGCAGTGGGAAGCGCCTCTTGCTGCCTGTAGTGCTCATGTCGAAACACCTCTGACAGAAAGCCGCCTACTGAGAAACTACAGAAAAACAAGGGAATTGTCTATGAAACGCTGTACAGGTTCTTTTGGTTTGCGCTCGCCTCCGGCACCTGTTTTCTTCAGTTTGTGCGGACGCAGCCTCTGCAGCCTTGACGCTGGAGCCAGCTTTTCCAACCTACGACGTCACTCTTTGCAGAGTCCTTACGTGGCGTCCTCTTTTCTGCGGTTTCGGTGGCACGCCTTGACACCAACGCCTACTGCCCTTCAATAAGTCAATATTAAGTTTTGGGATTTGTTGTACTCGCCGCACATTAGAAGTGCAAGTTAGCACGAACCTTCCGACCGCTGGTGATAAAAAAAGAACGCTGCGCAGCAGTGCGGTAAGCCAGGTATCCCGGGAGTAGATACTGGCGGAAGCAGACACATTCCAGCAATAAAAGGCGGCCGCACGATATCCATTTAATGTACGTGCCTCTCATCTCTGCCGCGCGCAATGCGGCTACTGCCGAGGCCTCTGTCGTAAGGACTGAGAGCCCCACAAATCTCGCTGGAAAAGACAATGGTTGCAATAATTTTGACCTGCCCCCGCAACAAAACCCTACGTATTCCTGTGCAGTATTATTGAAAACATGACTTGTGGTGTTGAGATGTGGTGTTGGAGATAATCCTGTGCCCTGAAGCTAGCATATGCGCGTCTGTTTGTTTACGTATTATTTACGGCATTGTAGAGGGCTAGCATGCACCATGTGTATTTACCCCCCCCCCCCCCCCTCGTTTTCTCGCGGCTAGGGGAGGTCGGCTTCGCTATTGAGCGGGCCACAAAGAGATCTGTGGATGCGCGCGGGTTCATTAGGAGCGCCCATCTCTCTGTCTCCTGTGTCCCACCGCTGCAGACTCTGGAGACCCCCCGGCGGGGGGGCTGCGAGGAGGGCGCAAAGCGGAAGCGGCAGTTAGCGCTCAAGGCGGGCAGCAGCGAGAGGGGGAGCAGCCGGCTCGCCCAGACATCCCATTGTCCCCTTTCGGGGAAAGACGCGAGTGTCGGGGTCGCGGAGCTTGCTTCTCGCCCAGGACCGCTTCGCGCCAGTATACAAAGAGCAATAAAAACGTAGCGCTAACAGGGTGACGAACGACGACGGGTCACCACGTCTTGACAGATACCAGATGCGCCTCAATCTAGCTGCGAACGCTTCGTTCGGTGGTTAGACAGCGTTTCTTTGAAAAGGGAACACTACTAGACGAAGCGGGGCCAGACGCGCCCAGATAAATGGGAGTTGTCAGCGACAGGGCAGCTGGCTGGCGTTCAGTATGGCGCCAAAGCTTGGAAGCTGAAACATCCACAGTTCTCAAGAAACGGGCGCGAGCAGAAGATGCCACCGGACATAGCGGACGCAGCCACCTGCTTAATTAAGGACAGTGACGGCCAGTTCAGTTATGACACCACCCGGACCCCGGGGTGCGGCTGTTGGGTCGGCAGTGCACGGTAATCGGACACGCATGGGACGCGGTTTGGCGTTTTTGTGCGCGATAGTCGTGGCTCGCGTTTGGGCCCGATAATTGCCCTAATTCCGAGAACCGTCAAGGCCAGGGGTTCTGGGGAGACCAGCGCCCGTGGAAGTGTCTTGCTATGTTGTTTTTATGTGTTTTTTGCGTTTTCTTCCTTAGGGGAGAGAGTTGGTCTAATACAGTGGAAGTGTTTTGCTATGTTGTTTTTAAGTATTTTGCTTTTCTTTGCATAGGGGACAGAGTTTGTCTAATACAGTGGAAGTGTGGGGAGTGGCACGTAACCCAGGGAGCCAATCCGTTTGTGCGTCCATTCTCGAAATTCTCTATGTTTTAAGTGAAAATGATGTCCTTTTTACACTATGTATATTTGAGAGAGGGTTATGTGCCTTAAGGAAATTGGAGGGCGGGCCAAAGGGCTAATAACCAATCGTATTAAGAGTTTCACACGATTGGGTGCCGAAGAGTGTGGGCCGGGACCATGTGTCTTTAAAACTGGGTCCCGGAGCCCGGAAAAAGGGTTCTGGGCTACGGAGATAGATGTAACGTATCTTCGGCTATGCCGAGTAGGGGCCTCCCCTAAATGTTAGCCAGTTCCATGTTGTTGTGCTCACTGCTCAACTTGTATATATATCTAAACTATTGTACCTAAAGCTTCAGTTTGTATTCCCTGCAAGTCGGCTGTTGTTGCCGAGTATTGTCCAACCGACCTTCAGTCATAGCAAGTAGTCTCCGACGGGGCACCCCTGGTGCAAAGGAAGAAAGGAAGGAAGAGAAAAAGAACCTTTTCGCTTTGTACGGAACTTTACTGGCATGTTATTCTTGCAGATATTTTTTTTAAATGGTCAAATTGACTGATGTTGTATTGCACATTTCACGTTTGAAAACGCTGTAGATAAAATCCGAAGACGGTGATTTCAGTTAATCTGTAGTCGCGTTTGACCTTGGTTAAGGAAAAGAAAAAGCTCTTGTTGGCACCTGGTCATAGACTACCTCATTGGCAGCTCATATATTCATATACCTTCTGTTTGAAATTTTCACCAGTATACTATGCCCTTTATTTCTCAAGCAAAGGCCACTTGCTCTGCCTGAAGGATGCAAACAGGAAGTCACTATGTTTGTTTGCACTGCACTTTGGTGCACATGGTTCTTCACTAGAAGAGCGGCGAAACATTTGCCCGCCTACGACGAGTAGCACATCACAGTCGACGAATAAAACACCAATTGAATCCGGGCTGCAAAAAATTTTTAAAGCTACGACACACCCATTGTAGCAGAACGGAACGCACGCTTCCGAATGCACACTTCCGCTTCCGAATGCACGCGGGTGAAGTGAAGTTGGCACACCGCCTTTTCTGCACGCAACTCCACAGAACCACGGATGAATGGCACGCTGGTTCAACGAACACTGCATTACCAACGTAACTGGACTGTGGGAGGCCCACTTGAGTCGCCGTCTCAGTTTTGGATGTGGTTGGACCCAGGCCTGGAAAAGACATCGTGATCCCAGGCACCGTCCGGAAACGTGTCGGCGGTTTGCCCGGGCCGCCGCAATTATGGGTGTCGCAACCGCGTCGAAACAGAGCTAACGTCAACTTCCCCCGTGAGCCGAGGGCTCATCACCGCAGTAATCACGTGCGTGTTCATCGCAGTCGGCGAAGAGCTTACAGGTTACGCAGAGTAGCTCCTTGGCGCTTGGTAGCGCTTCATGAATCTGCGCGCATCCAAACGTAAAAAAGCACGCGCGAGGCGGGTTCCGCTGACGAATAGTGGGCTTCAATTCAAAACCGGAATACAAAGGTTCATCACCAACGACGCACAGGGCGCCTGTGACGCATCGACATCTACTGCCTGTCACAGTTAACCAGAATCAAACGGAATAATGAGCAAGATAAGTAATGAGTTGTCCTTACTTTAACACCAGAGTCTGTTACAGGTAATGGGCTTCATTACCGTGCACATTTGCGGCGAGACTCCTCTTGCTCTCAGGTTATTTGTTGGCTTCCGTTCTACGAAGTCAGTTGGTGAGTGAGAGAGAGAGAGAAAGGAAATTGATTGAGAGGAAAAGGAGCAGAGTTCGGTCGGTGGTAACAAGGCCCTGGCCTGCTATATTCCACACAGGGGAAAGGGAAGGGGAGGAAAGGGAAAGTGCGCATGAAGGTTGATGATGGCACAATACAATGCGTTTCATCGGTGATGTCCACACACACATACACACTGGCTGGCGAGTGCTTCTTGATGTTCGCTGCCTTCTTGATACTGCGTGAGAATGTGTCTGAAGCTCGAACGTGAGCAGGAAATCTGTATATTTTTCTAATAAGCTAATCTGGAGTTCGCATCACATACTGTGTGATGCAGATGAAAAACAAGGCACTGAAACCAGGACAACAAAGGCGCATACATTGCAGAATAGCGCCCGTTGCATTGGATGTGTTGACTGACAGTGCATTTCTTGCTCTCGTTTATGGCGCGTTTTTTTTTTAAATTTGATTTTTCGGTTCACAAAACACATGCAAACCGAGGATGAGCCGGCAAAAGGCGCTAAAAGCTCCTGACTGAGGCCTGCCTTCCTACACAAAAAACAACAACAAAAAAGCAAACATTCGAAGCATTTGAAAGAAGCCAAATTATATCAAAGAACGCAGCTAAACTAACAATTCTATACACAAAACAGAACGGCTTTCAAAGAGGAAAAAAATAGTGCAATGTTTACTGATACAGCAATGCTAAGACACTAGCATATCACGCGCAGCTCTTTTATAACTTTGGTCATACCGGTTTTTCATTACCATAGAAAGTACCCAAGGGTAAATATTTAAAATTCGCGGCATCGCAAACATTAACTTTTGGTGGCCATAACTTGTTCGGGACATTGAGACATGAAAACCCTGAGGAAAATAATGATCCGAATGGTGTTAAAGGTTTACTGATTCTGCGTAAGTTGTTTTGAATCAACACCTCTACTTGTTCACCACGCAGCGGTGGCTCAGTGGTTACGGCGCTCGGCTGCTGACCCGAAAGACGCGGGTTCGATCCCGGCCGCGGCGACCGAATTTCGGAGGTGGTGAAATTCTAGAGGCCTGTGTACTGTGCGATTTCAGTGCACGTTAAGGAACCCAGGTTGTCGAAATTTCCAGAGCCCTTCACTACGGCGTCCCTCATAGCTTGAGTTGCTTTGGGACGTTAAACCCCAATAAACCAAACCAAACCAAACTAAACCTCTACTTGTTCACAGTGTCTGAAAAAACAAAACTTCTGCCGTCACCTTAACATCGATCATTGCACAGTAGACGTGCGTCGAAGTAAAATCGCAAATATTTGCAAACGAAAGGGTTTGATTCGATAATGGTTTAGCCATGAAAGGAGTCATACATGCCTATGGCTGTTTATTGGAAGACATTCCGTTTAAAGTGCGCGTGATAAGGCACATTTAAACCGTGATAAGACTTTTATCCGGGCTGCAGATTCTTAATATTACCATTTATTCCTGTATCGTTGCATTGAAAGTCGGTCCATGCTTGTCAATATTCTTAGCTTGTTTCCTGAGCTTCCAGCAATAGAATTTTGCGCCAAAAAGGGATTTATCTAGAAAAACGAGAAAAAGAAAGCATGGATTACCCCTTGTTTTGTAAGCATAGAGAGAGGTAAATTAACCAAAAAATTTTATCGTAGACGGTGTGCACCTGACCAAAAAATAACAGAGAAGAGCTGTGTTAGCTGCAAGACCAATCGATGACAGATGAAATGCCCTGCTGAAGAACAGGGACGAAATTCAATAGCTGCTTCACTGTGTGTTGTGCTAGAATAAAGCTGGTGCGTATTACAATTCTGGAAGTGGACACGACCATCAGAGTGCTCATTGAAGTGGCATTAATTGTGCTCATTATTGTGTGTTCATCACCGTCTTCGTCTTTTTTTGGATGCGGTGCTAAGTTTTTATTACGTTTGGTGGAATTTGGTCAAAATCGTCACCCAACACAAAAAGCAGTCATAGTTTATTTTCGGCAATTCTGTTTTGAGTGAAAAAAAAAGCAGAAAAGTTCAATTCCCCACCATAGCGTGATGATGGGTGTTGACATGTATGGGCTCATCGAAAGGTTTACGGTGCTGCGAAACTGAAATACAGTTGAAGGACTGAACACTTCATGGCTCATCGACAACAAGGTGACGAACTATAAGCTGTGAACTGCATTCAAGCCGTTCGGAAGACAGGTTGTTGCGCTTCTGTTTCATGAGCTGCCTTGATTCCTTAAGCGCAGAACGAGGGTGATGATGATGCACTGTTATGAATGGCTTTCAAGTCACTGCTCCAGCGTTTTGCCTTTGTGTTCTCAGCGCTTCAGATTAGTCTCATGAACATCATTCCTATTTAGAGCAGTTATAAACGCCTAATTCTTTTTTTTTATTTTTTGAACAGGTCCCACACTTAAGTGCCAACCGCTTAATAAGGCATGAACTAAGGTTATGTGCAGGAGGGTTCCTTCAGTGATATAGCAAAAAAAAGAACCTTTTTTTTTTTCGGTATAGAAGGGATCTTTCAGCTCTCTAACAGGTTACTTCGGTGCCAATAATTACTTCCGGTCGCGGCGGCTGAATTTCGGTGGAGGCGAAATTTCAGAGACTTGTGTACTGCGCGATGTCAGTGCACGTTAAAGAACCCCAGGTGGCCGAAATTTCCGGAGCCCTTCACAACGCCGTCCCTCATAGCCTAAGTCGCTTTGGGACGTTAAACACCAAGAAACCAAATCAAAACCAATAATTACTAGATTGAAATGCGTAATGGAAGCCACATGCCAAATATCTGACAAAGAAAAAACGTTCCTGTATTCTTGAAACACGCACGCAGCTAGCTTAGGCACGTAGTACCGTGTTTGCCAAAAGTAACCGAGCATCCGCTTCGGCGGCAGGACCGGGTTCGCAGCTGAGTGGCGACGTAGCGGTCTCCGGCACTGGCCGCTGGCTACGAGTGCAAACTGGCTGACGTAAGTCTTCGCCCTCGTACTGCTTCCTCGGATGATAAGTAAACGGGTAGCATTTGCGACAAGCAATTTCGCGCCTTCGGAGCGCTGCCACACTGAGCGAGGGTGAAGGCTTACGTCGGCCAGTTTACGCTCGTAGCCGGGAGGCAGCAGCAAGCGCCGGAGACAGCAACACCGCCGACGCGGCTGCCCGGTTACTGTTGACAAAGGCGGTACTGGTTTGGTTTATGGGGTTTAACGTCCCAAAGCGACTAATGCTATGAGAGACGCCGTAGTGGAGGGCTCCGGTAATTTCGACCACCTGGGGTTCTTTAACGTGCACTGACATCGCACAGTACACGGGCCTCTAGAATTTCTCCTCCAAAGAAATTCAACCGCCGCGACCGGGATCGAACCCGCGTCTTTTGGGTCAGCAGCCGAGCACCATAACTACTGAGCCACCGCGGTGGCGGCAAATACGGTACTGTCAGCGTCAAATGAAAAGCGTAGAGCGGAACTTGTGGGAAAAGGTCTCTTAAGGTAATGGCTCATACCGTCGTCCGTTAGCAGAAGGTGACACACCTTTGGCAGCGTGTTAACTCCTGTCAGCTCGGGAACTAAAAAAGATAGGAGAAAACGAATGGTTTCTCCAGATAGAGGAGGAAAAATTAAACATAGAAGCCAAGTTTGATGACTGTAGTAATTAATTAATTAATTACAGCCCAAAATGACAAATTTGTGTAGAAATAGCACGGACGTCGATATAGCCACGGGAACGGTGTGACGTCACATCCATCGAAAGTCGTCTCGGCATAGTGAAAATTGTCACAGAATGGTCGGATTTGTGTCAGATTAGATTGAAAAATATGTAATTAAGCGTAATTAACACTTAAAGGGAAACTGCATAGGTTTTAGAAATCAACGAGCTTAAGTGGGTCGAATGTGTGGAACCTGCAGGTAAAGCATGCAAAGTCTTTTTGGGCTAGCACTTAAAATAGTGAAGTAATCGCCGATTAAAATCCGGACGCCCTTCAAGCTTCTCTGCAGCGCACAACGCCAAGTGGGGGGCGCATGATGACGTCTTCGAAGGTATCGGTACATTTTCAACACACAAACGCCTGCTTTGAGGAAAAAAACCAACGCCACAGAAGGCGAACCCTGCCGAGAGTTGTTTGGCAGCGTCTAACGAATCAAGGCAGGACGTGGCTGACGACAGCGGTAATTTGAAATCATACCTTCCGTGACGTCACGCTGAGTTTCTCTGCACTACTCCGGTGCATTGAGGAATTGAGGAGAAGCGCAAAATTCAATCGTCGATTACGTCACTATTTTAAATGCTAGTGCGAAAACACTTGGCATGCTTTACCTACAACCTATATAGATTTGAATCCTTGAATATCGCGAAATTCTCAAGAAAGTGCTGCAGTTGCCCTTTAAGATCCCCGAAAGTTGTATAATTTGGATACCGATAGAGCTACGGGAACGATGTGACGTCACATCCACCGGAAGTCGTCAAGGCATTGTCCTCGGCTTCCACCTCTCAACACTTTAGTTGCCAAAGTGTCCTCGCAGTTTTTTTTACACCATCCGCCTGTCGTCGTAAGATGTAGATGCGCCCTTCCGGTTCGCGATAGATTTGCTTCTGTTATCTTTGACTTTCGTTTTATGACTTCGCCGTAAGAGCGCACATTTCTGGTGACGGCACGGCGAGAAAGTTCTGCTCCCTGCCAGAAACAAGCTCTTCAGCAACGGCCATGTTGGACGCCGGCCAGAACCTGATCGGTCTTTTCCATCGCTCGCATCGCAAGCAGACGCTGATAACGGACGATGACGGAAGCAAAATCAAAGCGCTGCAGGCCAGGTGGCCAAGAGCGCTGGGTTCACCCACGCGGGGCCCAGCCACTGCAGCCAGGAGGCTGCGCCGCGCAGATCGGTGGAAAGTATGAGCGCGGCGCTGCAATAGCAACGCGAAAAAACGAACTGTGGCAAACTGGATAAGTGCGCATATGCCTGGTGGAGACAGGCAGACGGCGTAAACTGGACCTTTTGGTACGCGCTCTACTGTTCGCATTTCATTTGACGCCGAAAGCATACGAGTACATGGCTGGGTCTTGGCCACACCGAGAATACATAACAAAACAAGAAAAGGTAGGTACTTTTTTTATCTTAGTTTGTCATACTGCGGAAGCTACGCGCGATGTGAACCGTTGTCATCGGGCCAGCTGCAAAGTGACTATATCTTAAAGCATCAACCCGCACATTTATGAGCAAAATGCTAATTGAGCTAATTAAAACGGTAAAACCAGATTTTTTGGAGGCGTACTGCCTTTGCGCATCAAGGAGATTAAGGCGGGTCACTGGAGCACTTAATTAGATAGAAGGGAAGAAATACGAAAAGCAGGAATATAACTTTAAACGTGAACTCTACTCGTCGTTCTCTTGTGGTAAAGTCTGCCGGTGTTACCGAAAAAGTACTCGCTAAAAGCGAGGCATCAATACTGGGTTTGTCTCATCGTCGGAACGGTAGTGAAATACCTTAAAGCTTTATCGCGCGCAGAACAATCTTTCTTCACATCTTACCACTGCACGTGAGCATGCACTTGTCGCAGCGATTAAATCTGTTCCCATTTCCTCCGCAGCCACCGTAGACAAACGTTTTACACCGGCGTGTTTTCTGGTCATAGTACCATCTAATCTTGTGAGCCTTGCAGTGTCCAGTTTCTTGCGGGTGGTTGCACTCATTCTTTTTTAAAAGGCGAGCTGCAACAGAAAGCGAAAAAAACATGCAAATCATTGAAATGTAAAAACTGAACATGGAAACAGAGCATGAATTCGTTGCAAGCATTCATGGGCCTAAATGGAAATATGCAAAGAGGGCAAAAGCCGACCCTGCCTGTAGGTTCCCATGCCGATTATGCACCGCGCGCTCACAAATGCTCTCCGTTCTTGAGCATGGGAAATAAATCAAAGAAAAAGAAAATTGCGCAATGTTTGCGTTACGTTACGCAAACTGCAAAGCTCGAAGGGAGCTGCGTAGAAGCAGCACGCCTTATCTCGAGCTGCAGCTTGCGAAGTTCTCGTTGCGCCGCCGCCTAAAGCACACGTACTCAAACTCACCAGTCTTGCTCAAGCTAATGGTTTGGACTGATATTAGTACCCCAGAGTATTCGCCGTTGGGTTCGGGACTATGTTGCTCGGTGTGTTTACGGCGGGGTGCCCTTGTCCAGTAGCTGGACGTTGCGCGTAGCATTTGGGTGCAAGAAGAACATGATCACCATGGTCACGTAGAACAGTACCTGGCGCTCCGTAGAGCTGTCGAACACGAGCATGACCTTTCCGTTTCTTGTCGGCATGTATACCGAACTTATCAAGCTTCTCGAAGAACAAGCCGCGCCTCATCACTGGTGTTTTAGTGGGCCTATATCGAACGAGGAGGCATCTTTGAAAGCGCCGCTGCTTGCCAGGCTTGCAAATGACGGTAGAAGCGCAGTAGGCGCTGAGCTGACTGAGGGCGACGCGTTCCATATGAACGGATGGGCCATCAAGTGATGCGACATGCCTGGTACTGAGACTGCACATGTCGCTACCATTGGTTCGTCACCGACCATGGGAAGCAGTTTCCCTTCCGCACTGCCCCTGCCTCACGCCGACCATGGTTCTCTTCCCAGTCCATAGGCTTTGCCTATACGGCACTTACGCGCGCACTGCAGCAATATGTGAGGCCGTCGGGATTCTGCTTGGCCGGAAGTTTAGAATATAATTTACTTTGTAGAGCGCAGCTCCTTAGCGCCCGTTGCTGCGTTTCGCGACGTCGCCGTTGTCCCTCGTTACCTGCTCCGCAGCCGGGACAGCGCGCTGCTCAAGCTGCGCGCGCTCCTGGCACCATTCCTCCCGCACGCCCAAGCCGATCAGAACTGATCTTAGCCGCCGCCGTTCGCCACTGTGTGTAACATCCGCCCCATGCATAATGCATAAAAATATAAATTGTTGACATAACTGTCATAGCATGTCGCCAGTGCAAAATAAAACGATCTTTACTAAATAAATATATAAATTATTAACAAAAGCACCAACTGCGTTTATGCGATAATGAGCGATACATGTCCCAATTAGGCAGTTTTTTGTCTTCGCGGTTTTTGACGCTTCGAACATTTGGCAATAAACGCGGGCACTTAATGAAGACGGTCGGGCCGCCCCGGTGGCTCAGTGGTTATGGTGCTCGGCTGCTGACCCGAAAGACGCGGGTTCGATCCCGGCCGCGGCGGTTGAATTTCTTTGGAGGAGAAATTCTAGAGGCCCGTCTACTGTGCGATGTCAGTGCACGTTAAAGAACCCCAGGTGGTCGAAATTTCCGGAGCCCTCCACCACGGCGTATCTCATAGCCTGAGTCGCTTTGGGACGTTAAACCTCATAAACCATAAACCATGAAGACGGTCGAAGACGTAGTAGCGAAGTGTAACACTTTTGATGCACCACTCAGTGAATTTTACCGTGTGCGGTAGGTCACGGCACTGAGATGTTATTGATATGTGCCTTTCGATGGGCGCAGTGAAAGATTATTCTCTTGAGCCCGTCACTAGCAATCAATTTTAAATTCATTCTCAAGCCCCGAGTGCGGTGGAGTGGTCGATTTTATCGTGTCTCCTATTCACTTTAGCAGTTGTGGTTTAGGATATAAAGATAAACTGGCATGTCATCGTGATGGCGCTATTTTTTCTAAGCAAAACCATGAAATTTTTTTGAACGCTGGTGTCTGGTCTACTTAAATCTATAGCAGTGTATGCGTTATTACTTTTACACTATAAGCTACGCGCGTTGCCACGAACGTTGAGTAGAGCTGCGAAGAGACAGGGAGTGCATATGGCGTGATCACTAACTACCACAACAAAGAATTAGCACCACTGCCCGAGCACAGTTTGCAACATCACCTGAATATCAGATCTGAGCATGAAGCGCGCAGTTTTGTTGTCGATTATTGATCCGTGTCTTTTTCGTTTTCCTTCATGTTGATCGATAAAGAAATGAATTTAAAGGTCAAGCGATTAGATAGAACCGGAAAGTAAAGTATATAACGCACTATGCTACGTCATTGTTCTGCATTTTTCAAGAAAAGAAAGTTGCAGTGCATTGAGGCATAAAAGTGCATATGTTTCTCTATAATAATAAATCGAAAAAATAATAGCACTCGTGTGTTTAAAGGGAAGCTGAAACGGTTTGTTGAGAATTCGAGGTTATTCAAGAATTTGAATCTATCAACCTTCTAGATAAAGCATGCGAAGTATTTTTGCACTAACATTTAAAATGGTGACATAATCGTCAATTAAAACCGCGACGATGTTCAGGCTTCTCCTGACTACACTGGAGGAGTGCAAAGAAACTCGACAGTCACGTCATTGTTTTGCCGAAATTTCAGTGTCCGCTGCTTGCGCCTTCATGCTGCTCTGTGTCGTCAGTTGGCGCCAAACAACGCATCGTGAGCTTCACCTCCGATGGCGTCGGTTTTCTTCCATGGAATAACCGTTTCTTCGCTGGAAACGTAGTGCCGTCATAAGTGACGTCATTATCGGGGCCTCTGCCAGTCGCTGTGCACTTCAGAGAAGCTGAACGCCGACGACGACTTTATTCGGCGATTATGTCACCATTTCAAATGCTAGAGCAAAACGATTTCGTAGGCTTTACCAGCACATTTAGCACATTCGGCAACCTTAAACTCATCGAATTCTAAATCCGCTTCAGTTGCTCTTTAATGTGTGGCACTTTTTATGCGAGCATTTAAATTCAGGAGCAGTAAGAACGAAGGGGTTTTCTGCTTATTTGGGAAACTGCATGATGAATGCATAAGGAAACCTTCTTGCAGTCTGCTCCGGTATCATGTTCAAGGAGAATCTTACCAGTGATCGAGCCAAAACGAACAGGATCAGAAGGAAGCACGCTTGTAATTTGATCACCGCGTTCATATCTCAGTGCTTTGCAAAGAACACGGAACTGCTGGCACCATTCACCGCTGCACAAGACGTTCAGTTGCGAATGCTGCAGGGCGATTTCATCGAACTATTTCTCGATACACAGCCACGTGCACGGAAATACAAAGGAGCTTTCTATCAGCACAAACGATTGCCGTACGTATAGACGACAGGGGGGGGGGGGGGGGGGGGGGTTCCGGGCACAATGACTACTTTATGAAATCTGTGCCATTGGGCAGCTTGTGACAACACATAGTCGATGCCTCGTATGACTCCCATTTTGTCTTGCGACTTCTTATTGAAATGGCTTTTATGGCATGAGTTTTGAATTGTATAAAAAAAAATCGAGATGAAACAGGCAAGGGAAGGTCGGCGAAATGACGGCATTTACCGATGCTTGGTTTATCCTGCACGAGCGCTTATGTTTGTTGGGGTTTGAAAAACCCCTCTCCTGCGCACATCTCTACCCAATCACACACAATCGCCGTCCACAATTCCCCATTCATTAGGCTTTCTTCCATGTTCTACCGACGAATTGATCGTTACGAACGACGAAAAGGGGCAGAAATACTATGTACACCCACACACAAAAACGAGCGGTCGCTGCAACACACTTGGACCAAAAGGTTTGGTTCAGTTTATTGTGGTTTAACGTCCAAAAGCGACTCAGGCTATGAGAGACGCCGTAGTGAAGGGCTCCGGAAGTTTCGACCGCTTGGGGTTCTTTAACCTGCACTAACATCGCAGAGTACACGGGTCTCTAGACTTTCGCCTCCATCGAAATTCGACCGCCGCGGTCTGGATCGAACCCGCGTGTTTTGCGTCAGCAGCCGAGCGCCGTAACCACTGAGCCACTACGGCAGGTGGGACCAAAAAGGCTAGCCCGCTGCTTAATCCGTGCGCGGTACAGATGAAATGGCTCGCAGGCTGTTTGCTTTAGTGCGGGTTGAAGAGACAATTATTTTGTAGCATAACACTTGCACAATAAGCCACAAGCTTTTACGTATGTATATTGCACCTGCTGTGTCCGCTTGTATATAAGCTCCACGAAAGAATTGCCTATATATTACGCTGTTTGCCTGGCGGGTCCACCAGGGCAAAGTCTTCTCAACTACAATAGAATAAGTTGACAGAGCGACGGAACATGTAGAAGAATGGATTTCAGGAGCGCAGTTCAATATCCCACCTCTTAATTGTGTGTGGAGACTGTTCCAATCGGGAGGAATAAAAGACGCGTTGAATAGCTCGTTGTTTGAGAAGAGGCAAGTTTTTAATTCTTAAGAAGGAGCGGAAAATATCCACTGTCCAAAGAGCGGCGAATGAGGGCCTTCTGAGAGGCTCAAAAGGGAGGACAGGTCCTAACGGCGACATATTGCATCCGCCGAGTTGCCCCGCGATATGTTTGCGCGAGGTGCGTGCGCCCGGATCCCGCTGTTTGCGAAGCCCTTGTGACCAGAAGGCCCTTGCTACATCTCTTTTTGGTGCGGGATTCATTTCTTGGTGGTTAGAGTGCCGGGATAAATGATGCGCTGCATTGAATCGGACATTTTTAAGTTGAAGTCGTGCTGGAATGAAGATCGAGCGGACGTTACACGCGTTATATCTTATTTTACTCTCTGCTGCGATATGGACTGGCAATTCAGCCAGTAGCTCCCAGAAGTCTGCATTGTATAGCAGACGGCGCTCAGGGTCGTGTATTTCCGCGTCGGTAAAGGGAAACTGCATAGGTTTTAGAAATCAACACGCTTATGAGGGTCGAATGTGTGAAACTTTCAGGTAAAGCATGAAAAGTCTTTTTGGGCTAGCACTTGAAATAGTGAAGTAATCGCCGATTAAAATCCGGACGCCCTTCAAGCTTCTCTGCAGCGCAAAACGCCAAGTGGGGTGCGCATGATGACGTCATCGAAGGTATCTGTACATTTCCAACGCAGAAACGCCTGCTTCGAACGAAAAAAACCAACACCACCGAAGGAAAACCCTGCCGAGAGTTGTTTGGCAGCGTCTAACGAGTCAGGGTGGGGTGTGGCTGACGACAGCGGTAATTTGAAATCATACCTTTCGTGATGTCACGCTAAATTTCTCTGCACTCCTACGGTGCATTAAGGAGAAGCACACATTAAATCTTCGATTACGTCACTATTTTAAATGCTAGTGCAAAAACTCTTGGCATGCTTTACCTACAGCCTATACAGATTATAATCCTTGAATATCGCGAAATTCTCAAAAAAGTGCTGCAGTGGCCCTTTAAGCGCATCATATCCCACTCGAGAGACATGGCTGGTTCGCAGAGCGCCGACACTGGAGTGTGCGACGGCTGCATAATTTTGGGGCTCTAAGGCACGGAGAAATTCAGTCACTAATTCGGGACTGGATGTAACCTGCCGAGATTACAGCTCAAACTGGTAGAACCTGGAAGTTCTGTAAAGCATAGGAATGAACGGTTCAACAAGGGGAAGCTTTGGGCCAGTTGGTCAGACATGTTGGGGAGGAGGAATAACCGCAAACTTGACAGGACTGAAGACAGGACCGGAAGACAGGACCAGGACAGGAAACTGACAGGACCGCTCGTCCTGTCCTCTTCTCGATCTTCAGTCCTGTCAAGTTTGCGGTTATTCCTCCTCCCCAACAGAATGAACGGTTGTATGCCGCGAAGGCGGGAAAAGTACGGCCTTTAAGTAATAGAAGTGCTCGGAGCCGTAGCAGATATCACCGACAGCTTGTTTCCGCATGTGATATACCGCAATATACCGGGTGTTTTAGCGAACACTTTCAAAAATTTTCAAAATAGGCTTTTTGTGGTAAAAATACTAATTTTTAAAAATTAACCTTTTAACTAGTAGAGTTAGGCGGCTAGTTGCTATTAGAGATTTGAAGTTTGTGGCTTGTAATAGCCGTGTAAGTTTATAGAATTTCGAAAATACGATTACCCTCACCACTGTGGCTCGACAAAATTTGGCTGCATCGCGGAAAAATACATGCACTACATATATAATTGCACTACATGAATAATTGCTGCAGAGAAAAAAGAGAAATAACAGCTCTATCGCAAAGTACGTAAGCGACATGGGAACGTCGATGTTTTTCGGCAAAGCGGACTTCAGCTGAGTGTAAGCTCAGCTGCAGCACAAAAGTATAACTACCTCCTGAATCGCATGTAAAGGCCGCCTTCAACTCATCACGCTCATCAGGAAGTTAACATCAATTACACGGAGCGTAGTGTGTGAAACGATGTGCCTGAAATAGGCCTTCCTGCCATGGTTTCGCTGAGTGGACAGGGCAAATTTAACTGTAATTGAGATTACTTTGGTATATATAATGGCCACAAGTGTTTTCCACTCTATCTAACTTTCCATAACGACTCCATATATATATATATATAGAGGTTGTCCCAGCTAAAAGTAACCACGCTTGTAAAAAAGGGGATGCTCCCTAGCCCCAGTGAGACCAACTGAGGGTTGTTGACAGTCGCGTGTCCTAGTCTGCAGTATTCTTTTTTATTATGCAAACGGATTAATTAGCGGAGACTAATTAGCTATCTTTTTAATTATTGCCTTCAGGAAGAAAGTGTCAATGCAGGAGTTGTAGGTTCCATAAAAAAATAACCGTTTGCCATGTGTGCAGCGAAGTACCACTGATACAGCTTCTTTTATTTGACTTAAAAGAAAGCCCGCGAAATACAAAAAGAACCACGTGATAGGGAAGCAGTTTCAGCGCTCCCAAACGAGCGATCAAGCAACGACATGCACTTATGTTTGCAACGCTGTCCCGAAGAGGGTTCGGCGTTTTGAGGTGGTGGCGAGATACGCGCCAGGTACTGATTACGCGTCATGGAAAGTGAGCGGGCACTGCTTTTCAATGCAGTGAAGCGCGGCTCGCATGGAGCGCTTTTTCACGCGAAACCTCGCCTCGAGTGATAGGAATGTGGCCGTGCCGCTAAGTTGCACCGTCAGGCGCTGAAGAAACGGTTGCCCTAGCGCCGATGCGAGAGTTGCTGGCGTATATCTCGCAACCATCGCAAAACGCCGAACCCCGTGCGGGACAACGTTGCAATGATAAGAGAATGTCGTTGCTCGACCGGTCGTTTCGGAGCGCTGAAACTGCTTGCCTATCACGTGGTTCTTTTTATATTTCGCGGGCTTTCTTTTAAGTGAAATAAAAGAAGTTGTATCAGTGGTACTTGGCTGAAAACACGGCAAACGGTTCATTTTTTATGGGATCTTCAACTCCTGCATTGACACTTTCTTCCTGTAGGCAATAATTAAAAAGTTAGCTAATTATTCTCTGCTAGTTATTCATGTTTGCATAATAAAAAAATACTACAGACTAGGACACGCGACTGGCAACAACCCTCAGTTGGTCTCACTGGGGCTAGGGCACTTCGTCTTTTTTTAAAGCTTGGTTACATTTAGCTGGGACACCCTGTATATATATATATATATATATATATATATATATATATATATATATATATATATATATATATATATATATATACCCCCGCGAGACGACACCTCCTCTCCCTCTACCCCAGAGGAGCACATCTAGTGGAGTGAGCGGCGACGGCAGCGGCGTCGACGGCTGCGCCATCTGTTGGAGCGTGGCTGCGGCGTTGCTAAGCGACGGCTGCTCAAGGTCGTTCGTGGGCCATGGCATACGGGTGAAGTGCGACCACACGACGAGCCGAGCTTGCTGGCGTAGTGTTGCTTTAACGACAAAAACCAAATAAACAGCGAATCCAAACAAAGCCTTAGTCAAGGAGCGCCACTCTTGGAAGCGCGAGCTCGCTTGATGCTGGTATTCATTTCCTAACAACATGAACTATCAAGGACAAATGAAACACGAAAAAAAAAACAGTTCAAAGAGGTAGTTTAGAAATAGAGGACAATAATGCGGAACGCATTTAGAGGCTGCTCCCCAATGTTTTTTTGTTTAAGCAGCTCGTCGGCTCGTTTGGCGGCATCTGGTCTCACACCCAGTTGGAGTGAGAAATAAAGGAAAACAGAATTGGGCGCAAGCGCGATCCTAACCTCTGCGGTGCCAGCGGGTCAGCTTCTCTGGCAGCTGCATTAAAACTCTACGCCTTCGACGCAGCTTACCATCCCGCGAGTTAAGGTGCGCTGTGCGCTCTCAGAGGTGAAGCTGGCTCACGCAGAGCTCCCCTTCAGCGCCAACTGATCGGCTATGCGCGGAGGGCCGTCTTCGACAATGGATTCCCGTACCTGCGTGAACTACCCGCGTAGTCACTCGAATATAATAAAATATTTCTCTCTCGCTCTAGATGTCACTCTCTTCACCTTCCATTCGTGCGCAACTCAGTCTGAAAATCAAGCCAAACGTCTGAAACCGAAATTTTAACACGTGGAAAATTTACTGAAAACAAAAAAGACGACTGGAAGCGTACTACATTCACAAGCACCTTGCAAATCATGCAGCATCGTGGGATTTGAGAAAGAAATTAAATTATAATCTGTGAGCATATTATGATATCACATTCTGTGTTGGGCTGGGTGTTCAACGTTTCTCGTGTAATTTTGCAGCACCCATGCATGGAATTTTATCCGGAATTTTATGTATTTCCATAGAGCCTAAACTGAATCATCTCAGCATTATCTTGCGGCGAAGTTTTAAAGAAGCTACAAACATTTAAATTTCTTTCAGATCGCATTCTAGAACAAATGTTAATCGTGAAATGACACGCATCCTCGGTGCATTTGCTTCCATCTCTCCGGTTTCGGCCCTATTGTGTTCATTGAAGTGGCCACTGAGACGCCACTGCGTTTCTCGGCGCGCTGTCTTTCTCCTGTTATCCTGTCCGGCTGCTCCTCGTTTCCATCCCTGCTTCTCTGCATTCGTTTTTTTTTTTGCGGTGCGCCCTTTTAAGAAAACCTGGTACACTCACCGCGAATATCTCACCTCTCAATTTTATGTTTATAAAGATTGAATAAGCTTTCATGTTTTTTGTTCACCTTCAGAATGCCACGAACGCTGTCTACCAGTGATATGTAACTTTGGTGATTTTGTTCTTCTGCACCTGAGAGTTATGCGAATTTTTTGCATTTACATTGTCAAATTAAAATTAATTTCTCCATTATAGCGCACGTACGCTTTGATAGCAAAAGAACTACGAAACCAGGCGAATGTACTGCTGTAGGTTACAACTCATTGGAACTTGCTTCCGGCCTGAAGAAATGTGGCTGCGTGAAAGCATTTTACGTTGTTTTTATAGTTCCCGTTTCTGTTGATTTCGTGAGTGCTGCGTTCTGAAGTGAAATTAAAAGTTTATAACAGTTCTTTCATGGAAATGATTATGCGTATTTTTCTATTTCACATTGTAAATAACGTTTCACAGGCGCTTATGTTGCTGGTAAACTACGACGCCAACGTGGTTGTGTGACGGAACACACATCATCGTGTGCACAAAAGTAAACATTATGAAAGAAAATTAACCAAAAGCTGACCTCGTCGAGGAATGTTCACATGTGCGAATCATATTGCTTTTCGCTTTCACAGGTTCCGGGTCCGAAGAAGTCTATTAAAGGAGTAATGTGCAGGTCACGTGGTGAATGCTTGTGTATTTTAGCCAGCCGAAGCGAGGCTTAACAAATTGGCTACGAGCACGGTGTAAGAATAATATATTTTCGTTTGTTTGGTTTGTTGAGGTTTAACCTCCCAAAGAAATTTACTGAGGCTATGAGGGACTCCGTAGTGAAGGGCTCCGGAAATTTTGACCACCTGGGGTTCTTTAGCGTGCACTGACATCGCACAGCACACGGGCCTCTAGAATTTCGCCTTCATCGAAATTCGGCCGCCGCGGCCGGGATCGAACCCGCGTCTTTCAGGTCAGCAGCCGAGCGCCGTAGCCACTGAGCCACCGCGGCGAGGCTAAGAATAATTTAGGTGCTGACACTGACTACACTGACAACGGGTAATGTCATCAGGGCATTTACATGACTGTGACGCCCGAGGTGTGCGCATAGAACAAATTGTGGCGAAAGAATAGGGGGAAAAATTGTTACAGAACCGAACCTCGGGAACATATTCTGCCCATAAGATTCAGACGTAGACTGGATTGTCCTGTCGCTACTGCGGGAGAGGCAAATTTTCTTATTCATTTTTTACGCCTCGAAATATATTCTGGCGCTAGTGTACAGAGTAGGGTCGTATGTTGCTTTGTCTCATGGACCCCATTGTCATAGAAAAAAAAGAAAACCTATAACTGGCGGATTAAAATGCGACCATAATAGTGAGGAGAACAATGGACAATAAGCTACGAAATGTGCACAATGTTGGGCTCTACAGTGCATGCCGTCGACTCTTGCTTCGGTTTGGTATTAGGGCAAAACATTTCAGAAAAGCGCACCTGCTGGGGTCTATTTTTCGTGCGCGAATTTCTCGCACACGTGCACAGAAATTACAGCCGCACGAACAAAAATTGCCTTACACTTATTAGCTTACATTGTTTGGTTTTATATTCAAAAAATTGGCATTGGTTTAGCTCTGGCTTAACCTGGAAGATTGCGAAAGCAACGAGGAGTCAGAGAGGCGATGGAGAGCGCGCGGCAGCGGCGGCGGCCCCGGCACGCTAGCTATGCGCCGTTACTGCGCATGCGTAACAGGCGAGCGCGGCGGCGGCACCTCTGAGTCACCCGCGCATTGATGGCGGCGGCGCGCCAGCTGTGCGCCGTATGACGTCACTGCTCCTCGCGCATGCGCAGTATGGCCTTTCCTCTGCACCATGAAATGGCTCGGCGACTCGCGTAGTGTTGCTTTCGCAACAAAGCATTATTTTGATGGAGATTCGGAAGACCCTATAAGAATATTCATCCCGCAAATAGGGCTACACTGCATGAACACAGAAATGAATCTGAGCACGCATGGACTAATAAGTGCCATTATATGCGTGTTACGTGAACCATTCAAATTTCCAGATCAATCATGCCGCTAGAAAGAGCAGTATGAAGCCGAATTTTGGACGTCAATAGACATTACAATGCGTCCATTATATGCGAGATTTTTCAGGCTTCAAAATAAAAGCAATGATACAAGCTATACAAACATTAAAAAGAAACAATCGACTTTCACATAACGCGCTTCTGTACATAAGCCCGCACAAGTCAGCATTTCTTCTTGTAGCCAGCACAGATCCTGCGTTCGCATAAAGGAAGGAAATCAGCTATGAATTTTGTGAGCGCACATTTCGGCTTGCACCCAAGAAAACAAAACTAAAAGTGTATTCCTGTGTTCTTCAACACATACGCTTTCGGTGCACTCACGATAGCTGCATACGCTTAGTGTTTGAAAATTCGTCCACTCAGCTCGAAAGCTCTCACTGTTCTATAAGAAGTTCCGGTTTGGTTTTAGGTAACTGTTGTAGGCGACTATCGCAAGTGGACTCATGATAATCGCTTTATCGTGAACTTTGCCACTTTTTAAGCGAGGCTTGTTTACACTTTTTCTTATATCTTTCTTTTCCTTTTACATTATGCCTAATGGCAAGCACCTCGAGTAAAAAAAAAACTGTAGTAATGGCGCTGGTTTCGGCTAAATTAAAATACCGGTCTTTCTGGCCGCCTTTGTAGTTAAAGTTTTGAATTTATGCAAATTGTATGAATTCCTAAATTTACCTAAGGCTTCTGCAAATACAAAATTCCCATTAAGTTGTTGCAGCTTCTAGAGGAATAGTAATACTTCGTTTCTTTTTCTTTTCCTTTATGTGGGTCCAATTCCGCTCCCCAAAAGATTACGAGAAAGGGACGCCTGAAAATTTTTCATTGATTTGCGTGCCCAGCAAACGATCATGGTTGTCTTCCAAACAATTCTTCCTCGTTGTTTGGTTCTAACCTATCCTAACTTTAACAACGAACTTTCCCTTAACATAACATTTTAATTCAGGAAGAGTTGCGCCAGTTTTCCGTGACAATAAGGATACATCGAAGGATACTGGAGTTGAATATTATGAAGTTCACTACAATAACACTCGTTCTACAGTGCTGTGTAGATGCCTTTCGGCCAGATGTCACAGAAAAAAATATTTTGTTAAAACAGAAATAATCCTAAACATCGATGTGGCCTTCTTAATTATTTTGAATAGCAACGGATAATGCCATCGGGACATTTCCATGACTGTGACGCCCGAGCTGTGCGCATGGAATAACTTGTGGCGAAAGAAAACGGAGAAAAATTGTTACAGAACCGAACCTCAGGAACTTATTCTGGCCATAAGATTCAGACGTAGTCTGGATTGTGATGTAGCTGCTGTAAAGAGTAGGTTCGTATGTTGTTCTGACTCATGGACCCCATTGTCACAGAAAAGAAAAAAGAAAACGCATATCTGGCGGATTAAAATACGACCGAATAGTGAGGAGAACAATGGACAATAGGCTAGCAAATGTGCACAATGTTGGGCTCTACACTGCATGCCGTCGACTCTTGCTTCGGTTTGGTATGAGGACAAAACATTTCACAAAAGCGCACCTGCTGTGGTCTGTTTTTTGGGCGTGAGTTTCTTGCACACACTCGGAGAAATTACAGCCGCACGAACAAGAATTTACTTAAACTGGTTAGCTAACTTTTTTGGTTTTATAGCCAAAAAACCTTACGGTGGAGATTCGAAAGATCCTATACGAATATTCATCCCGCAAAGAGGGCTACAGTGCATGAAAATAGAAATGAATCTGAGCGCATGGACTAAGAAGTGCTATTACATGCGTTATACGTGAACCATAGAAATTTTCAGATTAATCATGCCGCTGGAAAGAGCAGCATGAAGTCAAATTTTGGACGTCAACAGACATTACAATGCGTCCATTATATGCGAGATTTTCCAAGCTTTAAAATAAAAGCAATGACACCACTTCTACACATTTAAAAAGCTAACAATCGACTTTCACGTAACGCGCTTTTGTACATAAGGCCGCACAAGTCAGCATTTCAATTCAATTCAATTCAAGTTTTATTACACAGAAAAATATACAAAGTTCTCGGTGAATGAGGCATCTGGATCCTTAGCCAGTGGCTAGTTTCGGATCCATTACAAACATGTTACAAATCTAGGCAGTTGAACAAGGCTGAAACATACAAAAGATACAACTAATATAATGCAATAAAAATAATCAATTCAACAATAAGGGGAGGTGTATTGTTCTGATAGCATGTACTTTTTTAGAGCAGGTGCAATGTTCGAGATGGACTTAATGCTGAATGGGATGATATTCCAAACTTTAGCGCTCACAAATGCTATGCTTCTACGTCCGTATACATTGTGTGTTGTGGGTAAATTGAGGTTATTGTTGTCAGCGTGTCTAGTGTGACTTGAAGGAAGCTTCAGGATGGAAGAATTGTACGGTATATTCGTTTTAATAATAGTGCTCACCAAGAGCGCTGTTTTGTAATCGCGAATTATATGAAAACGCATGATGTTGAGGTCTCTGAAGAGTGGATCTGATGATGAGTGCCAAGGTGCTGACGCTATGATCCTTAATGCTCTTTTCTGGAGAGTAATAAGCGGCGCGAGGTACGATGAGTAAGTGTAGCCCCATGACTGGATGCAGTATGTAAGATGACAATGGAATATACTGAAATAGACCACACGCAATGTATCAATGCTGAAATGCTTTCTAGCTTTAATTAATGTGGCGCATGCAAAAGTTAATTTTTTACATAATGTTTCTATGTGCTCAGCCCAATTTAGAGATTCATCTAATGTTATTCCTAAGTACTTGAAGGTTTTCACTTTTTCAATGGGTATTCCCCCTACCTGTATTGCACATGTTTTAGGCCCCTGTCTTCTGCTAGAGGCGAAAACTACAAATTTAGTTTTTTTGGTGTTAAGTAGAAGCTTGTTCATTCTAAACCACTGCATTGTAGTCTCCAGTTCATTATTTGCGATTGTTTCTGCTTCTTTTAAACACTTGTGCGTTATAATAAGAGCTGTATCATCGGCGTATAACACTGGCTGCGCGCTCTGTAGGAAACTGGGGTAGTCATTTATAAATAACGAAAAGAAGATAGGGCCGAGGACCGAGCCCTGCGGCACTCCAATTGTAACTTTTCCTAATGAAGATTGGACACCATTAATTTCTACATACTGAGTACGATTTGTTAGATAACTTCTGAACAAATCAATGGCTATCCCACGAAAACCACAACGTTCTAATTTTAGTAAAAGAATATTATGATCTACGGAGTCAAAAGCTTTTTTTATGTCTAGAAATACACCTATGGCAACCTGATTATTGTTTAACGCACTGTTAACAATCTCTGCTACTGAAAGTACTGCTGTAGAGGTGGAATAATGCTTACGGAAACCATGTTGGCTAGGCGTAAGTATGTTATATTTCTCCATGAAATCTGTCATTCTCTTAGCTATTAACTTTTCAAAGAGTGTGTTTATGCAAGATAATATCGTAATTGGTCTGTAATTTGCTATGACGTTCTGGTCATCCCCTTTGTATATTGGTGTTACCCTTCCAATTTTGAGCTGTTCGGGATACACCCCGGTGAAGAATGATTGATTGAATATGCTTTCTAGAACATTACACAAGACATCAATGTTTTCTTTTAATATATTGACTGATATTTCATCATAGCCCATTGCCTTATTTGCTTTCATCTGGCGAGTGACATCAACTATTTCTTGCGCGGTAATTTCTTTGAACACAAACGTGTTATCTACCGCATTTGGAAGCGCAGTTTCGTATGACACGTTAGGTGTGGACGAAAAATGGTGGCCGATTTGAATAAAAAAATCGTTAAACGTTTCAGCCAGATATGCGTGATCATTGCTAACATGTGGTAAAATGGCGTTTTGGGGCGACGATTTTATTATCGAGTTGATTATACGCCAGATCTCTTTAGAATTACCTTGTGCTTTTTGAACGAGTGTGTTGTAGTATTGCTTTTTGCGTTTGCGCATCATTGAGACGGATAGGTTGCGGGAAATTCTGTATTGCTCTTTATAGTAGGCGTTGTCTCTATTTTGCTTTACTTTATTGTGCCAGTGTTCTTTATGTTTGATAACTTGCAGTATTGATTCAGTCATCCAGGGACAGATCGGGATGGTAAAGTATTTTGACCGCCGAGTATTGCAGTTAATGCTGACACAGCTTGATTTTAGCAGCGAGGAAAACTTTTCATATGCTACATTAACATCATCGTCTTGAGCCTGTGAAAAGTTCTTTTCTCGAAGCAATGCTCTGGTTTTTTCGTGATCCCATCTGAGTCGTTTTCTGATATTCGTGTTAGTGAAGCCCCGAGCACCAAGATCTACAGATATAGTTATGGGAAAATGATCAGCTATAGACTCAGTTATTACATCAGCCTTCACTAGATTCTCATCGCAATTGGAGAGAAAATGGTCGATAATGGAAGAAGACGTTGATGTTACCCTTGTCGGATGATCGATATGATTTTTGAAGCCATAGGACGACAGTAGGTTTAGGTACTCACTACTCGCTGGATCGCCTAAGTTAATATTGAAATCACCACCTATTATTACCCTCTTCTGTGTGTTCGAAAAATCGTCTAAGACTTCTTCCAATTTTTGCATGAATGTTGGTAGATGTGAGTTCGGTGGTCTATATAATACTCCAATTATGACGCCACCTTCTAATTCGACAAAAAGCATATCATATTCTCCTTCCTTTGTTACTGTATGTCGTTCTATTTTTCGGTATTCTAGTGTCGATGATATGTACAGCATCACACCTCCGCCTCTCCTACCATCTTTTCTTGAAAGTGATAAAAATTTATAATTAGGTATGTTCGTGAATTCATTTTCTTTCAGCCAGGTTTCTGACAGTGCCATAATATCATAATGAACACGCCTTCGAGTTATCATTGCTAAAAGTGAATCAAGATTTCTGTTGAGACTCCGGATGTTACAGTGCAGAAATGATAAATTGTTAGATTTCGGGGTGGTTGGTTTGTTGCACATGTTGGAACAAACTCAAATGGCTGGCGAATGACACTGCGCAGTTACACAATTTTAGAAAGGTCGGCAGCTGTTGCGATGTGAATAATTTTCGAGTTCTCCGCTTTTCTGGCAAGAATTTTTGAATGGGACACCCACACAAACTTCCAGTTCTTTTCCTTCTTTTTGGCGATAGCCTTTCCGAGCAGCATCTTATATTCTGGGCAGAGATGTTCATTAATGAACACCGATTCTTTGTCGGAGAACCCGATGCAATCTGCGGCAAACCTTTTCTTTTTTGCCGCCTGCAAGACCTGATCCCTTTTTGCTCGAGACACAAACCTGACGACAATGTTAGTTTTTTCCTTGTCTTTTGTGGGCACGCGATGCATTGTGTCAATATCAGATGGTGACACTTCCTGTCCGATCTGGTCACCAATTTTCGTCACGATTTCCACCAGTGATTCGTTTGGTTCTTGCGGGATGCCTTTAATTTCTATGTTGTTGTTTCTGCTATACTGCTTGAGTTCAGTCAGTTCCTTTTGGGTATCAGATAACGTCTTTGCCATCTGTTCCTTCTCTTCCTTCAAAGCAGCATGCTCTAGCTTTAGGGCGTCTAATTCTTGCTTAGTTGTGCGAAGTTCTTCAAATGTATCATTCATATAAGTTAAGCTCTCTTTCATCTCATCTAGTTCTTTTTTCAGTGTCACATTTGCTTCTGTTACAAATTTGTACAGCTCTTTGATAGATGACGGTGCTTTGTCACCCATGTCGAACAGCGAGCGATCCAAGCTTTCAAAAATTAGGCTTTGTAAAAAAGGCCGCGAAGGCTTTTACACACCTGCAAGGTAGGTGAAAGACGATTAGGGCTTGTGGCTCCTGCGCTTCTGCCTAGATCGCTCGCTGTTCTGGTGGGCTGTTGGCCGGTGCTGTCAAATTTATGGCTGCCGGAATGGGTTGAAGATCCTCTGCGCAGGCGCGGAGGTGGTGATTCGATGATGCGGCGGGTTCTGTCAGGGGGTGTTGCTTCTTTAGGGCACGGGGTAAGCAGCAGACATGGGTCAGCTTCACGAAATGTCACCCAAGGCCGTCCACTGCAAGGTAGGTGAAAGACGATTAGGGCTTGTGGCTCCTGCGCTTCTGCCTAGATCGCTCGCTGTTCTGGTGGGCTGTTGGCCGGTGCTGTCAAATTTATGGCTGCCGGAATGGGTTGAAGATCCTCTGCGCAGGCGCGGAGGTGGTGATTCGATGATGCGGCGGGTTCTGTCAGGGGGTGTTGCTTCTTTAGGGCACGGGGTAAGCAGCAGACATGGGTCAGCTTCACGAAATGTCACCCAAGGCCGTCCACTGCAAGGTAGGTGAAAGACGATTAGGGCTTGTGGCTCCTGCGCTTCTGCCTAGATCGCTCGCTGTTCTGGTAGTCAGCACAGATCCTGCCTTCGCATAAAGGCAGCAAATCAGCTATGCATTTTGTGAGCGCAGTATGCCTACTGCTGGCCGCTTCCTGCTTTTGTGGTAAGCAAACGCATTTTACTAGCTTCAGTTTTTATATGAAAACATTGCTTAAGGCGTTTTAGTGCGAAGTGCTAAGATTTTTATTTTTTTTTTAAATGTCCCGCGATAATGAATTTTACGTGAGATTAGGAGGACTATTTGTGTTTTCTCGAAACATTCACTGCTCTGATAAATGAAGATAGATTTTGCAGCCAAAAAAAAAACAAACCCTGGAAGGATAAAGTTAGACATCCTGTTCCCTACTTGGCGCTGGGGATACTGGATAGAAGCAGTGAAACAGAACGTATAAAAACACGGTCGGTGCGTGAACGCTCTCAAGTCGAGTGAAGCTTTCTTGGACATTACTTTTAATTGGTTGACAACTGTGGATTGCTGTAAGATATTTTATAGGAACATAACGATAGGAATTGTACACCCTTTGGATGCGTTGCAAGATCTTACTTTCAAACTGTCCTGCGCTTTCACCCAGTAGTTAAAACTGCCACTGAAATCCAAACGGCTGCGTGTTTCGGAATAAATGGCACAAATCCGCAAGAATCCCGGCGGGAGATGTGCAGCTGTATATTCCGCTATGATAGAGTATAGATATCCGGAAAAATTACGTAGTGCACAAAACAAGAGCCAGTGCAAAGCAATTCGACATTCTGCCAGTACTAGAAGAAGCAAAAGAAGCCTTAGCAGCAAGGCGAGGGGGAAAGCAGCTGGTGTGGATCAGGTAAAAGCAGATCTATGAAAGGGTGGTAGGCTGAGTGTGCTAATGAAACTAGGCATCCTGTATGCGCACTGTGTTAAGACCTCGAGCGTACCGGAATCAAGCAAGAGGGCTAATATCAACTTAACCCAGAAGAAGGGGTCGTAAAGAAGTGGAAAAATTACGAACTTATCAGCTTATTGTTCGTTTCCCAAAAAAGTATTCCCTAAGGTGGTCGCTAATAGAAAAAGGAAAACCTTAGACTTCAATTAACCACATGACCTGACAGCGCTTTGCAAAGCGTACTCGATAATAAACCCCATTCGCATTATCAGATGACTGAAAAATGCACAGAATATAACCAACCCTTATATATAACCTTCAGATATTGCAAGCAAGCACTTAACTCAGTAGAAACCCCAGCTGTCATGCAATGTGTTGCGCAATCAGGGTGTAAAGAGCGCTATGTAAAACTACAGGAAGATATTTATAACGACTGCACAACTACCGTAGGCCTTTATGAAATTCCGATAAGGGAAGGTGTCAGAGAAGAAGACACGATTTCTCTGGTGTTAAAACCGCGTGTTTACAGTAGGTATTCATAGTCCTGTATTGGGAACAGTGGGGAATAAGAGTTAATGAGGAGTAACTTAGTAATCTGCAATTCAATGTAATATTTCCTCGTTAAGTCACTCAGGGGATGAAATGCAATCATTATCAGTGACCTACACAAGCAATGCTGAATGGTTGGTTTAGTAGCAGTAGTAGTAGAAGACCTTTATTCGACCATAATTTACAGGCCGAGCATATCGACCGCCTGGGCGACCAGAAGTCGCTGTTCTTCCTCCCCTTCAGCGCCAAGTCAGTCGAGCCAGGTGGTGATGGATAGAGAAAGTGGGGGGTAGGTACGCGACTGCTGAGCAGTCGGGCAATAGAAGAGGAAATGGGCCAGGTCCGCATATATATAGGGGTAGTTCGGTGGGAGACTCACCCTTCACCGCAGCATAAAAGAGGTCTACCTCGAGCTCCGCCTCGACAAACGCCTTTACCTTACCATCATGCATCACTCACTGTGCCGGAGGCTCACCTTCTTCAGCACATCCAGATGAATGCAGCTATCACCCCGTTCTGCCTCTTTCTCTATCGCTATCGATCGGACCCTTCCTGTTGGTTTAAAATTAGTCTTCAGAAAACTAATGTTCAACAGTGTCGGAATGAAAGCAACAGCAGTTTTGCGATTGACAGAAAGGCGTTGGAAGTGGTTAGGGAATACGTCTAATTAGGGCAGGCAGCGTCCGAGTCCGCAGGTAGAGATCACATGAGCGAAGTAACTATAATAATAAGAAGGAGGGAGCGAATTTGGCAGGTACTCTCAGATAACCATCATCAGCCTAACTACGCCCACTGCAGGGCAAAGGCCTCTCCCATGTCTCTCCAATTAACCCGGTCCTTTGATAGTTCGCCCACTCTATCCCTGCAAACTTCTTAATCTCATCCGCCCATCTAAGTTTGCCGCCTTCTGCTATGCTTGCGTCCTCTTGCAATCCACTCCGTTACCCTTAAGGAGCAGCGGTTATCTAGCCTTCGCATTACATGTCCTGCCCAAGCCCATTTCGCCCTCTTGATCTCGAATAGGATCTTAATAACTCGCGTTTGTTCCCTACCCCACTCCGTCCGCTTCCTATCTCGTAACCTTACACCTATATTTTTTTCTTGCCATAACTCGCTTCGTTGTCCTTAACTTAAGCTCAACCCACTTCGTTAGCGGAGGCTAAAGGATGTCTCGGATCTCCGGGCCTCTCGACGTGCCCAGAAGCAAATATAGCGCTATACAGAGAACCTAGGCTGACAACGGTGGCGGTCATTTTGCAACAGATTCGATCCCCGCAAACCACTCTCCAAAATCTGGCACGTCGTTCAAGCACTGCCGACGTTTCCCCAGCAGCAGCAACCTTTCCGTGCATTGGCAGTTCATGAAAAACAGCAAGAACTAGGGGTCGCGGAGGATTTCTGTTCGAGAATTGCCGGAAGCGCTTCTTCACCTCGGCAGCATTGATGTGCTCCTCCCACAACGGACGATCGACTGGACATTCCCTTCACAATTCAAGAACTGAAAGTAGCGCTTTCTGCTTGTACGCATCCTTCGTCCCCAGGACCTGATGGAATCACATACAGCGCGCTTCGTCGTCGGGGTCCATAGGTAATGGAAGCCCTCTTAACATTGTTCAACCAGTCATGGGGCTCTGCCACTGTTCCATAGCAGTGTAAAAGAAGCCGCATTGTGGCCTTGCTCAAACCAAGAAAATCGCCACTCGACTTAACATCCTACTGACCAGTAGCTCTTGCATGTTGTATGGTCAAGATGATGGAGCATATGGTGTTAATCCGTCTCGAGTGGTTCCTTGAAAAAGGAGGACTAAACCCCTCCACAATAACGGGTTTCCGCTAAGGCCGGTTTGCCATCGACAGTGTAATGGATCTTGTGGCAACGGTAGAACATGAAAAACGCCGTCACAGATTGACTGCTGCTCTTTTCCTCGACATCAAGGGTGGATTCGATGACGTTCAGCACGATGCAGTATGAAATGCACTCGATGAATGTGATATAGGCGGACATCTGTATAATTGGATTGCAAGCTATTTGACAAACCGGACAGTCTACATGGAGACTCTTGAAGGAGACACAAGAGATCATCATGTTGCTCGTGATGTTCCCCTTGGAGGAGTGCTCAGTCCAACGTTGTTTAATCTCTTGCTTATCGGCCTTTTCAAGCTACTACCAAACACTTTCAATATACGCCTACCCAGATAATATTTCCATATGGACATCAAGTGTCACGCGTCCCCAAGTGAAAGCAAGGCTGCAGCGTGCGGTTTCCAGTGCGTCTGCGTACATGCGCCGTCAGGGGCTTGAACTTTCACCAGCTAAAAGCGTAATCTTGGCCTTCACACGCAAGTGAATAGCGTGGTATTGGTCACAATCGGCGAACAAATTCTTCCATACGTAACACATCACAGATTCTTGTGTCTTACGGTAGACCGTGACCTGTCTTGGACGAACCACATTTCGCTGCTGAAAAAGAAGCTCAACAGCTTTGCAAGCATCATGCGGTGTGTGGCAGAGAAATCCTGTGGTCTCTCTGAGCGATCTTTACTTCACGTGTACCAGGCTCTGGTAGTCGGTCTTCTCAGATACAGTGCACCCATTCTCTCGGGGGTCAGACTATCAGGCCTGCATGCGCTAGAAACCGCGCAGGCTCGTACTTTAAGAGTATGCTTGGGTTTTCTACACAAAACTTCTACATGGGGCACATTTTACGAGGCGCGCGCCTGCCCAGCACGAATTTATTTTCAACAGGAGCCTCTTCGTGTGCATTTGCGACATCTTACTCGGCATCGTCATCACCCCCTGATCAATATTAGTGCTGTGCGTTCAGAGTCAGCCTTTTCTAATGCCCTCTGGATGCAGTGCGATGCGGGGCCTTCGAACTACATGCCACACCAGATTGCGGAGGTGGCACTTTGGGCAGTACCGAAACCATATAGTATACGTACAACCATTCCATGGATCACAAAGAAGACGCACGTCCCGACAGTCGGTCTGAGACAGTTGGTACTGTAATACATTGCATGGGTGTATGGTGACTCCCAGAATGTTTATGTGGACGGATCCGTGACGAGCACCTCTTCAGCTTGTAGGGTCCGCTCGCGGGCAAGTCAAATCTCGCGCCGCTCACCGCGGGTAGCCTCGGACCCCTTCTTCCCTAGTTGGGGGGCGGGGGGAGCGAGGCTGGGAGAGAGCCTTTATAAGGCGAGACCGGGAAGGCTCGCGCTCTCTTGCTCTTGGACCAGCCCTGCCAAAAGGACCACCTGACCCAGCTGCCACGACGACGACCGGCCCCCCTGATGTGAGAATAAACCCTTTGTACAAAGTCCTGCCTCGAGTGACTGCCTGTGCGTCCCCGCGCAGAGGAATTGCCCACAAATAATGGCGCCCAGCGTGCGGCTTTAATTAACACCTTGCGGACGATTTCTCTGCCGATTTTGGGACGGGCAGCCAGACTCGTGGCAGGCCCTCTTTGTTCAGGGCCACGCCGGACCGATAGGGTTAAGGAGCGGGTCAGGCGGAATGTTCGCGGGGTAGCGACTTGTGTAGTGTTGTAAATTTGTTAGGGGTATTGTGTTATTTATGTAGTTTTCGGGCGTTTTGTGTTGTGTATTTCCGCGTGTTTGTAGATAGATTGTTGTGTATGTGAATGTTCTTGTTGCCATGAGCAGTTAGCCGGTGCGGCCGGACAGTTAGCGCGAACTATGCCTCCCAGAAAGGATGTTTCAGCCACGGCTTTGGATGGCGGGGCAGCCGGTAGTGAGACGGCCGACGCGGCGGCCGTAATGGGGCAGGTGACTGAGATGTTTGCCGCATTAGCCCGTCAGCTCGGTTCGGTGGCTGGCGCCAGCCAGGCCGCAGCATCGGTAGCATCGGCGACAGCATCGCGCCCGCGGATAAATATGGAGGTCCCCTCCTTTTCCGGGTACACGGACGCGAAATCAGTCCACGAGTTTCTACAACAACTCGAGGACTACCAGACGGATCTGGGCGCCCCAGATGACGTAATGCTAGGGCAGGTCCTGCCTGTAGCCCTCGTCGAGAGCGCGGCGCGATGGAGGCGCTGCCAGCTGACTTTCCAGTCGATGGCGGACTTCAAAGACCGTTTCCGGGCCGAGTTCTTGCCGCCTGATTATGAGCGCCGGATGCTGGAGGAGCTCGCGTTGCGCACCCAACACCCAGAGGAAAGCCTCCTCGAGTACGTACGCGCAATGCAAGAGCTGTACAAGAGGGCAGATCCGACGGCAACCGACCGAGATCAGGTTGCGCGTGTGATCAGGCAGTGCCATCCACGCTTCAAGCCGTATCTGCGGGGCCGCAGTTTTACAAACCTCGAGGCCCTAGCGCAGGAGGCCAAGACCGTGCAGGCGGATTTACTCGCCGAACTGCGCTACCAGCCGCCCCCCAGGCCGGCCGAATCGCTAGAACCGGGATGCGCATGGGATGGAGGCCGAGAATGCGCGATGAGGGCTCGGCGCGCCGAGGTAATGGCCGTGGAAAGGCAGGCGGAACCCCCTGTTGTCCCTCGCGCGCTTGACCCGTACGCATTCGAGCAGCGGCGTCGTGCCGGCCTCACAGGCCACGCGCCGAGCGAGCGTCAGGAATGCGCGGAGAAAGGGGAGAGTCGTCCCCAACCGCTTCGTGGAACGAGGGGTCCTCCGTCCACGCGGCGGGTGAACGACCGGCTTTGCTGGAATTGCAACCAGCCCGGCCACGTGGCACGCGAATGCCAAGCTAGGCGTATGCAGGGAAACGCCAGGCGCTGGCGGTGATGTCTGGTGGCACCGACCTTTCACCGTCAGCGGGAGAATTTCATGGTTGTCAAGGCGCTAGTCAGGAAAAGAACTCCCGCGCCGGCGACGGGGAGGCCTTTGTCCCGCTCGCCTGTAAAGCTCAGGGAGTCGTTCCGCGCTCAAGCCCTTTTATGCTAGTGCAGTTAGCGGGTCGATGCTACTCTGCACTCGTAGACACGGGCTCAACGCTGTCACTGGTCGGTGACGAGGTGTACGAGGCCTGCCGGATAGGTAACATCCGTGTCAGACCGGCCGAAACCCCGTTAAGCTTAGCAGCTGGGGCGGCAAAGGCAAAGGGAGCAGTGCGTCTTACGATGCGCTTTGACGGCAGAAAGCGGAGGCATCGCTTCGTCTATCTGCCTGGCTTGTCGATACCAGTAATTCTGGGAAGGGATTTTCTCTCGAGCGAAGGCATTGTGCTCGACATGGGGGAGAATGGCTATCGTTACAGCCAGCTCGCCCCCCTCATTCCCTTCGAAAGCGCATCCTTGCCCGGCTGTCCTGCACAAAAGGTGGTTGTCCACACCTGTGCGACAGAAAGGCAGGTGAGTTCCCTCGAGATGCTGAGAGACGGTGGCCCGTTAGAAGCGATTATTGCGTCTTTCTCAGGACCCAGTAGTCAGCGCCTAAGGCTCGCGGAAACTTTACTCCCGTTTTCGGATTGCTTCACGGAGAAACCGGGCAGAACCGACCTGCTTCAGCACGAGATTCAGACGGGTGATACGCGCCCTTTCAGGTGTAACCCGAGGCCGTTAAGTGCGCATAAGAGGCAGCTTCTCGACTGTGCCCTTGACGAGATGATTGATACCGGTGCGGTGAGACCCTCACAAAGTCCCTGGGCGTCACCAGTGGTTCTAGCGCCGAAGAAAGATGGATCGGTCAGGCTGTGTGTTGATTATCGTAAGCTCAACTCACTGACGCCTACGGTTGCGTACCCTTTTCAGTCGATCGAGGCTGTGATGTACGCGTTAGGGAACGCGAGGTTCTTCACAGTCCTAGATGCAAGCAGAGGGTACCTGCAGATTGAGGTGGCCGAAGGTGACATTGAGAAAACCGCATTCACCTGCCACCGCGGGCTCTTCGAATTTACTCGACTCCCGTTTGGTTTGTCTAACGCCCCGAGCACGTTCATGCGACTGATGGACATCGTGCTGGGCGATGCAAGGTTCAACTACGCCATGGCGTACCTCGACGACGTTGTGATATTCTCACAGTCGTTCGAGGAGCACCTCATTCACCTGAATTCCGTTCTCGATAGAATGAGACGTGCCGGTCTAACCATCAATCCAAAGAAAGTGCAGTTGGCATCGAAGAGAGTGAACCTCTTGGGCTTTGTCGTGGATGATGGCACACTGAGACCGAATGATGACAAACTGCAGGCAATTCTGAACTACCCCTGCCCCATGGATGTGAAAAGCTTGCAGAGGTTTTTGGGGATGGTTGCGTTCTACAGGCAATTCATCCCGCGCTGTTCGGAGCTTGCAAGGCCGCTGAACCTGCTGTTGCGTAAAGGCTCGAAGTGGGTCTGGGGCAAGGAACAGAGTGACGCATTTGTTGCCTTGGCTCGCGCGATAGCGAATACCGCTAGTCTGCGCCTCCCCGACCTGAACAAGCAGTTTGTCTTGCAGACAGACGCTAGTGACTACGGTGTCGGAGCTGTTTTGTTGCAGGAACACGAGGGCAAACTGCGCCCTGTCGCGTTCGCTAGTCGCACGCTCACATCGACGGAGCGGAATTACTCCGTGACCGAAAAGGAATGCCTGGCGATCATGTTCGCATTGTCGAAGTTCGACATGTACCTAGACGGAGCGGTCTTCACCGTGCAGACAGATCATCAGGCATTGTCTTGGTTAAAGAGGCTCAAGAACCCCGCAGGCAGACTCGCGAGATGGGCGCTGACGTTGCAACGTTACGCGTACGCCATCGAGTACCGCCGGGGCAGCTTGAACAAGGTGGCCGATGCTTTATCGCGCGCACCGTGGAATGCTGGCGGAAGCGCTTCAGAGGCGCAGCCCAGCTTTGTAAAAAGCGGCGTCACCGCTGTTGGAGAGGAGGAGAGGGCGGACGGGAGTGTCGCGCCCTGTTTGGAGAAAGAGGAGACGGACAAAGGTCCCGCACGGTGCTGTGACGGAAGGGAAACACAGCAGCTCGTGGCGGCGACCGCTCGCCTGCCTAGGAGCGAGGCAGAAAGAAATCTGTCTTGGGGAGTAGCGGTCAGTAGAGAAGAGCTGATCGAGGCCCAGAAAGCAGACGGTGTTTGCCAGCGGGTGCTGAAGGAGCTTGCGAGCAGCGCAGCTTGCACCGGGAACGCTGAGGGCAAGTACGACGCGTATCTGCTGGGCGATGATGGCTTGCTGCTCCGCTATATTCCCCAACTTGACGAGGAAGAGGCGATAGCATCCCCTTTCCGAGTCGGGGTCCCGAGAAGGTTGCGGAAACGGTTCCTGCAGTACTTCCATGACTCAGCGCTGGCAGGCCATGGCAGCGGCAGTAAGACTTACGACAAGTTATGCCGTGTCGCGACCTGGCCAGGCATGAGAAAGGATGTGCTGGGATACGCCCGTACCTGCCCGGTATGCCAGGTAGCCAAGCCTCGGGCGGGCAAGCCCGCTGGCATGATGAAGGCGGTAGTTAGCAACTACCCGTGGCAAGTGGTCGCGTGCGATGTAATTTTGTCTGTACTGAGTCTGCACTTTGTTTGATTGCCGTGGCCCGCCCACAAGCGCCCTGTCTTGCGCTTCCGCGGGCACACATACTTCCATGTGTAAATATGACAAAATAAATATGTATGTATGTATGTATGTATGTATGTATCATGGGACCCCTCCCTCGGTCCGCGCGCGGAAACCAATTCATCCTGGTAATAACGGACCACTATTCCAAGTGGGTTGAGGTTTTCCCCCTTAGGAAGCTTGTTTCGGAACGAATTTGGGAAAAACTGTTGGAGACTTTCACTCGTTTCGGTTTCCCTTCCGACCTGATTACAGACAATGCTTCGTATTTCACAAGCAAAGTCTTTGTAGACTCTTGTCGGGCGCTTCAAATCCGCCACAGGAGAACGAGTCCCTACCACGCTCAGAGCAACATAACCGAGCGGGTGAATCGAAATCTGAAGAGCATGCTGGTCGCGACGACCGAGCAGCACAGAGATTGGGACGCGCGGCTGTCCGAACTGGCGTTCGCTACAAGGACAACCGTGAACAGGTCAGTGGGTATTACACCCGCTTACTTGAATTTTGGGAGAGAGATCGCTTTTCCGCTAGAGAATGCCCTACTCGACGCGGCGGGGCCTGCGCCCCCTCCGCTTTCGCAGTACGCGGCAAGGCTCCGGGAGCGCTTGGAGGCAGCGCAGCACGCAGCCCGAGAAAACCTCGATGTCGCGCGCATGGAGCAGGCGGATCAGTACAACAAAGGTCGCCGTCACGTCGTTTTCAACACGGGCGACTTAGTACTCAAGAGAACGCACCCACTTAGTAACGCAGCGCGCGGTTTCGCCGCGTCGCTAGCGCACAAGTGGGCTGGGCCGTACGAAGTTACGGCACGGACTACGCCGCTCACCTACCAGTTGCGGTTGTTGACAAACGGCGAAACCGCCGGTCCGGTGCATGTCGCTGATTTGAAGGCTTTCCACCTTCGCAAGGACGATGGCTGCGAAGCGGTGGAAAATCAGCGCGATGCGGCGATCTCACCCCCGGGAGGACGAGCAGGTAGCGGTGCGGTTTGCAACCGACGCTACAACCTGAGGACCAGGTAGCACCCGTGTCTCTCGATCAATTATCACTCGCAGTGCTCTCGCCCTCTCAGTATGTCTTCTAGGAAGCTCCAGCGGACCGACGCCCGTGGCTCGGACTCCAGAAGGCAAGGCAGACCACCGTCGAACGGTGGCCGCCATCAAGGCGCGCCACCCGGCTGGCGGCAGGAGCCGCGCGAGTGGCGCAGGTTCCACGGCCGCGGTGGCCCCCACCGCCAGTCTAACCGCGCGCCTGACCACTGGAGAGAACCTCCCAGTGGTGCAGGACAACGCAAGAGGGCCAGTGACGACCAGGCGCAGGGCCCCCCTCAGCACCCAGCCGGCGCTTCGGCCGCCGAGCAGCCGCAACCCAAGCGGCCCAGGGTCCTGCGGCACGTGGCCACCTGGACCACGGTCGCCAACGTAGCGGCCATCTCTTACTGCGCGCGGTCCAGGTGGCGGGACCAGGCGCAGCCCCTTCGCGGCGGTGACCTCCAGGAAGTGCCGCTGCCTTTCCGCGGCCCTGGAGTAGAGGGACCCTGGAGGAGAGGGACCAGGAGCCCCCGGCCGTGTTTAGTGAAGAGGAGCTTTGGAGGGCGCTGCCGGCAGGGCCCCCAGCGGAGCCAGGCGCCTCGCTCCCCCAGGCGGCTCGTGAGGAGCCCGTCCAGCCAGCGGTGAGCGGCCCCCCGGCGAGCACCCCTCCCCCCTGCGACGACTCTATGGACCCGGACCCGGAGGTCATCGAACGCCTACTGGCGGACCCCGGGACGGACGTTTAAGGGGGGGGGGGGGGAGATGTAGGGTCTGCTCGCGGGCAAGTCAAATCTCGCGCCGCTCACCGCGGGTAGCCTCGGACCCCTTCTTCCCTAGTTGGGGGGCGGGGGGAGCGAGGCTGGGAGAGAGCCTTTATAAGGCGAGACCGGGAAGGCTCGCGCTCTCTTGCTCTTGGACCAGCCCTGCCGAAAGGACCACCTGACCCAGCTGCCACGACGACGACCCGCCCCCCTGATGTGAGAATAAACCCTTTGTACAAAGTCCTGCCTCGAGTGACTGCCTGTGCGTCCCCGCGCAGAGGAATTGCCCACAAGCTTTAGCGGTGATAGTGCCAGGAAATGCCTTATGTCATCGTTTCACACTAATGCATAAAACGTCATCTAGGGCAACCGAATTGCAGCCATACGAGAGGCCGTCCGTTATGTTGGTCACCAGTCAGCGCCCCAAAGGACTATGTTATGCGACTCGTGATCGGTATTGCAGGTCACACAATCTTATGTTAAACCAAGGACATGCCAGAAGCTGGTTCAACAAATTGTGCTTTTGTTAGCCGAGGCTTTTTACCACGCCCATATCATGCCACGCTTGCCCAGCACGAATATATTTTCAACAGAGCCTCTTCGTGTGCATTTGCGACGTCTGACTCGGCATCGTCATCACCCCCTGACCAATATTAGTGCTGGGCGTCCAGATTGAGCCTTTTCCAAAGCCCCCTGAATGCAGTGCAATGCGGTGCCTTCGAACTATATGCCACACCAGATTGCGGAGGTGACCCTTTGGGCAGTACCAAGACCTCACAACTCACAACCATTTTAGGGTTAACAAAAATGGCGCATGTCCCAACAGAACAGTCGGTCTGAGATAGCTGACGCTGCCATACATTGCATCTGTGTATGGTGACCCCCAACATGTTTGTTTTTGTGGCCGGATCCCTGACGACCACCTCTTCAGCTGCAGCGGTGATAGTTCCAGGAAATGCCTTTTGTCACCGTTTCAGGCTAGTGCATAAAGGGTCATCTACGGCAACCCTATTGGCAGCCACACGAGAGGCTGTCCGTTATATTGGTCACCAGTCAGCGCCCCTATGGACTATATTCTGCGACTCGAGATCGGCATTGCAGGTCATACAAACTTATGTTAAACCAAGGACATGCGAGCAGTTGGTTCAACAGATTGTGCTTTTGTTAGCCGAGGATTTTTTTCATGGCCATATCATAAATATTCAGTGGATACCGAGCCTTGCGGCATAGCGGTAAACGACCGTGCTGATGCCGAAGCTCGGATGGCACATGATGATGGTGCTTTCATTGAGATAGCCTTTTTCAGATCTGACATTGGGGCCTTGCACGTTCCCCTTGCCTTGTTTGCAAAGCAAACAAGGCAAGGGGAATGAGGGGCTCGTTATAAATAGGAGAGAAGCAAACAGCCACAGAAACCAAGGGACAGAGGGGATTTTAATTAATTTATTTTCTGGTGTTGATCAATGTAGAATATTACTGAATATGTTATCGCTTAAAGCTAATTGATTAGAAAAGCAGACGAAAGAACAACCACATGCCCACTGTTAGTGGCATGAGGACTCTTAGGCATCTACGAATGTAAAGAAGTGAGTAATCAATACGAACCGTCATCGATATCCGAACACTGGATCTGAACACTGAAAGCGAAGTGAAAACCGAATTGCTAGCGCACCTAATATGCTTTTGGTCTCATTACGCAAACCGACCATCATTTTGAATGCGAAAGCATTTTTTGCCTCATGAGTGGCGTGAAAAGGATGTAGAGCCTTGGTCAAAAGTAACCAGGCTGCATGGTTTTGCTTCTCAGTCGTATATTAAAGCGATTATGCCAGCCCTCAAGCTCTAAATTTCTGTATGGTAAGAAGAACATTTGTCCACAACTTCAACGAACTTTTCGACCTGAGAGAAAGCCGTAAAGGCTCTACTATACAAATTAGAAACAAACCATGCAGCCTGGTTACTTTTCACAAAGACTGTACATGTCACCACTGGTTGTCGACAGGAAATGTGCAAAAAGCGTGTCCTCATGACCTGTCGATCATTCAGTAAAAGTAAAAGTGTAATTATGATTTGTATTTCTAATAATGTTTTTAGTGGAATGTTTGAATGTCCAAAATCACTGAATAAAGCAATTAAGTTATAAGACAAATAGCTTCGCTAATTATTTCGAGTATTTCACGAAATTGGCGAATTACTTGTGATTCTTTTTGAATTCAAGGAATAAAAACAATAGTTAAATAGATTTATTAATATTTAATGAAACTAAATGGTAATGAATAAATATTAAATGATATAATGATTGTTTAAGTAATAATAATTAATTCACAATTATTTACTAATCAGTATTATTCATTATTATTTACGATTTACTTTTTCACAATAAATTATTAATTACGTCACTAAGTAACGTAGGAGGCAACTTAACATAACCTTCCAAACGATGCACACCGTCCCATGCATGCTTACAGCTTACGTAGGGAACTAAAACCAGTGCCGCGTACACGAACGAATTATGGCCGGTCCACACTTGACTTCCGCATACCATCACTTTATAATAAACTTAAAACCCACATTGATTTTACTGCCCCACTTAGCTCATTTAGATATGAATTAAAAACATTTTCTGATGAGGCAATGAATATTACTGCAATCCAAATAAATGACACTGACCAATAAGAACTGACACCACTACTCGACCGGCGGAAAACTGATTGGTTCTTGATCGATTAACTTTTGTTTGCATCATAATGTGCTAGCATGTATTGGTTTGTTTCTTTTTAAACGTATTGAAATCAAATATATTATATAGAAATATTATTGTATACCTCTTCAGGAAATGTAAACACTGCATTTGCTGTTTGTAAGTTTCATGTTCATATTCATCTTGGTATCTGTTGTGTGTGTACTTCTTTAGGAAATGTAAGCACTGCATTTTCATGTTCATGTTCACTTTTATAGTGCTGTGAGGTCCACTGCGTGATGCTGCCTGTAGGCCCCCAGGGCCCAGTCAAGCTGTCTGTGACAGCTTTTTGCCTGGGGGACCCCCAACTTGTAGGTTGGAAATAAAATGGATTTGGAAAAGTTGGAAATTCTTTCGCATTTCCGCACATGAGGAGACTTAAGTGAACTTTAGTTTATTTCTCCTGCCGCGCTTTAACAAACATAGTGGACTAAGACTGTTAGACAAAACATGTGATAAAGTGTTCACGACGCAGATTAATGATGAAGTGTTCACGACGCAGATTAAATAAATTATGAGAGAGTGCTTGAATGGTCGTTACGATGGAGATAGAATGTATGCCATTATCTTTAATGGATAAATTCACGTTCGCCCCAATTTGCGCGTCCCGTATTATAAAGCGGATGTTTCATAGCAAGTTTCTTGTCGTATTTTTGTATGAATATATTTTGAATGCACGGTATTTTAGACTCCCTCGTCTTTAATTCCACTTCACAAAGTGTGCGGTAAAAAAAATAATCTTCTTTATTTTAATATATTCCGTTCTCCTCGAGGCTTGAGAAGCACTGCATAATTTGTTTCCTACAGATTCTCGGATGGATCAAATTCGCTTACGAGAAATTTTCATTGGCCTCTATTATGTTTCTAAACTATTTATATTATCCCCAGTGTGGTTCTGCGTGTCATATGAATAGAAATATCTGCCCTTATGGAGGACCTGATCGACAAGTTTTTGGAACTAAATGCTGCCGTGTCTTTGTTAACTTTGTTCCTCCAGTGGCTGGCAAGCGTACTCCTGACTATTGCAAGAAACCTGCAGAAACCGGACCCTGCAAGGCTAGCTTTCCTAAGTGGGCTTATGACCCAAAAACTGGACTCTGCAAGTATTTTACCTACGGTGGCTGTGGCGGGAACGACAACAAATTTGACTCTGAGAAAGACTGTCTGAGCACTTGTTTCCGTAAGTACACCTTAAACGACGAAGCCTTACTCGCGATTCATCAATTCAGCGTGTACACTGAGCGGTTTATACTCACACAGCGGAAAGCACACATAAGACACGTAGGCATTTTAATGAATCACAGTGAGGCTGCCGCAAAGGCAGTGCGTGGAGTTGCATCCCCAGGTGGCAGTGCCTTGAATGTGAGTTTCAGCAATAGCAATAAAATTTAAGAGGCACTTGGAAGATTTAGAAGCACTAGCATTTCGAACAGCAAAGTATCGATACCAGTTGGACAGGTAGAGACGCTAATTAGGAGTAGGTTTTTCTCTTGCGAGTGCAAAGACCATCCCTTCGCAGATGAATGGTGCCACGTAGCTAAGCTTGCTTGTTTATTCGGTTGTTCGATTGCTCAGCAAGAAAATTGATATCACTCCTTTCAAGCTGAACATTCCTAAAAAAACTGCACCCTTGTGCTGCCGACATTTCAGCGATTTTTTCTAAGCAAACGCATCTCGATGCTCTAAATAAGACCATGGATAGCAATGTTTGCAATCGGAAATAGTGTTTGCTGAGCTTTGAGATAGATATTTCAACAGTGTGTGCAGTACAGCAGGCTTTAATTTCTGCACGAAAGGTGGAATAATTGTCACAAAGTGTATTTCAAAAGGAGCTCTAATGCGCTCACTAGATAACTAACGTTTTATATGAAATTCGTGCAGAAAAAACAAAGAATAAATAAAACCTGTCGAATGTGGCAATGAATTGGTTGCCGAGAGAACAGGAGTGGTGCGGATGGCGCCACAGAGGAATAATTACCACTTACAATGATCTGCTGTACATTTTATTTGTCAACATAATTTTCAAGACACCCGGAAAACATGTGGCGGATAATAAATTTCATGGCATTGCCATTCACAATAGCTGGTGGTGGTGATATACGGCTATGACTTGAAGCATTTTTTCCAGCACACAACTGCAAGCCGGCTGGCGGCATGGTGCAATTCACCAAGGTGCCATGTAGCCCTTCTCGCAGAGCCCGTTGGAAATCATCTGGGTGGACAGTCGTAGTACAGATTGACGCAGGCTAACACGTGTCTCCTATCTGAATAGGGGAATTAACTCGTCGCAGTTATTGACTGATTGTTTCAAACAACAAACATTCAGTTTTAATTACGTAGTTTACAAGGCTTTTAATATTATAATTGCATTATTTTCGGTTGCACAGTGCAGAGAGAGAGAGAGAGAGAGATGAACGGAATGGCAGGGAGGTTAAATAAGCCACGCATTTACACACAGTGCAGCTATTGCAATCGTTCTACTAAGTAGGGACCATGTAATATTACTTTCCTACACTTATGTAATTCACAACTTTTATAGTCTAAATTTAGAAAAGCGGTCTATTATAAAATTAAATTAGGAAGCATTTTTGCTACGAAGCCTTCAGAATAGTTTAAAAATGTCTAAGTACCCGATTGTGAACAACAGGAACACGCAAAAAGAACAAGTGTTAACACTTGTTTTTAGAGCAATATTATCATGTCGATATTTACGAATGAGTCAAAATAATACTCAGGCAATCAACCTTTCGCGCTTGGAAGCACGAAAGAAAGCTTACGTGACTCCCAGGAGGATGTGAAATAACACATGTCTACCCACGTGTATGTGGGCCAAAATGAAAGATCACACCTTGCCACGGCGCAATAAATGCGCTTGTCAAAGTTCCGAGCTCAGCACTTGCGCATTAAAAGGATAAAACGCCGTGTGAATTTCGGTCGTTAGAGAAAATTACCACCGGTAATGAGATAATATCTGCGAGCAGTACTGCTGTAGGGGAATCACTGATCTTTCATGCGTGGCTCGCGGATAGAAAAACGAACTACAAGGGCTTGCCTCGAGCTAAGAAAGAACCCTACGTGTCCATACAGAATTTTATACGTGGATTAGATGTAGCTCTTTCGTCATCATGCGCACAATTCCGCTACCAAACTTGGTGTTTAGCTCGTCCTGAAATACGAACTTAGAAGAGAAGCAGTTACAAATAGCCGGGGCCATCGAAATCATTGGTTGTAGTGCAAAGCTCCGGAAGGGAGGCCTGCAGGTCTCGCATTGCATCAGGCCTGGCCAACGTTTTCGTTAAGACGTGTAGTAGCCCCTCTGCGTACGTAATAGACAGCGAGTGGCCATTCTCAATTCCGCTTACTTACTTTTAGGTTAATATTTGTCACCAGGAAAGTAGGGAGAAGAAAATATATCAGCAGGCATAAGAGCGGCAAGGAAGAAGATTGACTTCTCGACATGACTACAGTAGACTACGTCAAAAACAGTCAGCCGCCGTACGGGAACAGGCGCACAATGCCCAAATTCCTGGTGAAAATGACCACCACATGACTGGCTTGGTGTTCGGGAGTTGTACAAGTATTCTATAGGTCGGGATAAGCTCCCCACGTGGGAGCGCTCTTTCGTGTGGTGAAACCAGATGTGGTCGAGTGTTTCAAATTCGCAGAACTCATAGCTCTGTGCGCCTACTTGTCATCGGTACGTTCTAACCGAAGCGTAAGGAACGCAATAGTGTGCGCTCATCCAAGAGAGCTAATTATGAAAGCGCAACTTCACTCTGAGGAGAAGAAATATCGTTTTCATGTTTCAAAGGCATGAAGACGGCTGGTAAAAAAAGGAGAGAGTTCGGAAGTTGACATCTTGAGGCGCGGAATCGACATCATCCAAGGATTGTAAACTGGTAAACGGCCTATATCGGATTTAAATATTGTTTCGCTTTACAATCGCCAGTGCGGACGACGTCTGCCTTCGGCCTGCGCGCGCCTACTCTCTGCACCTCGCAACCTGAGAACACCGCGAGGGTGTAAAAGGCACCAGCTATTGCAACGGTAACGAAGAATCGGCCGCGTTTCGAATATAGCCAAAGTGCCAGTGCTGTGGCAAAGATTTCTTTGCTGAGTGTTAACGACGTATTTTATTTGGCTCTATTTGCAGCGAGAAGTAACCCACAATTGACTTGTAGCTGGCCGCCCAGTCCAAAAAGATGCAGGACACCTACGCAGCGCTGGCGCTTCGATGAAAAGTACGGCGTCTGTGTTCAATTTATCGACGGTAGCTGCGGAAGAAACCACAACAGCTTTTCTAGATGCAGGAAATGCATGGGCACCTGCACCAGTAAGTTTTTGTTTTACTTTCCCCCTCTTGCTTAAAAGCCGCCGCGGTGGCTCAGTGGCTATGGTGCTCGGCTGCTGTCCCTAAAGACGCGGCTTCGATCCCGGCCGCGGCGGTTGAATTTCTTTGGAGGAGAAATTCTAGAGGCCCGCGTACTGTGCGATGTCAGCGCACGTTAAAGAACCCCAGGTGGTCCAAATTTCCGGAGCCCTCCACTACGGCGTCTCTCATAGCCTTAGTCGCTTTGGGACGTTAAACCCCATAAACCAACCAACCTCTTGCTTAACCCCGTACGCACTCAGTTTCCTTGTAGCATTAACGTATTATTTGCTAGTGCAGTAATTAAACTCCAGTGCACCTTGTGAGAGCACTAAGAGTTTTTAGTCTAGAAAGAAATACGGTTTCAAAATTATAAGCACGCAGCGGCGAAAAACTCCATTGCAGTCTCCCCTGTACCAACTCTTCACTCTAGTTAATTGGACTCTTTCGTGTTAATGTGCTACTACAAAATACAGCTAGCAGCCCTCGTAAAATTCACTGAATGCACGTCAAAGGTGCATGAACACCGGACGTTGGCGCTTTAGAATGTGTTCTAACTCGAAAGCGTTTAGGCTCCCGTTTTGCAGAAAATGCACTGCTGTCGGCGGCGTTGTGACCAAAAAAGCCGGTGGCCCACCTGCCATAGAGGTCACGTCACCTGACTACCTCATCACAACCTGCCCGCCGTGGCAGGCGGCAACCTGAGGGTCAGACTGTGAGCAAAGGGCCCCTTGTGGCAGGTGGCAGTTAAATTAATAATTGGTCGCGAAAGGTTGCTCAGGGAGGAGCAGCCCGAGTCTCAAGCAGAAACGGTGGCTGTGTCTGAAATAGCCACCTGCCAAGGCTGTGGCGCATCGGTGCGCCACTGTACCACTGAGGCAGGAGTGGTATTAGAACTTATCGCGGTCTGGGAATGAAAAATTCTTCTCATATGAGCAGGTACGCAGAACCAAGGCGAAGTAATACACAAAGAGGATCCAAGGCCGCTTATGGGACCCATTCACGCTGTCGTGTCATTCCCTTTAAGGAGATTCTAAGTGTCTCGTCAAGGTTTTATAAATATTTTGTATAAACGTTTGCCTCTAAAGTCCCTAGAGGAGCTAACAAAAAGCTTATACGGCTCAAATGCATCTCGTAACACACAAAACACATCCTCAGAAACGTTTAATCATATTGCGTATATCAATGAAACATGAATTTTAGAACTGTGGGATTTGAGGAGCTATTTCCCAAACTGCATTACCACTTGCCAGTGATTCATGTCTTGTGGAGGTATTCTACTTCCCCAAGGGCTTTCTAGCGCTCAGAATATGCTGAACATCTAAGCGATGTTTGGGACGTGAATCTAGTGGCGGCAGTTCTTATGATGCATCAAAGAACGCTATCTCTGTATGAAGCGTAGTGCTCCCGTGAGCAGTAGTACGGAGAAATCAAAGTCCTATAAATTTTTGAGTGTGCCAAACAGCACATAGTAACGCACATACATATGAAATGCAGCGCCGCTGTAATCAAGCGGCGTTCGAGCGACTGGAGAAGGCACGCGCGAATGATCTAAAGTATCCTTAGAGCTCACGTGAAGCCGCATGAGCAGTTATATTTTCACGACGCCTAAAATTTCATAAATAGTTCAATTCATAAATTACGCCTACAGTCGAAATACTATCGTCTCCGGTTTGTCCTAGAACAATGAAAATGTACTCAAATCGTACTTCACGAAGAAGTGCTGCTTCAGCAATCCTGCATGTTCTTAAGCTTGTAATTCAAAGAGGGTGGTTTTCTACCGAGTTACTGTCTGTTCTTGCAGTTCCCATGGTACCTTCACTTATTATAAAGCCCATATTGAAAAGCGGCCATTATTGTCATGTTCTGAGCGCCATCGTACCCAAAAGAACCCATGTGCACAGCTCCAAAAGCAATGCGTTTTACTTGCGAGCACAAATAATGCGCACACAAGCAAAATCTGGGTGCTAACATATTGCAACGATAAAATCTACAACAATAACTGCAAACAACAAAATAATGCAGTACAAAACAATGTCTGGTCAGAAAAGAAGGCTGAGGTCCTAAATAGGTGTGATTGAGATGGAGAAGAAATTTTGAAATAAAGCACTATGTTGCATTTTATTAGAAAGCATCGAAAATAGAAGCTTTACAAGAATAGTCGCTGATTGATAATGTATTAGTTGTGCGTAAACAATAAATCCTAATAATAGCTAAGCTTCGGAAATTACTGGCTACAAATTTTTGACGGTTTTGAGGTCTAGTACGATTTGTCGGCATTTGTAGGCATGGCTCAAAGTAGCTACACGCCAAGCCAGCTTCCATCATCACAAAAGGAAAGAAAACTGCGTACCATAAATCTATGCTCTATTTGTGCACCCTAATGACTTATTTCACATAAGATCATGTAGTGGGTGGAAGGGCGACATCTTCGTTCTGCCTAATATTTCAATGTGGTACCGCATAATTGTTGCAAGAACGTATCTGCAGTTATTTTTTTTCGCCCAGGAGGAACAGTGTTCGATCGCGAAGGCAGGACTCCTGAGCTTTCGCGCACTGCTGTTCCAGTCAAAAGTGATTCCCAATCAAATCAAATCGAATCAAATTAAATCAAAGACGTTCTTTTCTTTATACCAAACGAACAGAAAGCTGGAGCAAAAGCGTGTGACACATGACGGGGCCTCAGCTCTCTTGTAGAGTTTGAAGTACAGTGCACTTGAAATAAGTAACGCATTACGGTGAAAGAAAGGTACGCAGACTGCTTTAAAAGTGGTCGCAGCAGAGCAACAAAGCATGACCTAATTCACATTTCATCTGTACACAGAAAGAAATAGATGAAAAATACGACTGTGTTACAGCATATTAATACCAATCTCAGAAGGAAGTCCAATGCATGTAAAATTTATATGATCGGTTGTGATAACGTCGATTAGTTGAGATAGCATGCTTAGAAGTTTATACACAGAACTTACGATTAACGTGCAGGGCGTTCACTTAACTCTGCAGATTTGTGCAAATTGTTTCTCTCCTCTGAAGCAGCGGAAACTGAGAAATAGGAAATTTTTTAATGAAATTCATGATTGCCATGAGCAGGACCCTCGCTTTCTTGGCAGTTTTGACGGCAAAATATTTTCGCACTGTTTCGGAACCTTTCCTTCTAGGAAATATTTGTTGTTAGGTTTCGACAGCTTTATCTTAGTAGGGCACAGACAGCCGCCTTAAATACATTACGCTACGTTCCTTGGAAACAAATCTAAAAAAGAATGCAAATTAGTGATTCTTTGTAAGTGCTAGTAGGGACGGCACTATTGTGCCGATTAGGTGAACATCTATATGCCATATACTAGCGTCAGACTGTTGCTTGAAAATTTAGCTATAATATTTCGCTTTTGGATAAGCTCCTAAACCCGCCAAAATTGCGAACAAGAAGTGGGACCTTTACACACTTACTTGCGATATATATTTTGGGCATAAAGAAATATATTTCAGCAAACAACGAAGGCTTGGAATTGCGATTAAAAATGGTTAAGAACTTTCTAATTATTTCTTGTCTTGGTTTTCCGGGCAAGCCTGTACTCGCTTAACATGCATTTTCTCGACTAGATTTCAACGCAGTGGAGTACTGCAAGCGGGTCCGTAACAGGACGCTGGATGGCAACGCTGCGACAAACAGAGCCGAGTGAGACCCAGGGTTGGTGCGACGAACCTCTGAAGACACAGCAGGAAAGCCAACGATTACAGGGATTCTTTTCCTACTTTTGCAAGTTATGCGCAGCAAATTTCACTATACGATGCTTTGGAGGAATAAAATGGGCCTGCCTAATATTTGTTCGTCCATCAATCAAGCGCAGTACCTACATTGAGCGTCTGGAATTTAAAATATTTGCAGCAAGAAGAATGGGAGCAAATGAAACAAAAAAGAAGAAGATCACTTCGATTACATTCCCTGTTCAAGCGTGGCAATACTGCTGAAAAAGCTCTGAAACCAGTTTTGACCTGAGCATATATTCAAAGACTGTGCAGGTGGCCGTACTCATCTGTAGTGAGGTGAGGAGCTGTATTTATTTCTTAATAATGTGGAGTCGCTTTACACCAAGCAGGTATGAGAGAAAATAAAATACAAAATTAGGAAACGACACCGTTCATATACTTTGTACAATGGTATTTACAGGATACGAACATATGAGAACCACGCACGCAAAGCTTACAGCTTAGGAAGACATTTACTCATAGAGGCTGTCCATGACAAAGTAGGATATTTTACACTGGGTAAATGTTTTGATCGCGAATGGGTAAGTAAATGTGTTTACTGCTGATAATCTTGAATCATTTTCTTTATCTTTATAACGTCGACTTGATTAGGAAACAAGAGTAGCGTACTCAAGAATACTGATTGTGATTATACTGTCTTATATTCTTTAAAATAGTTTTAGTCTGGCTTGCAATGAAATCGGATGGCGATGTTTTCCTTGAAAATGCGTGAAAACACAGACGGAATGCATTTAAAGTGACTGGATTCCGTGTAATCAAGAGACAAATAGACTGACGTAATTGTGCACGATTTTTTTAAACAAAGGTACATAATCTTGCACCAAATGCCCTTTAAGAAAATTGTTACTAGGCTAGTTGGTGCTTCATGCCTTCTTGCACTAAGTTAAGGCAAAATAAAACATTTTATGAGGAAAACACGCAAGAAAGCACTGTGCTTGCAAAAGTTAGTTAGTCTGTCTACATCAGAAACGAATCACGTAAGGAGGCGTTTTGTGGCGATTGTTATCACATAACGAAAAGATGCAGCGCGAAAGCGACAGGTCGCAGTCAGAGACGGAGACTGGTACTCACTTTCTACCGAACACTTAATCTTTACAGCGAGGAGCAGAAGCGAGAAGGGCGACGAAGGACGTGAGAACAAGGCTGCAAGGCCTATAAAATAGAAAAAAATCAATACAAAACTAAGAATCAGATCACCACAAAACGCAAGGGGAAATGCACCATATGAGTGACCGACAAGACCTGCCCCAAAAATTGCCACCAACATGTTTTCTTTTATTTTTCTCTGTATTATGAGTATTTCAAAGTTATGGATATGAAAACAGTTCTCAAAGTCTTGATCGTCGGTGCCGCTGAAGACTGGCAGGTCCTGGTGGCGAAGCATTCCGAAGCAAGCAACAGAAGGGGCCGGGGAAGCGGAGGTGGAGCTGGTGCTTCTGGAGTCGGTCATTGAAGTGGGGAGTCGTCGGGGGGTGCACACCACGGCGGACGGCTCTTCTCGCCTCTGGACCGGCGGCGGAGGTTCCCTACATTATGGCTTGTTGTCTTTCCTCGCGTCTTTCCTGTCTTTTTATCTTTCCTCATCTTTCAACTCTCTTCTATCTGCACGTGGCAGCGGTGGTGGCTCGGCCCGAGCCAGTTGGCAGGCCCGTGCAATTTCCTTTTCATCCTTCTCTCAGTCGCAACAACAACAACAGACGCAGCAGGAGACGGGTAGCAGACGCGCCATCATAGCCAGAGAGACGCTCTCAGCAGGGCATCGCCCTTAGAGCTGTGCACAGGCTCGGGCCGGCCCGAAAGCCCGTACCCGGCCCGGCCCGCGGGCCGGGCTCAGGCCTTGCGGAAGTCTATTCACCCGGGCCGGGGCCGGGCTCGGGCCACGGTACATTTGTCTCGGACGGGCCGGCCGGGCTTCGCGATCGCGATTGAAGCCGTCATCAATGGACGATTTGTTGTTTTTACATAATAACTTGGAGTGATAACTCTCTACATACGCCGTGTTTGCATATACTCACTAATTTTCATCTAGACCATGAGAGCCGAGCATTTTAAGAACATTGACATAAACTGATTTTCCTTAAATTACCTCTTTCTGTTTCATCGTCACTTCAATGTCAGTTTTGCAGGTCGGGCCGGGCCCGGGCCGGGCCATAACTCTGGCCGGGCCCGGGCGGGCTTAGGTTTCTTGAGTGTCGGGCCGGGCCGGGCCTCCGTTAGTAGTGTAGGGCTCGGGCCGCTATGAGGTTCTTGGTTGGTGAAGAATAGGTCGTGCAGTGCTTGCTGGTTGTCTCCTCTTGGGGTCACGATCGCTGCACTGCACTGGGTTGGGGACGGGAGGAACAGATGATAGACCGGGCGCGGGCTGAAATTTGCGGCCCGTGCACAGCTCTAATCGCCCTATCCCGCTGTGCTCTCGGCCCTTGTTCCTATTATGTAAATATCCTTGTAAACACTGTATATAAACGTCCGTTCACTCACCGTCACCTCGACCGTTCTTCGCTCAGCTCAGCGCAACAGAGGCAGCAGGCTGAGACACTCCAGTCCCAACAGGGGTAACCTCAACCATGACGTTAGAAAGATGTCCGCAGTGGAGTGCTCCGTAATAATTACAGTCACCCGTGTCTATTCAACGTGCATGAAATCGCCGGACACATGGCTGCATCTGCGTTTAGCCCAGCAATCCTGGAATTTAACTTAGATTCTCCGGCTCAGTAGCTGAGCGCGCTAGCTACGAAGCCGCCGTGGGGGCTCATAAGTAAGCATGACATTCATGTATGCTTCTCTAATTGGGCTGCACGAGGAAAAGAAGAGAAATCTGCACCGGCTTGTCGACTGGCAGCAAGCGCATCATATCCATGCTTTGTGCTTATAGCAGATAGTTCAACCTATGTTGTAGACAAGCAATATGTTGCGTAACTTTTGGACGAAAAATTTGCGCAAAAAATTAAACGCACCCGAAAACGCAAGGGAAGGAAAGAACAAGGGTTGAAGCCTATCGTTGCTCTGAGATTGGCGAAAGAGCATGAACGCGATCGTAGTGTGTGATGCCACTCGCGCTGTTGACAGCACGCAACCAGCGCACAAAGCAGCATCACCCCCTGCTCACTGCGCGGGTGCACTTGGAAAGAAAATTCGCAGTAACAGTCTCACTTCCAACTGCGTAGATTTCATTGACAACACACAAGCCTGCAAACGATTGCATCATCTGAGGTAAGCCTACGAAACAAACAAGACGCTTCCCTGCCTTTAGGCAGCCACGGCACCGCCTCGGTCATCACTAAAACTTCCCGCCGATGAGCATAATCGCCTAAGGGTACAGCCGTCCGGCATCTGGTACACAACCAGCGCTCCCGCGCGGAGACGGCCGCAACGAGAAGAACGCGGAGAAAGCGCGCAGAGCATGAGAACACGCTCAGTGAAAGCGCAACGGCAGCGTCGTGGTTGATCAACGCCTCAGAATTCCGCCGCTAGGGAAAGAGTGGCGCTATCGTCACGCAGCCAAACTTAGGTTGTGTTCCCTATCGTAATGCGGCTGCGCCACCACGTTCGAACCCGAGTAGATGGTGAGAACTCCTCAGTCTCCAAGCGGCGGAAGGGCACGGCACGGAACGAAGCAGAGGAGATGCACCGCGGAGGAGAGCGCGGTAGACAAGCGATCCGCAGCAGCACTTCTGTAGTGGCGTTGGCGACGTATCTGCGGTGGGCTCATGGGAGACTCTAAGTGGCGGGAAACTTGCGGCGTGCTCAAAAGAACCCTAAATATCGTTCTGCATAGCTGGTGGGATAGAGAGCCGAGGCGAACGGGTCGTCGTGTCTCATCACTACTCTACCGTTACCGAGGCTGCAGCACAGTCGACATTCAACCGACGGTGGCTGTTCACTTGTGCGGTAATACGAGTGCGGCGGCCAACGCTACCAACACAACCCACCTCCCATGCCCCCGCCCAGAGTTACAAGAGAGAGTACTGAAAGGGTTACTTCGCAATGACCAGGAAACATCAGCATGCCCACCTTGGGACTACCTTTACACCGCATCATCATCTTGTGCGACGTAGACATGACTGCGATTCCCATTGCCCGGCGAAAATTTTGGAGATTTAGCACAATGAACAGCTATTCTTTAAGTTACTATGAAACAGTCTTCCAATGCTCTTGAGTGGCACATAGAAGAAAAAAAGTTTTCCATGTCTAGATAACTTTTCTTTGGTAAGACGCTGTTTAACCAGTGCTTCATAAAACTTTTACAAAAGAAACTTCAGTTCCCAGCCTCCAGATTCTCCTACCGATGTGGCCATAGAATTTGGAGCAAATTGTGTTATATAACAGGGTACAAAGATAATGTGTGTAGGATGCGAAAGCGATTTTGCAATTTGCACGCACACAATTAATATGGTCTTCAAGTAGAGATTAGCATTGTTTCGGGCGAAATACGCCGAACTATTACTGACGCGCGGCAGGACTACATGGCGAACCCTGCGCCTCTCGCTCTCACCTCTTCCTACAAACACGAATTAGAGCAAGAGGAAGATTTTGGTTATGATGTGGAACAACCGCAGTGCTACGTGGGCAGCGCAAGCTCCCCAGAAAGATATAGTATTCACTGGTTTCTATATTATAAGGCAAACTATTTGGTCATGCTTACATCTGCCGTACAAGCAGCATCGCCGAAGTCTGATGGTTCAGGCGGAAGTCCTGATCTGAAATAAAGAGCGATTTGAATGTACAATGCGCAACAAGAACATCAGGCTTCGCTAATGTAGTAATATTCATCAGCATCACGTTTAAAACTTCATAACTTGGTTTATGGAATGATTGAATAAATATACATTTATTGTCGGACCAGGGCCCGTAGTCATAGTTGGGGGATGGGGAAGAAAAGGACTAGGTAGGCGAAGTAATAATTCAGTTCTAACTCCAAGGGTACAAGTCTGGAAGAGGGTAGGAGTAACTCATAAAGTGAGGTGAGGAGCTCCTCACACGGATCATATAAGGCCACTTCGTCAACCATAAGCAGCAAGGTTCTCTTTAATGCGGTTGAGATTGAAAGAAAGCAGTTGATAAAAGGCATTGGAGCCTGCTTTTGAGGTATATTTGGTATCCAAGGCGTCCCTGCTTAGGTCGAAAACAAGCAGTGCCATATTACAGGAAATTGGTCGCGTTTACAAATGAGACCTACAAATGAGGCCTACAAATGAGGCCTACCTAGGTAGGCCGAGAGCACTGCACACTGCCTCACTCAAACGCTGCTTCCCAGCGACTGACGCTATCGGCAGTCGGGAAAAAATTCATGCATGCGCATGAAGGTTCAAGGTCGCCTGATGCAAGCGCGCTTGTCTCATATCCATCAGGTGTTCGCAAAAAAAAAAAAAGTTAGATACTTTTCTAACAGACATCGTATTTTACGCGATATCTTTTACGATATTCAATCTGGCCGGTTCTAACTGCAGCTGCTATTAATGGCCTCCTTCTGCAACCGAAACATTAAATTTCGTAATTTTTGTTAATCTACGTTTACATATAATATACTGCGTACTTCTAAAGACACGCTTTCAAAGAAGACAGCTTCCGATTGCAAATTCTGGGGGGAGGATAGCGACTGACAGTAGAAGCTTGATAAGGCTATCGACCAAATGGTTTGAGGTGATTAGGCCTGCAGGAGTCCCGCTGTGGGTTCAGGAGCCAGCCATCATGTGTGGCGGCTATACATTGCATTTTCCCCCTTTCTTTCTTGATACCGCTTTTGCTTCATTTGATGCTTGCTTAGTACATGTTATTACGGAAAGATCCAAATAATAACGCTGTCATCACATCTTCTCTCATGTCAGGCGATTACTCTCGAGCCATGTCGCTCACGCTTCTTTGCCTTATGCTTTTGCTACAAGTTTTGAGGTCGGGTTCATAAGCGGCGGATCACATGAAAGTATAATCGTTAAGATTGTGGGACGCCGCGTTTGAGCGCGGAGTGATCGGACGCGTGGCACATCGGCTCCGTCGATTTTCGACAGGAACCGCGGCAATCTGATATAACACCCATCAAACCTGTGCGTCTGCATCTGTGAAGTCAGCAGGATCCTGGAGACACCGATCTGACCCAGGTACGCCCAATTTTCGGCCACTTCGAGCAACCCTCCGCATCCCCACGTAGCGGTCGAGCTGAGCCTAACGGCTCCGGCTCCCCCGCCGCTGGCTGCGGAGACGCCCGCGGGGTCAACCTCTCAACATGGCTCTGCCTGAACAACGCGGATACGACCCCACGACTCTGTCGTGGTCGTCTGTCCCTGCAAGCCAGCCAGAGGATGGCCCATCCACCATTTCGGCGCAGCAAGCTGCCCTTTTTCAAGTCGTTGAGAGCCGGCGCCGCCGCCGGCAGAACGCACGAGGAGCTGCAATGCCCAAGACTCCTCTCGACAAATCAGCAACAGAAGACGCTCGCGCTCCGTCTTCTAAATGTCCACAAAAGACATTTTCACCAGTCTCCAAGTGGACGCCCAAGCCAACGGTCAGGATGAACCCTGACGATTACGTGATTGTGCTGCGGCCACGCAGTACGATCGCCCTCAAGACAGCATTCCAGCACGGTGAGCTCGGCGCTGCCATTTCGCAACTCATCGGCAGACAGCATATGAATGCGATTACAATTTCTCCAAATTGGGAACAAAATATTATCGTCTGTGGCACGAAGAACCCCGAAGGTGGCTCAAAAGCTTCTGACGGACATCCAAATTACCACCAGCAAAGGATCGCTCCCGCTTCACGGACACCTCAAGCTCACCGGTGATGTTTGTCGTGGTGTGATTACTGTGCATAACCTTGAAACCAGCGAATCCTTGAAACATAGTGTGCAGTGGCGCGGTGGTGAATTAGTCCATGTGCGCAAGCTGGGAACATCGAATGTAGTTGTGCTAACTTTTGAGGGACGCAGCGTTCCGCGTTACGTCCACTACAATGCAGAACTGACTCCCGTCAAAGAGTATAACAAAACGTGCCGTTGCGGCACCCTGGGGCACCGGGTGGACAACTGTCCCACCCCGGTCAAAGACAGATGCGGCCTTTGTGGCCAGAACGTGGGGGTTGGTACTGAGGTGATGGACCCCACGTTTGCAATCCCATGTGCATAATATGCGGGGGCCCGCACCTCACCAGCTCCCGCGAATGCACCAGGAAATTCATCCGGCTTCCGCAGCCAGGGCCCAGGCCGCCAATCAAGCCACCCAAGGGAGCCAATTCCGGCACGACACGGGGAAGTCACGCCACCGGCCGGCAGCAAAACAACCAGAAGACGCCACGGCCTCCCCCTGGCAAGACAGCAACAGTACCGCCACCACCCGGAGCAGCGGAGTTCCCAGCTCTCAGCGCTTCCCCTCCTCCCTCCTCCCCCACCAGCACCGCCGAGACGCAGGAACTCAAGCGCGAGCTCGCCCTCTTGCGAGCTCAAAACGAAAAACTAGCCAGCAAGCTTAACTCGCTCAAAGCCCAATTCCCTACTCCGCCCGCGTCGAGCGGCGAGGAAGAAAACATCACAGACAGGGAGATTCCTACTCCTGTGGAGAGTCGTGCCGCGGCCCTGGAGAGCCGGGTCACCGCGATTGAAACTCAATTGGCTGACCTCCCCAAAATTATCCACGATACCATTGCGCGTCAGGTGGAGAGTGTCATCGCACAGGTGACACAAGCTGTAACTCACATTATCCAAAAATGGATAAAAGACAATCCGCGCGTCCTTAAACGCGTAGGGCCCATCAGGGACGCTAACCGCCCCTCCAAATTCAACAGAGTTATTCCCGATGAGTTTGACTTCTCGGAAGACTCCTGCACGTCTGCGCCGGGCACTAGCGGACTGGGGAGGCTTAACAACGTAACCCCACCCTCCGCCTCCGACCATGGCCCCCAACCCTAAGTCGCGAGCAAGACCAACTCAGCCGCTTACACTAACGCAGTGGAACTGCCGTGGTCTCAAGAACCGCACGAAGCGGACTCATCTCCGGCTCTATCTTGAGACCTTTGAGTTCATCGTTGCCGTGGTTGCCCTTCAGGAACCCGGCGGCGGGGCCAAACTAACCAACTACACTACATTTCAACACAACCCGCAGACATGTATACTTGTTCACAAGCAGTATACTGCGCAGGAGGTCACGCTCCCCACAACACCGCCTTTCCCATACACGATGGTGTCAGTGCTGCCCCTAAAGCGGTCTGACCCACCTGTACACATTCTAAACATTTACTGCCCACCTAAACTTAAGAACGCCACGTTCAATGAAATTTTCACCCAAGCTATGCAGGTTTCTGGAAGGGATCCCCTTCTGATCGTCGGGGATTTCAACGCCCCGAGCAGGCTATGGAGGTACCCCCGGGAAGGACAGACGTGGGAGGAAGCTTGCGGAACTTCTTTCCACACTTGGACTAACTTTACACACTGACCCCGCCAACCCAACACGTGTCGGCTATTCGATTCAACGAGATACTTGCCCGGACCTCACATTTACACGCAACATACGCCATGCCGACTGGCTGAATACAGAAGACACTCTGGGTAGTGATCACTGTATAATCAACACAACCATTTACATGCGTCCCCTGAAACGCCCACTAACACAAGCTCGTGTCCCGGACTGGACGACTTTCCGCACCTCTCTACCCATCGTGGACCCCCTCCAGTCGGGATACGACGCATGGTCCAAATCGCTCACGTCTACACTCAAACAACACGAAAAGCAGATACAGCTCACAGAAACACAAACGGACGTGGACAACCACTTGCTCCACCTTTGGGAGGCCGGCCCAGCCTCACCAAACGATGGAAGAAACAGAAACATAACAGACGCCTAAAGAAACGCATCCTCGAACTCACACAACAGGCAGCGGAATATGCTACTCAGCTAGCCGACACTAACTGGGTTGACCGGTGCAACGCGGCTGCGCGCCAGATGTCTGGCCGCAACACGTGGCGCCTATTCCACGCTCTCATCGATCCAATACAAACACGCACGGAAACCCAACGCCACTTACATAGGGCATTGCACAACTTTACAGGATCGACAACACAGCTAGCGCACACGCTCAGGGATCTATACCTGTGCACCACTAAGGACCCCCGGCCGGCGGCGTACTCCTATGCAGGCGGAGAGAACACGGAGCTGGACACTCTGTTCCAGCTCCACGACCTCCGGGCGGCCTTAAGCAAGATGAAGCGGGGCACTGCACCCGGGCGCGACAAGGTTACGGTCAAGCTCTTGGCCAACCTTCCCAACGCAGCCTACGCCGCGCTCCTCAAATACATCAATAGCATTTGGGACGGAGAGACTCCTCTCCCTCTCGATTGGAAATCGGCTCTCGTGACCTTCATTCCGAAGGCCGGCAAACCTATTGATGTGGAGAACCTTCGCCCCATCTCCCACACGTCTTGTGTCGGCAAGCTGATGGAGACGATGGTGCGTGACAGACTCTCCGATTATCCCGAAACAGCACATTTTCGCGAACACTATGTTCGGTTTTCGTCCTCACAGGTCAGCACAGGATATACTTCTGCAGCTCCACCACGACATTTTAGATCCTGTAGAATGTCCCCACAATGACAAGGTGGTCCTGGCCTTGGATCTTAAAGGCGCATTCGACAACGTCAAACATGAAGTAATCGTGGACCACCTCAGTAACACGAACCGTGGCCACAAAACATTCCATTACATAAGACAATTTCTTACAGAACGTCAAGCCTATATACGCATACAAGATGCGGAACACGGGCCATACACCATCGGCTCGAGGGGAACACCTCAAGGCGCGGTCCTGTCTCCCCTGCTCTTCAATTTGGCAATGCTTCGTCTTCCGTCCAAATTGTCTTCTCTGCCCGGGATACATCACGCTCTTTATGCGGATGACATTACAATCTGGGCCACGCAAGGTAACCTGGGCCACATGGAGTCCTGCCTGCAAGCAGCGGCGACCCTAGTAGACGACTACGCGGCCTACTGCGGACTCCAGTGCGCCCCAGCTAAATCAGAATTTGTGCACTTACGTCCCTCCCCTCGGGACACAACACCGCTTCGCATCAGTCTCCCCTCGGGATCGATCCGGGAGGCCAAGGAGATCCGCGTCCTTGGCCTCTTCATACACCACCAACGCAGAGTCGACACCACCCTAGCCAAACTTCGCACGGTGGGAGACCAGGTAGGCCGCATGGTCCGCCGGGTCTCCAACAAGCGGGGCGGATTACGAAGCAAGGATGCACTGCGGCTTTCCCATGCTTTCGTAACGAGTAGAATCCTCTACTCAACTCCCTACTTGCACCTGCGCAAACACAATGATGACCAACTGGAGGTCATCCTGCGGAAAGTCATCAAGCGGGCTCTCGATCTCCCGGTCACCACGTCCAACCAGAGGCTTCTGGCCTTGGGCGTGGTGAACACATTTCGGGAGCTTCGAGAAGCACACTTAGTCAACCAATACACGCGTCTTGCACAGACCACGTCCGGTCGCCGCCTCTTGGACCGGCTACACATCAAACATAACTACCACATTGAGGAAAGGGAGAGAGTGCCAGAACCCTGGAGACGCGCCCTCCGGGCCCGACCCCTTCCCCGCAACATGTCCAGAGAAGACCATAGCGGTCGTCGCCAGGCGCGCGCGGAAGCGTTGGCGCGATACTATGGTAACCAAGAACACGTGTATTACATGGACGTTGCCGGCCCACACCACGCGCGTTGGTACACGACCGCAGTCGTACACAACACAAACACAGTTAACGGGCTCACTTTCAAAGCCTACAACGCAACACACGCGGAGGAGATTGCCATTGCTCTGGCTCTCACGAATCCCAAGTCAAAACACATCATCACCGACTCGCGAGGGGCCTGTCGGAAGTACGATTTGGGCTGGGCTCCCCCGCTTGCCTGGCGCATACTGGAATATAGCTGTCGATGCGAAGATCCAACTCCACGCAACCTGATTTGGGCCCCCCGTCACCAGGGACTCCAGGGAAACGAACAGGCCGATCAGGCCGCCCGCGCACTCTCTCCCCGAGCTATCTCCCTGTCCTTGGAAGGGTACTCCCATTCAGACAATCTGGCCCTTACATTCAAACAAATCACCGATTACTACAAGGAGGAGAACCGGCGCTACCCGGCCCCTTGTAAGGGTCTGGATCGCGCTGACGAGCGCCTCCTCATCAAAATTCTTACTAACACTGTGCTGTGCCCGGCGGTGCTTAAACATTTCAATACATCCTTTGATGGCGCGTGCCAGTTCTGTGGGGAGGTGGCTGACACCTTCCACATGGTTTGGGCGTGTCAATCAAACCCATCTATCCCCCCCAACCCCAACCCCACCAGAGAGGACTGGGATTCGGCCCTGCTCGGCTGTCAAGACCTAAACAGCCAAAAGGCTTTAGTTCAACGGACGCGGGCGGCGTTGCTTGCCAATGGGGCACCGGAATAGGGGCTCCACCCAGTATTGTAAGGGGAAAGGGCCAATAGGGTCCTACCCCAATCACCTTTCTGTAAAAAAACTTAATTTTCCATAAATGTTTTTCACCACCACCCCCATAATCGTTAACAGACCGACCACACACAGCGAGTGATGAAGGCCGCTGTTTTTCCCTTTCACTGTGGGCCGCCGCGGTGGCTCAGTGGTTATGGTGCTCGGCGGCTGATCCGAAAGACGCGGTTGCGATCCCGGCCGCGGCGGTCGAATTTCTTTGGAGGAGAAATTCTTGAGGCCCGTGTACAGTGCGATGTCAGTGCACGTTAAGGAACCCCAGGTGGTAGAAATTTCCGGAGCCCTTCACTACGGCGTCTCTCATAGCCTTAGTTGCTTTGGGACGTTAAACACCGTAAACCGACCGACCGACCGACCGACCGACCGACCGACCGACCGACCGACCGACCGACCGACCGACCGACCGACCGACCGACCGACCGACCGACCGACCGACCGACCGACCGACCGACCGACCGACCGACCGACCGACCGACCGACCGACCGACCGACCGACCGACCGACCGACCGACCGACCGACCGACCGACCGACCGACCGACCGACCGACCGACCGACCGACCGACCGACCGACCGACCGACCGACCGACCGACCGACCGACCGACCGACCGACCGACCGACCGACCGACCGACCGACCGACCGACCGACCGACCGACCGACCGACCGACCGACCGACCGACCGACCGACCGACCGACCGACCGACCGACCGACCGACCGACCGACCGACCGACCGACCGACCGACCGACCGACCGACCGACCGACCGACCGACCGACCGACCGACCGACCGACCGACCGACCGACCGACCGACCGACCGACCGACCGACCGACCGACCGACCGACCGACCGACCTGCCTGCCTATGCCTGCCTATGCCTGCCTATGCCTATGCCTATGCCTGCCTATGCCTATGCCTATGCCTATGCCTATGCCTATGCTTATGCCTACGTACGTACCTACCTACCTACCTACCTACCTACCTACCTTTCACTGTGAGTACAACTGGTAAATAAACAGCGGTATTGACCAAACAGGCAAGCCACATCGGTGAGAGCGCACCTCTGAAACGAAAGCTCGGACATCAAAAGCGCTGCTAGCACCCACAGTGCTCTTTTCTGTTCTTCACTGCTGTTTCCATCATATCGGATATATTCGGTTCTTTACAGCGGTGAAAGATACGGGAGCACACATACCCAACAATTTTGTACAAAAGCATTTTTGAACGGGAAAGCGTTTATGAGCCCAATTTTTTATATATTCTAAGATTTAACTATAAGAATCAATATATACACATATCTCCCGTCGGTAGGCTATGATATTTTTGCTATTAACGTTTTTGCTATTGTCATAACCGTTCCTCATTGGCTTTAACTGCTCGGCGAGAGCCATGGAAGCAATATAAAAGAAAGCTTTTGCTACATATAGGAACATTGGACCATTAGCTTCTATAATCTTAAATCTCGACCTTACAGTTTTCAATATCTCTAACTTTTGTTCATGTTGGACATGAATAAAGAAATCAGGAGTCACAGTTATTGCACATTTCTTTTATTTTAGCCACATAGGCTATATTCTGGCGCAAATCTTCTCCCCAATTTCAGAGCGTACGTTGTTGGCGTGGATGGATGCTCTACTACTTCTGGCAAGTATTTTAATCTCAGGGGTTCTCACCTCAACGGTTGTTCCCGGCCGTGAAGTTTTTTGCGAATTGCGCTTCAAGCTTTCTGCATAGGGCTTGTCCTCTCGGTCCTGATGGGTAAAGAAGAGAAAAAGAGTGCACTTATAAATACCTCGATGTATAGATGCGTGGTGCTGCTTGAAGCAGGAGGTCTACTGTGAGAGAGTTAACATTGCAGTGCGGTGTATGTTGCTGCCGTTGGGATAGGGTAGGCAGTCTTTTCAAATTGAGTGAGGAGTAGAGGACGCCTGAGCAGAACCCGGATAAGCATGAAGCTCCTCGAACGCGTAATACAGGCAAGTCACCGAAATAGCACAGAAAGTGAGCCGTGCAAGGCGGTGCAGGAGGGCTAGGGTCAACATTCTCTACGACAAAAGGATGGAGGCGGTGACTGTTTCAATCTGGGCGAGAACCTCCATACTGACATACTCCCAAAGAGCGCCCCCGCGAAGAATGCGGCCACGGACTTGGTAGTGACGGTATCACTTATGAAAAGTAAAGTCATAAAATAGTTCAGAAAAATGAAAAGAGGGGTGAAAGAATTGTTTGTAAATATGGATGCACTATCGTGTGGTACGGGGGGGGGGGGGGGGGAGTTCAACAAACTTGCGCGGCAGTAGTATTCCATCTGGCTATCCGCTTTCACCCAGGAGTGCAAACTTGCTTGTCGCCCCCATTTTCTTCAAAAATTATGAGGGATTCTTCTTATTATGGGGGGTTGCTAATTTGCTGCATTCAGCAAAGTGCTTGTGGAGTGCCAGAGGCCTTTGATGCATTCGAACACCGTGGTCCAGTGTGCAGCATGGTGTTACCCAATAAACATCATGACCGCATGAGACCTGTACAGCAATTTACCTATACCTGGCACTCGGTTGCTGACCCAAAAGACACGAGTTTGGTCCCGGCCTGGGCGGTCGAATTTCGGTGGAGGCGAAATTCTAGAGGCCCGTGTGGTGCGCGATATCAGTGCGCGTTAAAGAAGCCCAGGTGGTCGAAATTTCCGGAGCCCTTGACAACGGCGTCCCTCATAGCCTGAGTCGCTTTTGGGGCGTTAAACCCCCATGAACTAATCTAACTAATCTTTAACCATCTGAATCCTAGCCTTCTTTGGTTGCTCGCGCTGTCTACTTAGACTTAAATATTTGTTTCATCAGTCGTTCTTCTCAAACTGTTTCTCATGCAGCGATGTTCTGAGAGAGACAGGTGCCTAGCAGAGTAGCATCCTCGGCTACTTAGATCAGGTTCTAGGTGATGTGCACTTGCGTACTCTGTTAAAACAAAAAGGGTGTCCATATGCACTGGGCCCGACGCGCAGGGTTATAATGAGAAAACCTGAGTTTATCAGAGTATGCTGGAAGTCACAGGAGCAGTATAAATACGATTACAGCACGCAACATCCTTGGCGTCGGAGGTTGTCCCTATCATGTAACCACCTCATTTTCACTACCCGCAGACCAGGTTCATGGCTATCTCGATTGCACTGCTCTGTCAAAGCTAACTATCGTATGCCAGCGGTAGGGAGGTTGGAACCCCAGTGCCGCCCGGCACGCACCGCTTTTCCAGGTCGTACAAGCTTGCGCCTCTTCTGGTGCTCCCCTTCAATGGGGTGAATTTCGTTTTACCTTTCTTTGTGCCTTTTTTTCTTCCCACATCGCCCAAAACAGAGGGCGAAATGTTAGGACAACGGGCCTCTGTCCACCCATTGTGTAGACCAAACCTTGTGCCATGGCGCTCTTTCGCAAAGCAGCCCTTCATAATCTTCATAATTTTTCATAATCAGAAGTTAAGTCACGAATGTGCACGAAATGTAAAACCTGAGCTAGCAATGCGCGAAAGATGAACTGAAACTTCCAAGCAGTCACCGCAGTTTAGCGATAGGAAGGCCAGAAAACTGAGATTTAGGAAGCTCAAACCCTTGGCCGGAAAACAATGACTTTGCCGAACCTCTAGAAACATCCTGGTTAGAACGCCCACACAAGATGTTGCGTAAGTAACTTTACGGAGAGAATGTGGCCGCCCCTTTGAGAGATAATTGAAGGAGTATGGATGAAGACGCTGGGGTGAATGGTGTGCAAGGATTTTTTTCCCGTAATTTCGTATCTCAAAATTGAAGCCTCGAAGAGCAATATTTTCAAAAATTGCCTGTCTAAGAAATTGTTATTTTATGATATTTGACTTTCGATGCTAATTTTCTTATTTTAGGCCTCTGCTCTAGTTTAGGGTACCAATTCTACAACCGTCTCTTACTGTACCACTGATGCATGCCCCTTAAATACGTTATTGATGAGCCGCAGGAACTTGTTGATACAGAATGAGCTTGCTCATACGTTACGAATGACTCTGCCCCATCTAACAAAGTATGAACAATTTTTTCTTCACATTTTTTGCACATCTCTTATTAAATATGATTGTGGCTTGGTATAGCCTAGGTTCCAGTAGTGCCATGTTATGGCATGAGTGCTCAAGAGGTGCACAAGTGAAACCGTGCCCTCCACATCGTCGTGAGTCTAACATAAGGTCTCATGTGGTTAGCTTTAGGAGTAACTGGAGCTGTGATCATTAACCGATCGCTGGAGTTGCTCGTGGATTCAGATTTAGAAGTATTGTATTCTGTTAAAGCTAATTTTGAAAAATTGCTTGTCAGAACATCAGCAATGCCTTCGATAATTTATGCAATAGGAGTGCCATTTTGCGTTTTAAAGAATAGTCTTTAGGGCATTTATTAGCGTGAAACAGGTGTAGCTATTATTTTGTACCTAAGACCGTGTTTTCTTCTTGGTACTCTGAAAGCTAAATACAAAACTAGTGATGAAATACCGGAATAGAGAGTGGTGCCTTTTTTCCCAAAAGCCAAGGTACAAATACCATGAAAAAGCAGCACCGCGAAGTATCCGCACCGGTTACACATGGTACGTTTGTTTTCATTCAGTCCAGAACTCAGTACGAGAAACTGCTGTTCGGGTGCACCTAGCCGGACCTTCTATCTATTACATGGACCAAGGAGGATGGCATATGCATTTGGCAAGCCAGTAGCCAATGAACATATGTTAAATGTGGGAATTAAAACAATGCAGCTTAGCTGCGGTTGACTAATATTTGAACCGATTCATCAGGAAGAAAAGGATAAATACAGAGAGAAAGCAGTGCAACAAAAGTACAGGTTACTCACGCCTACTGCATATTTTCATGCATTGTGAACAGGTCTCAAATTTGTTGCGATTTCCACCGCAGCCACCGTATACAAATCCCAAACACTTTCCAGACAGGCTATTGTAGAACCACATTGGTTGGTATGCCCTGCACCTGCCTTTATCTGGCGGTTGCGTGCAAAACCCGGGCTTACGTCTTGCTGCTGAAAGAAGAGAAAAAAAGGAAGGTATGAGGCCGAAAGAAAAGTCCAGAAAGCGTAACAGCGCTACTTGTTGTTTTCGGTTGTGCGCTGAGAAAGAAGTAGTATAATATGGAATAGTAAATTCCGTGTTTGCCAAAAGTTACCGAGAAGCCGCGAGTGGTCGGGGAGCGGCCTTGCGGCCAAGCAGCGGCGCTGCGGTACCCGGCGCTGGCTCCTGCTCTTCCGGTGCGAGTGTAAGCTGGCTGACGTAAGCCTCCGTCCTCACTGTTCTTCCTTCGATCATAAGAAGAAAGCAGGCAACTTGTGCGGCGAGCAGTTTCGCACCTTCGAAGCGCTGTCATAATGAGCGAGGGCACGGTCTTACGTCTGCTTGTTCACACTCACTGCCGGGAAGCAGCGGCCAGCGCCGGAGACAGCGCTGCCTCCCAATTCAAGCCCACTCCGGCTGCCAGCGCGCTTGTTCTGTTACTGTTACTTTTAGCAAAGACGATAAATTCGCACGCAGTTACAAGAAACTCTTAAAAACCAACGAAACAATTTAATTTAAATTGAAATTGTGTATATAAATTGTTTAATTAAGTACCTTAGCGAAAGTGATTACGAGCTCACTTGCTGAATGTTTCAATAGTTACCGAGAACTTTACGTGAGTATGCACGGAATGCTGGGGGCAGATACACCGTGCAAGTGTCAGTACGTCAGTACTATTGACAAATTTGACTTCCAATTTATTGCCATTTAAGTTTTCAGCGTGAGATAGATCAAGCTTCCTTGCTTTAAATTGTTGTAACAAAAGTTACGGTGGAAAGCACAAACGGTTTGGTTAATCTGAAAATAACACCGTTCTATACATTGCATCAGGTCTTTTGTTTTTTATTTTAATGAGAACTTGCACACAAATAGTCGGAACAAGCCTCCACAACAAATTTTGTCCTTACAACATCTCCTAGTAGCCTGGTACCAGATCCTGCTTTGCTATTTATATTTCCTTACGTTCTGCCCTGTGATCTCTCTCGCTAGCAAAGAGAACTGTAGAGAATAGCAGAAACATGTTGCTTCGCTATGCACCGTTTTGGGTATGCTTGGCACTCAAGAAGCTTTGCTTTATTTCGTGGTCTAAGCCGCGTAGCATTTGCTTTGAGTGGTGTTGTTCGCGTATATTTTAAGTGCATGGCACTTGGATTTCGCAGGTCATGCAATGGCCTAGAGCCTTGCAGCTGAGACGCTGCAACGGCTTCAACCGCTAGTCTGCGAACGTGATCAGTGCTTAACTGCAATAGTAGCGTATCCGCTGGCGTGTTGGTGGCCGCATACTCATCTCGCATGTTCACGACGTGGATGGAGCTACCAAGAACGTATTTATTGACGGTTTAAAATGAAACCCGCGCTTTAATTCACTACATAAATGAGAGCATAAAGTATAATCCATTATGATAGCTCATCATAGCAGCTAAACTGGCCAACCTGATATCAGCACAAAGCGCCGCTGCCACTCTCTGCATTTCAAATGAAAGCCAGACGTTACCAAGCTTTCGATTTATTGGTTTCTTTGCATATACTGCAGGCCCGTCTCGGGCCAATGCAGGAGTAAGAATAAAAGACAAAAAAATACAAAAACGTAAAATTTCATTTCGAAAACGCATTACAAAGAGGTTGCTTTGAAACGAGAACATCAAGTTATCGCACGACGTTTGGAAGACAAAATGAACAGAATGCTAAGCACGTGACTTAACAACTTCGAACAGTCAAAGTCCTTTATTTGATTATTAAATATTTTGTGTAATAAGTCCCCCTATGCCCTCCGCTAATTTATTGTTCATAAAATATATGACCTGCACTAACCGCGCTACCTGAATGGAGGAGGCGGGACTTCCGCGACTCTCGGGACAGGTCTTTGAGCTGACTGCAACTGTCGCAGGTGATATATTATTAACGGTGTGATGTTCTCTAATAAACCACGTCACATGACGGCAAGCCTGGATGGCAGCGAGCCAGGAAAATGCACCAGGGCATCCCAAGTCCAACGCTTGGCGCGGTGTAGCTTTGGGTGCAGAAAATTATGGCGCATAAGCCTAGTAGATGTCTATGACCTCACCACTTCAATGGCACGAACACGTCGTACTCTCGATGCTATTACGGTCGAAAACGTAGCTGAAGGGCACATGCTGTTCGAAATGGTACAATACACCCAGTGCCGACCGGTTACGATAACGCACACGATAATACTACAACTGACAATATAAATAGAGACGAAGCGAACGAAATCTCTAAGCAGCTCGCGTGTTGTCTTTTTTGGGCTCTCTTCTTTGTGCCATGAGAGGGTTCTGTGGTCTCGGCCTGTGCGCGAAGTCAGGGTCATCCTCAATAACATCCTTGGGGAAGGTGCGGTTTTTACGCTCAGCACATCATGCATCTTCGGAGAAGTCGTTAGGCCAGGCCTATCACCATGGCTCAACCCGGGGACTCAAGGAGACCCTCACCGCTCCTTTCGCGGTCGTGGCTCCTCCTCGTAACCCCAGCAGTGTTTCCGGCACTGATGGCACTGATATGGAAGACTGGCCCAGAATTTACGAACGCGTCGGCATCGATAAAAGAAGGAACTCTACCTTAATGCTCGCCAATGTTGTATTTTATCTCAGTGGAACTGCATGAGTGTGGTACGAAACCCATGAGAATGAACTCACAAGCTGAATCTCTCAGAGAGAAGTTAAGAACTTTGTTCGGTAGGCCGTATGATCGGGAGTTCGGCGTAAAAGCACCTTGCATCTCGTGCCTAGTATTCGACTGAAAGTTACCGTGCCTACATCCAGAACATCTTGGCTATTTGCAATATGGTCGACGCTACCATGAGTGAGACAGATAAGACCGGCCATGTGCTCAAAAGCAAAGCCTACGATGCTTTTTATCACCATCACTAAAGAGTAACGTCACCGACACGGTCACGAGGATCGTCCGCCGTGAACTAGAAGCCTATGACCCCCCCCCCCCCCCCCCCCCCCCCCCCCCAAACGAGCCTGACAACACGCTGTACATCGTGTCGGTTATTCAGGGCGTCGTGAGGCCGGAAAGGGCCAACTTCGGTCTTTCTCCAGCGCTGTGTTCTCTTGGCACCCAAGCCATCCGCCACCCTCCTCCCTATGCTTTCCAGCCCTACACCACTCCGCCTTACCGCAATCAGGCGGAATGGTGCACTGCCGGCGCCAAACCCATCTGTTTTGACTGCTCCCGCGTTGCACACTAACCCGACATTGGTGTTGCCCATGGTTTACGCCTTCCCGCGGTGGCTTCTCCTCCCGCTACGGTCCTGACCCGCAGCGCCGCTTCTGCTCCACTTCCAGACAGATCAATCTGAACTCTCGTTCCACCATACGTGCTTCCCTTCGCCGCCAGTCCGACGCTCTCGCTCACCGCAGTCTTTTGGCACCTGTCCCGTACTTCCGCTCCACTTTGAAAAGCTAGCTGAAGCAGCTGCCGGAGATGACGCTGCATCACTGATCCCGATCAGAAATTCTTAACTACCCACTCGATCGAACTTACTTGGCTTCACAGTCGACATTGTTCTTGTGCGTGCCCTCACTAACACCGGTGCGCCTGTATCCGTGATGAGTGCTGAGCTTAGCCGTCACCTCCGCAAAGAACATCCATTGTGCTCGTCGCGGATCAGGAAGCACCTGCGGTCGACGGACTATAGACTGCTCGCGTCATTATTCTAGGAACGGCTCGAGATTATTTGCAGGGTGCTGTGTGTGCGTGCGTGTGGGATTGTCTGCGTGTGTGTGTAGAATGCCGAAAAAGCGTGACTCCTGCATTCACAAAAAAACAGGTACTGAGTTCCTAGTAGCGGACTGCTCTGACGAGCCTAATAGAACGCTCGTAGAATCACGAAAAAAAAAACGAACTTGAAACCAGTTCTGCAGCATTACGCAATGTGTGTCATAACAGAGACAGATCATTTCAAAAAATTTCATTCATGCTATAACGATGAGCGCCGGAATCTTCAAATATTACGAATTTCCGTGGATCACGAAGAAAGTGACGCCGGCAATCACAGTCTGCTCGCGGTATTTTTTTATGGTAGAATTTGCTTTTATCTGGTGCCAAATATCTCGTCCTAAGCAGTGGAAGTACTATGCAGCTCTTTTGTTCGCGCTCGCCTTTGTCATCGACGTATCGACCCACACAAACAATTCCTGCGACAGCTTTGATAATAGACACTTTTAGCATACTGTGTACCCTGTTGCCATCCCGGGAGTACCGGGAGCTCGCCCACTGCTGGTGAGCACGCGCTGACTGGTCCCGATGCTGCAGCACGCGCGCAGCAGCCGGGTACTTGGAGCCATCTGGCGCCGTCAAGGCGATTTGAGCATGCGCTTTGACTTGCGTGCGCTCCCGGTACACCGGTACCGGTAATGGTAACACGGTACACGGTACCCTAAAGGTATCTAATGGCGCCTTTGAAGCTTGTGCTACAAAGCTGAACTTATCAGCAGATGTGTGGGAGGGACCAATATATCACCGTCTGCTTCTTCCGCTGCATTTTCTTGCAGGGTGAGAGGCGCCGAGCTCAATCTTAGAATGCGCGCATTAGAGGGGCGCGATATGCGACAGCTCGGCTATGCGGCTCCTCAGTTGTCGCAATGCAATCTTTTGCTCTTCGAGAATGAACCCTATATGGGTAGTTTTGTCAGCCACAAAGCATTGATGAGAAACAGCGAGCTCGGCCACTGCCACTCGCATATTGTTTTGTTTTTCACTTTTCGTAGAGAAATACAGAAGTCGCCGGTAACAGAACACTCTTGTAAGGCACCCATTTGTTCAAATGCCTCATGAGGGATCAACTACCAAATTAACAGTGAATAATGTATTTAAGCTTGCAATAATCGTATCCGGAATTAGCCCGCCCGTTATTCAAATAAAGGGCACCGAAGTCAGCGGTGCAAATACTTAAAATTATCAGTTTATCTGTGGCAGTCTTAATTCTGAAACCTACAAATGGGCCCAGGTTTTTAGTCTTCAATGCCATTTATGCTCTTTTAAGTCCTCTTTAACCGAGTTAAGTTCTGGGATATTTCAGATACATGATATATCCTGAAGTGAACCGCAAGTAAGCATTGCATTAAAGATAGGGTTTTCATGAAAATGAGTGATAAATTGTAATAATATATTCACACATCAGCCTGTGACCTGCTGAGGTATAGAGAGAACTTTTTCACTAGTTCTCATTAAAAGACGCCACAACTCCATGTGCGCGCCTGTGCGCCACCTTTCTACAGCGCATGTCAAAGATTTGACCTGGTCGTTTTGAGCAGACAGCGGCAAGTAGTTCCTTGAGAATTCTTCGTAACACTGAGGTGACCGAACAAAGGTGCAGTGATTTCTGGTTGGTATATACTGTAAATTGCCGAGGAAGAGCACCCACATGTGCATGACCCCCCCCATGGCCCTAACTTCACTGCGAATTTCCGCACCGTTCCGATAAGGTTCCCCCGCCCCTCACCACCGCTCCGCTCCGGGCCCTTATCATGCACCGCAATCAGGCAACACTGGTCTATCCCATCCAGTGCAAAAATCCAATACAACCCAATACTGCTTTGCAGCCACGCGCTATTTGTCATTTCGTTCTGGCGGTGTCAGGTCGGCTATGCATTCCTACACAGTGGCAAAGAAAATCGAGGTCGGCCAGTGACATCGACAAAAAGGGGAAAAACATCGATCAGACGTCGCGACAGTTCAAGCTCGAAAGGAAACGGACACGAGAATTGGTCAAGAATGTCGACAATTTGCTACCTCAAAACCGCTGGAAATCCAAATTTCGACGAAGGATAAATGATGGTGCGCTGGTGTTTTCAATGTGATTAAAATGGCTTAGAAAGTGATTCCTATAGCAGGAACAAAACTTTGGCCTAATTAAGTTTAGTTCCCAGAAACAACAAATTTTTAAATCCATGTGCAGTGCGCTTTTTTTTTTCTGGCGGGAAAATTTTCCACTTTGGTACCGCTCCCGGAAAGCTTCCCCTCTGTCCACACACGCTTTGCCGGTAATTTCGACATGTTCTACATGCATGTGTGTGAGGAGGGGGGTGGGGTGGGGGGGGGGGGGGTGGGCTCGCTCTGAATTTTACCGTAGGTTAGCCGAGCAATGTCACTACAGGACCATTACCAGCTGTACAGGTTGATTGAGCTGTAACATCAAATGAGCCCCAGTTCTTCCTTTTCGTGAGTAGTAAGCAGTAACAAACCTTTCGGAAGCGATCGCTATAAAGAACTCCGAATTAAGGTCACTAACGCAGTATAGTGCTACCTTCTGTGTTGTTGAGAAACAGCGGCAGGATAGGACCACTGTATTAGAAAGAAAAAGTGAGCAGTTATGGTTTTCGGGCGTGATGATTGTGATGTTTATTTTCTGACGTTGACGAGCACAATGTAACTGTGTGGTTCCTAACAAATTGCTGTACAACATGTTCATGCATGAAAAAAAGATCAAATGCATACAATGAATATTCAGACATATGCACCGAATCAAAAGTGGGCACACTCATATACTTGTAAAAACCTACCTAACATGCTGCAAAACTAGGACTTACCGTTTGAGGCAGTCAAACAGAATATGAACAGAAGAAAGCATACTTGTATCCGGAATGCCGCGCTCATGTCTCAAAGCTGTGCAAAAAGCGGAACTTCTTTATGATGCTTCCAACGAGTCACCCTTGTGCCGAGAATTTCTGAAGCGGGCGTTGCTAAGAAAATTCTTCGTGCTGTCGCTGCATCCTCTTTATATATAAGAGATTTCTCAGCAAATATTATGGTGCATGTAATATATGTCTCAAGATAGATACGCACAAGGTGCCTTGAAAAATTTGTTGCATTTAGTAGTTTTCGGTAAGCCGAGGCCGACGGATGTGTGGATTATATTCTGTATATCAATTTATGGGTATATCAGCCTTTGTTTCGCGGCTTACGGATGTTAACAAAGAGTCCAGGCATGCACAATTCTTGAAACATTACCTTGAAACGACGGCCAACAAAGGAGCCGATATGAATGCTTTTTGCAGTCCTTCAGTTATTTTTGCTCAGTATATATGTTTGACAGCGTAAGAGACATAGTGCGTTTGCCTCAGCAGCGCTAAAGCCTACCCTTACAGAATGGCCGTACAAATCTCTTTGTTCTATGCCCTTACGTGCTGAGGTTCACCTTACTGTTCCATAACAATGACTAGAAAAAGCGGGAAGGACATGTCAGTAGAGAGAACAAATCACACAAATTCGGGAAGCCCAAGGTTAACGCTTTATATTTGTACACCTGAGATAAAATAAACTCCTCAGACCTTCGCACACTGAATAATGAAATAAAACAGCGCAAGGAACGGGACGCAACACGAGGAGCAAAACACAGACACGGGCGCTCCTCGTGTTTCGTCCCGTTCCTTGCGCTGTTTTATTTCATTATGCAATACCAACTAGCCCGGCATCTTGCACTTTTGAACTTCGCACACTGTTAGATCTCATTCAGAACAGTGCCTACTGACAGCCTCACGTGCATGAAATGATAAAAAATAGCGCAGACACTATGCAACCAAGATTAGAATGCAGAAAAAGAAATTCCAGGAACGGTGCAATACTTGCGGCAGGTTTTGTTGCAAGCTTCGTCTTTGTACAGACCGGAGAAGCCTGTTTTTGCGGAGAAGGAGAGAATAAAAACGAAGCATTCAAAGGGCTATCATGTTGAAAGGTGTGGTTTTTTTTTTTTTTGAGACAATTCTCGCCAAAGAGGACAGATGGAGGGAATATGAGGGAGAGGTAATCAGACAGGCGGGACCGAAAATGTAAAATGGAAACACAAGAGGTTCAGCAGTTGAGGCTTTCACGCATCAAGATTCCCCGTACTTCGTGTGCAAAAAATTTATTTTGGACTTGTCCATTTTTGCTGGAGATAAAATTTAGGACATGCGCTAAAAGTGTGCGATGATGAGCGAGGCGGAAGAATGTAACAAAAAAATGCACAGGCAATTATTACGATGTAGTGCGAAAAATGTGCTTCAGCTGCAGTTCATCCGTTTTATAATTGATTTCGCTATGGCTTTTCTGTTTCACTGCTCCGTGGGCTTATGTATCGTGTGGGGCTGGAGGAGCTTCTGGAGACTGGCTGCGGTTCGAAGGTGGATGTACGCTGTTAGAAAAAAATCACTTCTCGATTTCCTGCCGAAAAGTGACTTCATTCAGTGAAAAGGGAATAAGTAATTTATTTCTTCTGAGACCAGTTTTTTCGGGCGCAATGGGAATATTTGTAACATTCTTCAAGGAATTAGTGCGGGGTGCTGAGGGAGTTTCCTGCTCATGCCCGCAGCTAGGTTTAAAAGCTAGCCGCTGGAAATTGTTTCCGTATGAATTTGTACGCTTAAATTAGAAAGTACGAGAGGTTATTGTCCTAGTCACCGAGGTATTAGCGCAATGGCATCAAAGGCCCTGTTCACGAGAAAATCCAGTGTCGGCGTAGTGAGCGAAAAATCACGGGCATTGCTCTGGCAGGTGGTCCCCAGAGAGGGACCTAGGAGGCAGGTGGGCCGCCTAGGTCACGTGACATCGTGACGTCATCACAACCCGCCCCAGTGGCAGGTGGCAGGTTAATTAAGGATTAGGCGCTTAGGAAAAGCAACCTGGGTCGCACAAGGACAACCGCTGGGAGCACCTGCCCTCGCAGGGCAGTGGCGCATCCCTTAACCGTTGCATCCCTGCGCCGCTAGGAGGGTATGATGATTCCCAGGAATCGATGAATGTAAAGTAGGCAATGATCTTCTGCATATATTTGTAATTAACTCATTACGTTATCCCGTCATACCCTCAATGTGGAGCACAAGTAGCCCCTCCTATCTTTTATTGGGGTCCTCTGCAAACGTAAGAGCTTTTCTTTAACTTTCTAAATATGGGTGTCTTCCATGAATAACCGACAGGATGATACGCAAAAATTTTATTACAGTGCACATGATGCATTGTGCAGTAACTGAGAACGCCAGAGATAAATGCTTCGCCTCTGGGGATGGTGGAAGGAGTGCCGTTCTTCTTTCTTAGGCAGGTGCTCATGTCCGCTCATTCCGACTGTGCTGCCACCACTACGCCGTGGCACTAGGCTGCAGTTTACGTTAAATCGTCTTAATAGATTCAGTTTCTTGAGTTTTTATCCTGAACCACCACAAGATGGGGGAAAGAAAGAACTCTGAAATTAACAACATAGTTTTTGAACTTGTTGCCAAATTCTTCGGGACAACCCACCGTATGCAAACAACCTGAAAACCTGAAGCCAGGACTGCACAACGTTTCTGATATATAAGTTTTTTTTAACCGCCAGGCCAATAAGCAAATAACCTCAACACTCGCGACGCGTGCTTTCACCTGGCCGACATGCTCTTTGCGGGGTTGTGTCGCGTTATGTGAGAGACTCTCTTGGTCCTCCGCGCTAAGCTTGAAGCGCGAGTTTTTCTGTTACTGTGGCCAGTTTACGGCGCTTTCTCGTTCGCTATAACCGAGTGACGTGGCCACAGTTGTTTGTTGTATCAGCGGCGACTTGTGATTGCTTTAATGCGTGTTTTGATGGTAGCAGCGCACTCGTTCGTATAATCCAGTGTTCTTTATAGCTGCAGCCGTTTTACTGTACCCGTTTTTTTTGTCTAGTTGGTAATGAGTTTAAAAGAAATGCTGGAAATACTCATGCGGCTACGATTCTGGTCCCTTCGGAAGAAATGCAATTTCAGTGGGGTGTCTCCATTGCGGGTAGAGTGTTCCAACGGCTGACCATAAGCGATCGCCTAGCCCAGGTTCTGGCGTATTTCCTCTTCGCAGCCCCGACTGTTCCAACAAATTCGCCGGGGAGGACCCAAAATTGGCGTGGAGTATTGCGTTTAGCTGCAGTTCGCTAAATGTCATCATCATCAGCCTGACTACACCCACTGCAGGGAAAGGGCCTCTCCCATGTCTCTGCAATTAACCCAGTCCTTAGCCAGCTGCGGCCCCCGTATTCCCGCAAACTTCTTAATCTCATCCGCCCACCTAACTTTCTGCCACACCCTGCTATGCTTGCCTTCTCTTCCTCCTAATTATTTCTGCCGGCCCCATCGCATTCACTACTTTGTCGCCTCATAGCCACAGGAGGCGATTTTATGAGAAAATTTACATGTCTCTAGCTGGAGACATGGGTACAGCTGCGCTGCAGAGCGTTTGAGAGTTTGAGCTCGGCCAATCATGCAGAAGTACGGATGTGTAATAGATTTCGTCGATTGTTTTCGTTCCCCAGTATGCAGACCAGTGCCGAAAAATGCCTAAAGATCTCTGCGATGGCTGCGCGCTTACCTGAGCGTGGCTTCGGATGAAAGATATTTCTTGCTGACGGGGTTGTGGGGAAGAGGTGCAGCCGCAGGTACGCAGACTCACCTGTGTGCCGGAGCGATAGGCTCGGTTGCTCAGTGTGCGTACCAGCTCGAATCTGGCATCGTAATTCCTAGCGTTACATGTGTTCCAAAGTTAGGTAATTTATTCAAGAAGCTAGAATATTTATCATAGGAACCTACTGCAGTATTGAATCTTTAGAGATTGTTACAGAACGCTGCCAAGGCTGGTTATTCCGGTCTTCTTTCAATTAGTGACCCTTCGCGCTTTGTCTTTCAATTAAGAATTCAAGCAGCCTATCGCAAGTTCCTTTCTTTCTGTTCATGTAGGATCCTTAGAAAACAAGGCCAACGGACAAGACGCATAGATGAGCATAAAATTCAAGACAAAGCAAATTAGCAAATGTTTGAGTAACAATAAAACAGCGCGTGGCCGGCATATCATTTCACAATACACTCCCGTCCTGAGATGTTCGAAAAGATATCGTCGATGGTTAAAACAAACATGGCCATGGACCTCGACTGGGATTGATAAATAAACATGTGCATATTATATAGAGGAGGGGTGCTGTGTAAGGTGCACCATAATGTTGTGGAGAAAGCAGCTCACCTCAGTGACATTTTATTTCCGCACGTGCTTGTTACGGAACCAAGGCAAGAAAGAAAGGTCCCCTTTTTTATACTAATACACCCATGCGTAAACAAGACAGACTGGCAGTTTTCAGAGGGTTTAGAAACAAAGCAGCTAGCTTATTTGCTGAGTTCAGATATTCATTCTATACACAGCCATCCAGAAACAGAAAATTACCTTGCTATATTAAGATACTTTTTATTTGTTACGAACTTCTAAACTGGTTTAAAAAGCGGCTAAAAGCTTAACAAAAGGCAGAAAAACACGTATTGGGTTGGTCTTTAAATTTTCTACACAATTATTTTTCATGCGTTCATTAGCACATATGTTGGCTCCGATTTTTACTGACATGAACGGTCCTAATCGCCCTTGAATTGCGCATGTTTGAACGTTTGTCGATTGATATGAAGTGATGAAAGTTAAGCTTTACGGATTTCTTATAGATAGGTACTGTGAGGTATGACATATCCACCTCAGCACATAAGTTATACAGCTATAGGAAACGAAGTGAGATAATGGTCGTCATCGTGAGGTACACAAATAGCTAAAACGCTTAATAACGTTTTAGTCGCTGTAGTAAATGGGCATATTTATATTGTGAAATAATACACTCTCGTAATCCTGCTCAATTTTGTTTCGTAAAATTATCCTTGTTTGCTCGTGTTTCAAGATATTCGCGCTCATATTTTCAGCTCGACTCATGTAATTGCGCACGCCAGCCGTAGACAACCGACGGGACAAGCCTACCGGTGTGACGTGGCGTCTGAAGAAACAGGCGCATGCAGAAGACGCCACCGGACAGAACGAACACAGCCACCTGCTTAATTAAGGACGGTGACAGCCACTTGAGTTATGACGCCGCCCGGACCCTGGATGACGGCTGCTGGGTCGGGAGTCCATTGTGATTCGACTCGTATCGGAAAGTGGTTCTGCGCTCCCGGGTGTTGTTCGCGACTGTAGCAGCTGGGGTTGGGGCCGATAATTGCCCTAGTTCCGAGAACCGTCAAGGTCACGGGTAATGGGGAGACAGACGTACCCGCGGAAGTGTTTTGACATGTTGTTTTTAAGTATTTTGCTTTTCTTTCCATAGGGAAGAGAGTTTGCCTAATACAGTGGAAGTGTGGGGCGTGGCACGTAACCCAGGAGGTCAATCCGTATGTGTGTGCATTCTCGGAATGTACTATCTTTTAAGTGAAAATGATGCCCTTTTTACAATATGTACATTTGAGAGAGGGTTATGTGCTTTACGGAAATTGGAGGGCGGGCCACACGGCTAATAGCCAATCGTATTAAATGTTGGACACGATTGGATGCTGAAGAATGTGGGCCGGGCCCAGGTGTCTTTAAAATTGGGTCCCGGTGCCCGGAAAAATGGTTCTAGGCTACGGAGATAGATGTAACGCATCTTCGGCTATGCCGAGTAGGGGCCTCCCCTGAATGTTAGCCAGTTCCATGTTGTTGTTGTGCTCACTGTTCAACTTGTATGCATATATGTAAACTATTGTACATAAAGCTCCCGTTTATATCCCCTGAAAGTTTCTCAGCTGTTGCCAAGCATTGTCTGCTAGAACTTCATTCAGCCTTCAAGTCATCAAAAGCCGTCTCCGACGGGGCACCCCTGGTGCAAAGGAAAGAAGAGGAAAAGAACCTTTTCGCTTTGTAGGCGAAACTTTACTGTACTAAAAAGCGTGGAAAGGACTTGGCCGTCGAATGATAGATAATAAGGATGCTGAGCGGCCCGAAAGAAATGAAGTTACAACGCAGACCTCTGAAGTATTTCACAATTCACCCAGCTGTCGCCCTTGTCAACTAGTGCTCCTACTGGACGGTCCACATGGATGACATGGCTGAAAATGGACCACTCTTCAAGGTAAAAGCGCCACGGCTCAGAACAAAATTTCTAAGAGCGGGACAATCTAAGCGAGAGACGTCGTTGCGAATGAAAAGGAGTGTCTGGCCGTAGTGTGGGCTTTCACGAAATTCCGCCCATACTTATATGGCCGCCCGTTCACCGTCGTTACTGATCACCACGCCTTGTGCTGGTTGGCCTCCCTCAAAGATCCCTCAGGACGCCTTGGCCGCTGGGCGCTCCGTCTTCAGGAATTCGATATTACCGTAGTCTACCGGTCGGGCCGCAAGCACTCCGACGCCGACGCCTTGTCACGCTCGCCACTGCCCTCTCCTGCGCCCTCTTCCCCCTTACCTGATTCCCTACTCGCAGCGCTCACTACTGTGGACATGCCCAATCAACAACGCCAGGATCCATGGATTTCGTCCCTGCTCGCTGTCCTTCGTGCCCACTCTACGTCCTCCTTCCCTTGAGCTCTTCGTCGCCAAGCTTCCCATTTTGCCATCCGCGACGATCTCCTGTACCGCCGCAACTATCGACCGGACGGCCGAAAGTGGCTCCTCGTGATTCCTCGACACCTTCGGTCTGAGATCTGTGCGCACTACCATGCCGACCCTCAGAGCGCTCACGCTGGATCACTAAAAACCTACGAGCGACTACGGCAGAGGTACTACTGGCGAGGCATGTACAACTTCGTTCGTCGCTACGTTCGCTCCTGCACAGCCTGTCAGCAGCGGAAGTCGCCACCTCGACCCTCGACTGCCCCGTTACAGCCATTACCGTGCCCGGCTCGCCCTTTCGATCGTGTGGGCATCGACCTATATGGGCCGCTCCCCTTCACGACCGCCGGGAATCGATGGATTATAGTTGCCGTGGACCACCTCACTCGGTATGCTGAGACCGCTGCCCTACCTGCGGCTACTGCTCGCGACGTCGCCCTCTTCCTTCTTCATCACTTCGTCCTGCGTCACGGCGCTCCGCGAGAACTTCTCAGTGACCGCGGCCGTGTTTTCTTGTCTGAAGTTGTTTACGAGCTTCTCGATGCGTGCCACTCAGTCCACCGTACCACTACTGCTTACCACCCTCAAACTAACGGCCTCACTGAACGATTCAACCGAACTCTTGGGGACATGATCGCCATGTACATTAGCTCCGACCGCACTAATTGGGATCAAGTCCTTCCGTTCGTGACCTATGCATATAACACCGCATCTCAGGCAACCACCGGCTTTTCCCCTTTCTTTCTTTTATTCGGGCGCGAGCCTTCCTGCCTCCTGGACACCATCCTTCCCTACAACCCCGACCGCTCAGAATATACTTCCCTTTCTGACATTACCCGCCATGCTGAGCAGTGCCGCCAGTTGGCTCGCTCTTTCACCGTCGAACGTCAAGGACTCCGCAAACATGAGTCCGATCAAGACACGCCCGCTGCACACTTCTCCACTGGATCATTGGTCTGGCTCTCTGTTCCGGCTGCGTCCAAATTTTCGGCCAAGCACATTGGTCCCTACCGTATCTTAGAGCGTACGTCACCTGTCAACTATGTCATCGAACCGGTGACACCTTCTTTGGACCATCGCCGCCGTGGTCGCGACGTCGTTCATGTCAGCCGCTTGAAGCCTTATTACAGCCCTCTCGTCGTCTCCTCGCCCTGATTCGCCAGGATGGCTCCCTCTTTCCGCCGGGGCAGTTGGAATGAAGAAGATGATACAGCACCGCCACCAACGACGACGAAGCGCTAGCGCCGCCCGTAGGAGGCTCGTGCTGGAGAACTGCCGCTTGTGTGCCGGTCCCTCGCCTCGCTCGTTCTTAGGCTTCTTGCGCCAGGGTCTTCGTCGCCGGCGCTTGAAGGTGCCAATAAACCGCTCTACACGAACGTTTTCTCAGTATTGACCGTCAAGGCTATGCCAGGTGAGGCAAGGGAGACTGGAAATTCCTCGAAGTTGAAATAGATAATGTTTTTTTTTTTTTCGAACGCGTGCATATGAGTTTAGAACAAACTTGTGAGTGTGGGTTATATGGAAGCCTGCAATATGGAACAAGAAGCCGCTGACAGTTTAGTGTTCAACAAGCAGAAATCCCCTAGCTCTCACTGTGTCGAGCTGTTTACCACAGCGAGCGCTAACATGAAGTACAGTAGTGTGAATATTTGCGAGGGGGAATGGTAGAAATGGTCAGGACATTCAAACTTGCACTGAATTGCATAAATTCACAGGTAAGCAAACCAGGGGTTCTGGTTAAAAGGAGTTTCCGCCGAGGCCTGAAGCATCGACCGCAGTAACACTTCGGAGTCAAGAACCAACAGCTGGCCCAAGCTCACCGGCACCATTGGCAGTGTATTAGCTTCGCATCCAGCAACCTGCAGTCGGACGCTTATGACCGGACCCCGTGATACGGCGCTACGCCGCTCTTTCCCCACAGCATGAGTTTTTCTTTCTTGCGTAGTACCATTATCTGCTTTGTACTACTTTCCTTGATCGCATGAAATTTAATATGAATTTCTTCTTGTCAGTAATTTATTGTGTGACTACCAGAGTGATTTAATTCCGGATATCTAGAGCCTCCCTTTCTATTATATCATTATTTTTATACTTGGTAATGCTTCGCTCCTTGTTTCGTATTGTTTTTTTGAAGTTTATTTTATAATCATTGTTGGGGCTTGCGGTCGTGTAAATTATTACACTTCGACCTTTGGTGCCTCATGAAGCTAACAGTGAGTTGGTGATCAGATTTGCGCTATACTGCCTACAGCATGTCTTATCCACCCTTGCTTTTTGTACACAGGATGAAATTGTTTGCCGTACCACTAAATCGAAGCGCTCAGGAGGCACCGAAGTGTGGATTCCTGAATAAATACTGGGAAACAGATCAGTGTGCATTAATATCTTTCCCAGGATAAGGTCCGTACAAAATTAGTCTTTCGCAATCTTTAAAACAAGAAAAACTACTTTAATTTAACAAAATCTGTCTTTCCATGTAAGTTGCGCGCGCTGCCCCCGATACAAAGTAAGAACATAGTTGCCGCTGTTAATTTAGTTAACAAACAGAGAGAGAGAGCGAAAATGCGTTTCTTCGAGAGACACTACACGGGAAAGACATTATTGTTGTCACTTCAATTTCAATTTATTTTTCCAGAAGGTTCTGGTCGGCTGACTGGGCTAAAAGCTGTGCATAAACAGCTTGACGAGGCCCCAGCCAGCCGTTACAAGGCATAACAGCACACATTAAGAATATAGAGAAGCAAATAGTTGTTACAACAAGGAAACAAAAGAGTATCATGGATTCAAATAAAGGCAGTGAACATATAGTTATATTAAGAGGACACGAAAAATATCAATTTGGCAAATAACACTAACTGCAAGGAAATATGCATACAATCAACTCAATAAATGACAGCAAATCTTACACACTTTATTAACGCTTTAAACGAGAAATTTGTTAAACAAACTGAGGAAAATTGGAGAGAAATTTTTAGCTAAGAGAAAGAACATCAGGTTACATCATTACAAAATAATGACGTAGTGCAGCTTTGGTAGATTTATTCGTGTCTTTGTATTTGTTGAGAATGGTGGGAAGATTGTATTCTAGGGTCTGTAGCCTGTAGTCTGTTCGAAAAAAGGGTACTAGCCATTTGTCTGTGTTGCGTGTGTTTACTGGATGGCTATTTTCTTTTAGCAGTGTGGTACCTTCTACCATTGATCTGAAGCTGGAAGGGAAATAGTATGACAACATAATTCGCAATTCGTACATATTTTGAATCCTTACAATATTATGCGCCTGTCGAGTATGACCTAAGTAATCAAGATTCGCAATATGACGAATGGCTTTCTTTTGGAGCAGTGAAATTTTCTCTATGTTTGTTTTAGTAGTTGTGAGCCAAACTAAGGAACAGTAATTGATGCGTGAGGCAAATAGCGCATTATATATCTGAAGTTTTATTTTACAAGGAAGAAAAGTGCGGCAGCGGCAGATTGCGCCTGTCACTGACGAGAGACTAATAGTTAACTTTTGAACATGTGAATCCCAAGTAAGGTTAGAAGAAAATGTTGCCCCAAGTATGGTGTGTTCAAGAACGATTTCAATTTTCTCACCAGCACAGGTAATAACACCTTCAAACCTGATAGCCTTGTTTTTTGGTCGAAATACCATCACTTTTGATTTTGTAGGATTGATTTTGAGTATATTAGCACCATACCACTTGTGAAGGGTATCAAGCAATTGGTGACATTTGATCATTAGTTTAGTTACATCTACACCAGAGAATAGTACTGTGCAATCATCAGCATATATAATGAATTTTAAGGTCTTATCAATGTTTACAATACTGTTGATATACACATTGAATAATAAAGGGCCCAGCACGCTACCCTGCGGTACACCTCTGATGATTGGTAAAAAGGACGATTGATGGTTGGCAAGATATACGCATTGCTGCCTGTTTGCTAAGTAGGACTGTAATAAGGATAGAGGCTTACCCCTGATACCGTACGCTGAAAGCTTATGAGTTAGAATATCATGGTCCAGAGAATCGAAAGCTGTACTGAAGTCGATGAAAAGGCTGACGGTTATTACTTTCTTTTCAAAATTTTTCACTATGTATTCCTTAAGTTCTAATAATGCTAATTCAGTAGAGCGTCCTTTTCTGAAGCCAAACTGTGCATTAGAAATTAGGTGGAACTTTTCAAAGAATTTGTTAAAGCGGTCATGTAATATCTTTTCAAATCCTTTTCCAAATGTAGGTATTATAGATATTGGGCGGTAATTTTTTGGCACGTTTTTATCCCCTCCTTTGTATACAACAGACACCCGGGACTTTTTCATCGCATTTGGAAATTCCCCGGATTCAAGAGAAAGATTGAATATATACGTTAGTACTGGTGTTAGGTATTCTATAACATACTTGATAGGCTTAATTTGGAGGTTATCAATATCAAGGGCTTTGCTGTTTTTTAGTGACATAAATGTTCTATAAACTTCTGCTTCATCTGTTGGTGTAAGAAATATACTTTCGGCGCATGAACAACTTAAATCTTCGTTTATTTGGGAATTTTTGTGTTGTAGTACAGTTCCAATGAAGTGCTTATTGAAAAAGTCTGCAAGACCTCGACCGGTAATTATCTGGTCTTCGTGAGTTATTTTATCAGGTAATAAATCCTTCCTGTCTCTACCCAGAACATTATTGATTACTTTGCAGGCTGCGGCCGGCTGTTGTTTACCAATACTTGCAGAGAGATTTTCAAAGTAAGCAACTTTTGCCCGCCGAAGCTCAGAATTCAACTTGTTTCTGACCACTTTGAAATTTTTCAAAGCATCAGGATTTCGCGTTGTTAGAAAAGTGTGAAAAAGTGTATTTTTTCTCTTTATAGTCTTTAAGTGGTCGGTTGTTACCCACGGCTTTCTTATCTTCTTTGATGGAGTAAAAGTTTTGATAGGAAAGTGTTTGGAATAGATTGTGGAAAATATCTCGAGAAATTGTACATATGCATCGTTTACATTTAACTTGTCATACACAGAAGACCAGTCTTGGAAGCTAATGTCTATTTCGAAAGCCTCTAAAGTACACTGAGGCATATATTGTACGGTTATTTGTTCAGAACGTTTTTTAGGTTTTGGTAATGAGTCACAGAACATAAAGATGGGACAGTGATCACTAACATCCGATGCTATAGTACCAGCACTAAAAACAGAAGTTTCTGAGTTTGTTATAAACAAATCTAAAGCAGATGAAGTAGACACAGTAACACGAGTCGGTGTATTGATAACACTTATGAATCCCAACGACTGAAGTTGAATAGTGAAATCAATGACAGTTGAAGTATTATCGAGGGTATTTATATTGAAGTCACCTCCGCATGTTAGCTGAAAATTATTGCTTCGAACATATTCTAGGAGGAGGTCAAAATATTTCATAAAAGATTTCATGTTTCCCTTCGGTGGACGATACATGACCGTGATAATCTCTAGCCCAGCCTTCACAGTCAAACATTCATAATCATTGGTAATTTCACAAAATTCAGGCAGTAATTCACAATCTTTACATCTTTGGACATGGAGCGCAACACCACCACCTCGTCTATCTTTGCGATTGTTAAAGAATCTGTCATACCCATCAAGATGGAGCATGTCACAGCCATCATAGTACCAGGTCTCAGAGATCATTATGGTGGTATATTTAAAAGGAAATTGACTTAACAAATGTGTGATGCCATCTTGTTTCCCATGTACAGAACGAGCATTGATGTGCAAGACTGTTTGAAGAGAGGGTGGTTGAGGACGTATGCACCCAGGTAGGACGAAGCTGTGACAATCCATCTTGACCGATTTAACAAGCAACAATAACGCACTAAAGCGTTAAAGCTGTCTAGGACTCACTCGATTCTCACAAGGTCAGCCTCACAAGTGATCTGAACAACATCAGAAGATTCTGTTTGCTTAGCAAAAATTTTTCCATTCAGAGTCCTCACCGACTTCCATTTGTGCTCATACTTCCGCTTTACAGTCATACCCAGGAGTCTCTTTAGGGCCGGGCAGAGGTGCTCATTTATATATACTGGGGCGGCATTACTGATCCCAATATCCTCATTGGTCAGTCGGGCCTTTTTTTCTTTCCTAAGTATGCTGTCGCGTTTTGAACGAGATTTGAATTGGACAATGATGTTTGATTTGTCAGCATCTCTTGTTGGAACTCGATGGCAGGATTCAATGTCATCCTCACTGATTGGCTCTTTGATTGCTTCTCCAACCCCTTGAACAATCTGCAGGACATTCTCATCTTCCTGCTTTACTACACCTTGGATTTCAATATTCATGTTTCGAGAATACTGCTCCATGTGAACAATGCGTCTCACAGCTTCATCATGTTTTTTTTTCTAATGATATGCACTTCACCTTAAGTGCTTCATTCTTGCCACTTGCAAACTTGCCACTTGCAAACAAGATTAGGCATCTATATTCATTATTGATTTAGTCAATGATTGTTAAAATTTATAAACACAGAAAAAGGCAAAAAAAAACAACACCTTGTCATATATAACTGAAGCGATATCTAAAAAAAAATGTTCTTGTCTGCTTGCTTATTCGTAAGCGCTATGACAATTACGTGGTCTTGCTTGGCTGCAGTGCTAAATGAAAAAAAAAGGAAACTCCTTAGTGTTTTCAGTTAACCACATTATGAGTCTTCGTTGTCATTATCGATTCTTTTAGGTGGACGAGGCGGAGGATTATTAGTGGCGTGTGTCTCCGAGCGGAGCCCCTAATTTCTGTTTCTTTGTGCTTCTGTGCTATGAACTTGTAAATCTGTGTTATGCATTCATCGTACGACGATATGGGGGCCCTGGCGCAACGCAAGAAGCGCGTCGGGCGGCGCCTCCTGAGCGCTGTGCGCCGTACACGCCTAGACTGGTCCCCTCACCGGTTGCACCTCATGCTGCACTCATGGGAACTCTGCCAAATGAGAACATTGCGTCCACAGCAGCAGTGGCAGCAGCTGCAGCGGACACTATAGCCTTGGTCAGTGGCCACGAACCTGTTAACAAGAGACCGCAAGAAGATCACGCAACCGGCGAGCCTTTGGCTGAATCATAGGACATATTATTTGACCAGACCACATTTACGGTCTTGTCTTACAAGAAAAAAAAATTACCGACGATTACGTTACTTCCTAATGCGAAATTTGAGCGCAGCAAATAAGCTGTTTCACCTTTTCGATAGATTGAGGCAAAGAAATCGAGCAACACATGTATGCGCTATCACAGAATTTTTTTTTTATTTTTCGCAGGAAGAGGGGGGAGGGGGGCGGCGTGTACACCCAACGGCAAACGATGGGGGCAGAAGCGCGCGCAGCAAGCGGACAACACGATAAAGGGAGGAGGGAAGAGATAGCAGCGACTGACTGATGCCGCTGACGCCGATAGTGAGTCAACCCCAGCTGCGGAGTTGGTTTCAGGGACAACGCCGCCGATGCCGACACAAACAATATGATACCCTCGCTTCCGCAGCTCTAAGAACCAGGTCTAGCTGTGGGAAGGTGGTCACGTATTCGTCGACGTGCCGGGGCCTACGTGAAATAACCGGCGCGTCGGCAACTGAAGAGTACCCTATCCGCCACACAAGAACAGGGGGGGGGGGGACCCTTTCCTCCTCTTTCTGCATGGCGGCGACGGTGTTCTATGCAGTCACGTTATCTTGACTCTCTAGCGGCGTCAGCGGCATCCAGCGGTATCAGTCGGTCGCTGCTAGCGCTGGGGGGATGAAAGGGGGGCGGAGCTGGTTACGAGGCCGACGACAACGCCGACGACGACGCGAAACCCAGGAACGGACGCCAAAGAGCTGCGCTCTAAAACGTGTTGCTAGAATTCCTGTCGTCTTTAGGCCTACAAAAGAAACATCAGACATATGGAAAGCCAGCCCCAACGTCGTGGCAACGGAGATTGTGATGGCGGCCCAAGAAAAGGTGCTTAGACATCGCATCAACAAGGGCAGAAGGTTGATGGTTTCGGTATCGATGCTGCCCACCGCGAATCGTCTGTTTGCAGTGACGGAACTGGCTGCAGTGGCTGTAGAGGCCCGCGTCCCATACTCGCACGCGGTCAGCTATGGGAAAATTGAGGACATACCTCTCAATTACTCAAACGAAAATGTACATGAGTACCTCCATGAGCAGGGCGTTGTCTCAGCAAGGAAACTCACCGCTTACATTTGTGAAGCCGGTGGAAACATCAAAGAGGTACGTCACTGCACCGCACTATTGGAATTCGCCAAAGATTCCCCGCTGCCTAAATGGGTTGCACTGGGCTTATACAGCTACCCTGTTAAGTGAACATTTTGGACCAGCAACGTGGTGTTTCAAATGCCAGACACATGAACACATCTCAAGACATTGCACCGGCTCCTTTCGCTGTAAAGTATTCGCTGGCTCTCATTCATACAAGGAATGTACGTCAAGAGCGCGACGAAGATACGCGAACTGCGATGGCCCACACCCCGCATCATACGAAGGGTGTCCCAAAAAGTAAGCCTCCATGCTTGTACACAAACTGGAAAAAGTGCAAGGAAAATCGTGTAAACGTCATGACCCGCCACCTAATCCTGAAATTTTTTCGCAACTATGCAAGACCAACGTCAACAAACTCAACAAGACAAGGCAGCTGGAAATCCTACGCAGCTGCTGCTAATAAAAAGCGTGGCAAGCTTTCAACCTCTTCACCTATTTTGAAGTTAACCCCATCTTCCACACAAGATGCGACAAATGCCGACTACCGCGCTCTACCTAAGACACCGCCACGCGACAGGCTGGCCTACCAAAAGCAGCAAATTTGCACAGAACAAGATATTTCGGGATTACAGATACCTATGCTGTATGCAACCACAAGTCTCTTGTCCGCGCAAGCCCTTCGTCAAAAAGGCTTCCTGAGGTAGATGCTGTTCTGGCAGTGGAGCCATTGGTGTCAGCATCTTGCAGCCCAGAGGGGCGAATCTTAAGACAGCAGTAACCATGGCTTCTGCAACAACCACTTCATCTCATCTAACCATTCACAACATCTTCCGCAAATCCACCATATTTCAATGCGATGCCCGTGGTCTATAGCCGAAACTTTCAGACTTTTGGCAGCTGGTGCGAGCGTATCACTTTCCTGTTATTGCGATCTTTAATGGTGATCTTGGTGGTCTTTAACATGTACTGTTGTGGCTCAGCACGAGCCAGTAGGCAGGCCCATGCAATTTCCTCTTCATACTTCCTTCAGTCGCAGCAGCAACAACAGCATTGACATCGCACAGCACATAAGCGGCCATATGTTTAGAGTACTTCTAATTCTGTATGATTGCAGAGGGCAGAAAGTGGATGGCGCTGAGCAGCTTGTCATCTTACGGGAAGATTTCTGTAGCCCCTTCACATGCATGGATGATGCGATGTCCGTAGTGTCGCCTGAAAGTAGCTGCTTGTAGTAGTCGTGATGTCAGCAAAAGCAATCTTGTCGAAATTTCGACTGAAGCAATAGAGAAAGATTAGGGACCATTTTGCAGAGTAAACGAAGCTTTTTTATTCAAATCTTTGTTCTAGCCGATGCGGAACGAGCGACCAATGAGATTTTATTAATCGATGCAACCAACAGTTGCATTGATTAATAAAATTATGGAGCGCTCAGAAGAAAGAAACATTTGTTGCTCTTTAGTAAGACAACAAGGTAGAGAATGATTTGATGGTTTGGTACTGTAAGGTACGGTATGGTTATGTGTGTGGATATGTGAAGGTTAGCGCCCAAACGTTGCATTCGGACTATGAGAGACGCCGTGGAAAAGGGCCATGGATCATTTTCGACCACGTGCGATTCGATAATTGCCCTAAAATTCCACAGCATACGAATCTGCTTTAGAGTTCGCCTCGAGAAAAGAGAGGCCGACACCCCCGGGTTTCTAATCTCCGATCTTGTGTTCAGCATTCAAACGCATGGGCGTGTGTACACATCAAAAAGGCTCAATGCGTGGAATCCTTGCCCTGAAACTTCAAAAACTTAGCAGCGCCGAAAAAAAAAAGTTATATTCCTTGGTGAAAGCAAGTCAGAATAGCGTGGGCGGCGGTACTGCGATTATATTTACTATAGCACACTTCGACCACCGATCGGGAGAGTATTGTCAATACAAGAATAGCGCTTGTTCTTTGAGATTCAATGACGCAGGAAGCACAAAAATATCAATTAGGAGCGGGCGAAACAACTTTATTTGAACAAAAGAACAAAATGACCTCAAAAGTGGGCCCCAAGTTGTCCAAGAGTCCATGGGTCTGGGCTTCACGAAGAGCTCTGTACACTAGCCATGTTTGGTCAGCTGGCTGAGCAATTCGCAGAGCGGCCTCCATTGAGAATGGGCTAGGTTGGGTAAGGGAGCTTTGCTTGGGAGCTTGGGTAAGGGAGTTTTGCACTAGTCTGGAGAATTCAAAGAGCTGTCACATGACTGCATTTTTTCTCGAAATATATTAAGGCAAATTGCATTTCACAGTTAAAAAAAGCCACAAAAATTTAAAAGAAGTCGGAGAAGGTCGAGCGCAGACTCTGGTGCTTCTGACATGGAATGTGAATAACCCAGGTGCGATACAGGTGATACAAGCGCCTGTTGACAGCCGGATAGCAGCTGCCAACAGCGCGGCTAATCCGCTCGCTTGCACGATAGCTCCTATGCTAAGCGTCGCTTAAGTCGACTGATCTTTCTTATAAAATAAGACTGCGGTGTTTCAGTAAATCGGTAAGCGCACCATTTACTATAGCGCTGGCCAATTCCAAAGGTCCATCCGCTGCGGCTTCGATGCCCGCCGCGCTTAAGTTCGTGATGTGTTAGGAACGGGACCTTTTTCGGCGTTACGACGTTGGAATGAGCAGCATGAGCACCGTGGGATGGAACTGCAGTACAGTGTTGTTGCGCCGTTCAGCCATGAACCTACTCTAACTCACACAGTTGTGCCTTCTACGTCACTTCTATAACTTCTGGGTATGAGTAGGCACTTCACTATGAATACAAGAACAAATAAATAAATTACTTTACCTGACGTCAATCCTGTAATCACGCCGGTGATTTGAGACCGACTATGGTTACAAATGTTACACGAAGTTGGTGCACTGGCTTTTAGGCAACAAAGCGTGCATAATAGCGTTCCGACGCGATCTCCTGTTTTTTTTTTCTACTGTCGTTTTTGCCCGCACCGACGCAAAACACGCGCACCATATGTGATTTTCGGTACATGCAAATGTAGCGACTTAGCTTTCGCGGTCGACGCACTCCACAGCGTCGTTGGTTGGTTTTCTGTAGCCGGTGAGTTTAGCTTCGGAGATAGTACAACCGAAGCTCATTAAAATAAATTAGTTTCGAGTAAATCAGCGTGCTTTGGAGTTTAATACGTGCATTCAACATTAAATCCGTCACTTCTTTCCTTTGCATGCACTGGGTTGCATGCGCACATCTGCTTTCAATAGTACCGTTTGCATTCTTTTGATAAATCCTCTCGTTTCATTTCCTAAAAGAACGACCTCCCCGCTTTAGTAGCAATAGAAAGCGGTTTAATAAAACAATAAATCGAAGGAAGAGATTGGTGCTAGTCCCGGCATCTGCTATCGCTAGGGGAAGCATCTGAGCGGGGGCAGCGGAAGTAAAGGATAGCAGTCAGTGTGTAGAAATGAAATGAAAGGGGTGAGGGGACCGTTAGAAAGGATAGGGGGAGAGGTACACTGGACAATAAAGCTATTTACATATTAACAAATTAACATATGTAGAGGTCGCACGCGCGGGGTGATCTAGTTGAGCACAGTACAAACACGCGCACGACACAAAGCACAAAACAGCTGGAGTGGGGGCGTCCAGCTGTTCATCATCCAAGGTAGCACACGCGGAGCGTTCGGTCACTGCACATAACTACCTGGCGGAGAACAGGCGGGATGTCAAGCCTGTCTGTTCAAGGAATGCACAGAAGCTTACCATTGTTCGCTCATGGGTGCGCGCACTGCCCTGCGGCCACAATAACGTAGTAAGAGCGCCTGGAAGAATGCTCAGCGCCCTGTAGGCCGCGAGCATGTCACGACGAGCATCAGCGAACGCGGTACAGCGAAGGAGCTGGTGCTCTAGAATTGCCGCCGCACCGCATCCGTCACACACTTCACTCGTCGCGAGCCCGTGACGGACCCGCCGTTCCCTGGACCACACACATCCAAAGCGCACACGAAGGATCATTGCGCGCTTTACCAGCGTAAGCGGGCGACAGCCGGTGATGCTGTGAATGCGTTCACCTCCTGCGATGAGTCGAACGCATATTGTGATGCATCCTTAAATTATGTTCGAATCATTTCCAACCAAATATTTTACGCTGTATTTTGAAGCGAACCTATGTTACGCGGATAGGGAGGGTGGATAACGAGCTCCAAAGGCAGAAAGAGAGCGACTCAAGAACCAATCCTCCTCCTTGCAGCAGTGCACACTGCTGTGTCGATATGCGCAGGTTCAACTGGAAGTGCGCCTGGCGTTTTTTTTATTATCGACGATTGCATGAGCGGACTAATGCCGCGTCCAGTTCTAGGTTGTGATTCCTTCAGAATAAATTTTGCGCTCTCTTTGCTGTCATTGGTACAGATTTTCCCAAGCGCGCACAGATGAGTTATGCTGGCACATTTGTTGGGAAGTGCACATGCATGTGAACAACCACCGATTGCCTTCTCTGTGGCACAAGGATTATAAAAATGCAATGTTATTTGTTTATATCAAGCCTATTCAAATCGTTTACCGCAAGGAATGTCGGGCCCTCTTTGCTCCGGGCTCACAGAAGCTCTACTACTTTCTACAAATGCAGCACGGTTGTTCCAGACTGATATGCCCAGCTGTTCAGGGTAACCGGACGCTATAAAGATCTGTCACAATAAATAATCACTTCATGCTTGCACAGCCGTTGTATAGTTTATTCAGACGGCCAAGGCATTCTCGTTAGGAGAAGAGTGACGTTTCTATCAAAAACGTTTTAGATTCTTGGGGTATCCGGTTATTTGGGTCCCCTTTTAGGGTAGTATTTGTCATTGGCCTTTCTCGTCAGCTTCTTGCAAAGCATTCTCTCTTTTCTCGTGTAGCGGGCTGGAAGACAAAATAAATAAATAAATAAATAAATAAATAAATAAATAAATAAATAAATAAATAAATAAATAAATAAATAAATAAATAAATAAATAAATAAATAAATAAAGGGAAATAAAGAATTTAATAAAAGTTACTGAACTGTTAGCAGTCAATTTACATAATGTTTTCCTATGCATGGTTACTTCATCCCAGACTTTTGTCATCCTTATCTGCTTTGGGTTTTGCATGAGTGGCATTTAGGTTTTTCTAGTCGTTGCTTTTAAGTCTGGCTCCTTGTGTTCAGCTCTCCGGAACTGGTGTAGAAAGATTTCATTTTCAAATTCTTCTTTTCAGTCACTTACGCGTTATCATGATTTGCACTCCGGGACCTGGCCTACTGTTTTATGTGAGTATAATGTTTTTTTTGTCATTTTCGAAGAAGATTTTTCATAAGTTATGCAGCGAGACCCTTCCCTCAAAACACTGCAAGGCGTAAGGAGCATTTCTAGGTTTGTGAACTTCGATCTTTCAAGCAATCTTGAAATAACATATCTCTTTTTAATTTCACAGAATGTTGTGATAATTATCTGCATCTTCAAGAGACCTCTTTCAAGAAAAAAAGAATAATGCGAAATTTTTCTAGTATTTCGTATCTTCGAACTCTTCATCGATGAACCTAGAGGAATAGACTTCCTTAATGGGCTGCAGACAGCGCCAAATATCATTTATGTTCACTGTAGAGTGCGATTCAAACCGCTATTGAAATCCAACTTTAACTAAGTGACGGCTTTCGTTGCAGTTGTGCTCAATCCAAATGACTGAAAATCATAATAGTGCTCTGTTTCCTTACTTTCTCACCTACGCCGTTATGTTTCGAGTTGTCAGAAGAACGTACCGCCGTATACTTTTATTTTGCTAATAATACACTTCCAGACACGCCATACTGTCACTCTAGTAGCCATCCGACAAAGCGGTAATGTTTCCTAATTTGAGGTATGAGCTTGAATTTTGCTGAGAGGAGGCTGGAATATTGCAAACTTCCAGGCTTCCTTCTTTTTGACTTGCCGTGTGTGCGCTCGGACCTCAGTGTAATGAAGCTTATACTTATGAACTTAATTTCATTTGAAAAACTGCTTTACTGGACTAGCCAAAAGTGCTGCTTGGTACCTAGAGGCCATCTGAGCAGTATATCGTTATCGAGTGCGGCCTCACGATTAGAAATCTGAAATCCGATAGTAATATTCGTTCGTGATAGCACTTTTTATTGTAGTAGTAAAAAAAAAATGTTTGGAGAAGTGTGGTGAGATCTAGATTCTGGATGTGTGTTTTCGACAATATTTTGCAATTTATCATTGCAATATGGCGATTAGACTTTCAAGTAATCTGCTTTTATTCTACTTGTTTTCCACTACGAGTTAATATAAAATATCTCGGATCTGGGGGCGTACCGTCAAGTCAGGGTTGCCGTTCGCCACAGCAGACAAAAGTATGCGGCATCTTTTTGGTCTCTTGAGGGCACCCGCAGCAACTATCGTATGCGGGGTTAAATTTTTGTTGGAATACTTGTGAAAGCCGCTGAGCCCTTGCATCATAATGAGAGTAATTTATGTTTAAGTATCGCAAAAAGAAATTTAAATCTTCTTTCTGTGTGTTTTCATTTTTTCTTTTTCGTTCTGAATTTTACTGATATTTTTCGTTTGCCCTCCATCATTCCGTGAAATTCTTATTTTTTACGTGACCTGCGTCTTATATTGTCGGCCCAGTAAGGATTTCTGCATAATGTTAGCCCCGAATCCTTCCTTCAGCAGTGCAGAAACTGAGGAGGAATAAGTACCTGAAAATGGGGTCATTTTTCATTTCCTTCGATTTGCTTCAACCAATCAAATTAGCTTTGATTTTTGTTTTGATGCAGTCAGTAACGCTTTTGTGTGCACATTTAGGAACCTGAACATCTCTAACCAGTGTTGCTGGCGAGCGCTCTTCAAGGTCGTAGAGCAAGCCAATGAGCACGGAATAGACGGTTTCGCGCTGTTACTTGCAAGTACGAGCCTACAAGATTCGGCCGCCGCGGTGGTTAAGTAGTTATGGTGCTCGGCTGCTGACCCGAAAGACGCGGATTTGATCCCGGCCGCGGCGGTTGAATTTCTTTGGAGGAAAAATTCTAGGGGCCTTGTACTGTGCGATGTCAGTGCACGTTAAAGAACCCCTGGTGGTCGAAACTTCCGAAGCCCTCCACTACGGTGCCTCTCATAGTCTGAGTCGCTCTGGGACGTTAAGCCCCATAAACAAAACCAAACCTACAAGATTCTTTATAGCATCTTCGAAAGAACTGCTGCATTTCATTATAATACAATGGAGCGATATCTCGAATCATATATTCTGACTTGGCACATATTTTGCATTAAAAGCATCACGATAAAAAATGCGCGTTTAAAATATTTATCACAGTTCACATATATCAGAATCTAGGATATACTGAACGATGGCACAAATAAGTGGTCAGTAAGTACACATCAAAATGCTTGCGAGAATGTCGAGTGGCACTTAAGCTCTGCCATAAGGGTGTGACGAGATATCATTAATAAGTACTTTGCAGCATACGATCCGCTTTGCGTATCACTTCTCAGACACAGATACTGTTCTATGCCAACATATGCCCATGCCCATACGTGCAGAATTGGTCCTTCTCTTCTTTACATTCATAGATCGCTGGTGTCCTCATACCATTCCTGGGGCAATGTGCTGGAGTTGAAAGATGTGCCACTGCTCTGGCAAGTGGCTTCTTGAAACACAGCCAACGGTGTGGCTTGTGAAACCCATGTTGCCCTTCCCCACAACCTCTCCCGACCAGTAACTATTTAACTGCCGTCTGCAATGGTACGCAATTTGCTAATAATCTGGTGGGCAGGGTTTGACCAGGTCACAAGGTGACGTGACCCAGGTGGCAGGTGGGCGACCTGCTTTTTCGCTCACCACGGCCACGTCACCTGATTTTGTGCGGAACGGTTATTTTAACACTGCCGCGTTAAAACAATGACAGCCTTGCTTGGCTACGATTGGCTATTTAAATTCTCTAAATGAAAACGTCAAATATTTCTGCTGTCGCGCATAGCAGCAATAAGTGCAGGTGCATTCCACTGCTCTTGCTTTGGTTTTTTAATCCCAACTCTCAAAACAAGGGCTCTTGCGTAGGTGTTCGTTTTATTGCTGGCAACTGCAATGCAAGCAAAACTGAGCTCTTGTACTCGGACGTCTGCGAAGTTGACCAATAGACTGGGTAGAGAGGAAGGATTCGGAGCGGGGCTTCTTGCTTAATTTTTACCTTTTCTGCCTCAACGCTGCCAAAATATTGGCGACGACAGCCAGTAAAAAAGCTTGGTGCATGGTAACCGAGGTAAGCTAAGTGCTAAATTCCTTCTTGTCGCTTCGTCAAGATATGCTCGAGGTGAAGATGGAAGCTTTCTAATTGAAAATATAGGAATTCATGCCACACATACCAAAGTTTGGCTCGACCCCGTCCGATCTTGTCGATCTTTTTTTGTGGCTCTGTACTGAACGCTCTGAAGTGATTACCCGTAATAACTTTTGGCAAAAATATTACCTGGTTATGTGACAGTCCTTTGAATTTATCAAAGAGCTGCAAGAGTTGGTCTCCCTAAGAAATCACTAAAAAAACAAATATTTTGCTTTTGGTCTCGAAAACCTTTTAGAGATAAGGCATATAGTACAGGGCAACCACGGCTCGAGGTGCGGTGCTGAACATCAAAGTTTTTTTCTTGCTCAAAAAAAAAGACTCCTATAAATATCTGTGTGAGAAGGTTGAATAAAAGTAGCTGTCAATGGGGCTATATTTGATATTTTTACTACGAACGCCTCTGCACAAAACGTATTTGCGAAAGTGCGGCACAGAACAATTTTCCATGTCTACATTTTGTTTCTGAAATATATTGCGTTGTAATGCAATTTAGACTATTTATTGAGCTAGTACATATACTCGAGAAGCGCCGAACCATGCCATGTTGCTCACAATTGTAGCGAAAGGGGATAAAAGAAATAGCAAGAACGATGTTTCCTGGACAAAATAATGAATTAAAAGAACACAAAAGGTGTGTGCAAAAAATATCTTTACTGTGTGATAAAAACCACAATTCGTATGCTTTATAACCAGAAATTTTCGAACGCAAGAATAAAATTTTTTTGTAAAGGTTATAGGGAGACCAAGTTTTACACTTCCCTCAGAAGTTCAAGGCGCTCTACATGACCAGCAAATTTATCCCTAAAATTATTGAGGTAATTACTTTAAATCGTTGAAAAAGATCCACAAATTTTATCGACATGGCCGGAGTGGGTTGAACGCAGGCTCTGGTACGTTTGGCATGGAATGACTCACATGCATGTGGAAGTAAAAAAGATTCTAGCCAAAAATGTTCTCAGATGTGTAAACTGTAATATTCCAAGCGAATAATTATTTGATATGTATCTTCTTAGATATATTGGAAGGCATACTCGATACTGGTGTCATGCGTGGCATTAAACGTCCGTTTTTCATTAGCTTTGTCCGAAGCGAGCAAAATATTTTTCTTTATACTTACCAGCACAGCTTTTCATGCAGATGTCACAAGTTTCAAAGTTGTTTTTCGTTCCTTGACATCCGCCATAGACGAAGGCTTCGCATTCCCGCGTTATGTGATTGTATGACCATTTTACAAAAAATGCTTTGCAGGGTCCAGTTTCTCGTGGAGTCTCTCTGCAGGCTGGATTTTTAGGACGAGCAGCTGGAATAAAAAACGAAAAACAATAGAAGCCGAGGATAAACAAAAGAGGAAAGAATCCAGTACGAGAGATAACCACAGCCCGTAATTATGCGCCACATGCACATCAGCACCGTCATCGCTCTGTTTTAATGAGATATGCCTGAGCGTGCTTTTCTCTTTTAATAGCCCGTTAAGTGCGCTATTAAATGGCAAACGATAGTTGGTATTAATCTGAAAGAAAAATGACCTCATGAATGATTTCTTCGATGACGGTTCGATGCTTTACTTGCCGGCACCTTCTCGAAAATGGTCACTACAAAGAAAGCATACTGCACGAAACATGAGGGATTAATTTTTTTTTCGCAGTAGGTTTCTCTCTCTCACACACACAGTAGTAGAGAACATATCATGTCTGTTGTCTGTTTAAATTCGGTATAGTTGAATTCTTACACACGCTCCAGTTGGCACTGAGGAAGGAAATGTCCTTGAATTTTTTATAATGTCAACATTAATTAAGTGATTTTTACTCATTTTTTTCCCATCTGCCGTCGCTCTCTAACGCAGGCATCTTTCCTTCCCTTGTATTTGGTTTCAGATGGCTGCTCACTAATGAAGGCAAGAGTGATTGAAACCAAGGAGAGTATAGGAAAACGTGAATTTTTTGTTTTGTGCTGAACAAAGTGGGAAATTAGTAAAGTAATATTGTGTGTTTCGTATAGCTTACAAAGCACCACCCGCGCCCATTTCGGTGGATGTTTGTGGCGGTGGGGATCTCACTAAAAGTTAGACGAGACGAAACGCAGCAATACACATATAAATTAAAAGGTTACATAAGGAAAGTCGCAGGTTCCGATCCGCCCTAGCGGAATGCGACTGTTTTTCTTCTGCTTTCTCAAATATTATTTTCCGCGTAATGCGATTCCGCTATTAATTTCACCACATTGTTGAATGCTAGCTCCAAAATATGACAAGCGATCGTAAGAAGTTATGTATGAATATGCAACAGCCTCAAGTTTTGTATCTTTGACGTCGCTGTAGTTCAACTAGAACTTTTTCCTTGCATTGACGCTAGTCACAAAACCGTTGCGGTCACCGCACGCGATGGCATGCTGCCGCGGGGCCTTAGCTGTAGACAGACGAGGTAAAAGGAAGGAGAGTCTACATTGTGCCCGTCCGAACGATTCGAAAGCGCCAGCGGAACTGAGCTGTCACAGCTCGAGAGCTATAGCACGCGAAGAGATCGCGCTATTGTTACGTGAGAGCAAACACTGTTCAGCGGGAAAGTATCACATGCTGTTCCCGCGCCAGCGAACAACGGCGGTTGCATGAAGGCGCACGTCACCCGTAGGTCTTTCGTTACGAGCGGTGTGAATGCTCTTACGGTCAGTAGAAATGTGAAAAACAGATAACGCGCCGCAGACACTTTGGAGAAAAAGATCCGTAATGCAGTCGCTTAAAAATCGAATTCCCCCAAGCTTTCGCTCACCCCAACAAGTGGCGACTTCTTTCCATGCGGGTTTTGGAAAATCACAATAATTTCTCTCCTTTTTTGCGGAATGGGGAAGGTCAGTTTTCTATTGGGCTATTAATTACTGGTGGCGAATAAATACTTTTGTGTCGGTATATTTCTTCGTGAAACTAAAGAAGCATTCTATTTGCTGGTGCAGTCAACATGGTTATGATCGCTAAAGGTACCAAGTTTTAAACAATTTGAAATTCTTGTAGAGTCCTCGTTCATGTTTCTGGTACTCTCACTCGAAAGTTACACACGTTACACTCTCGGATAATTTCCTTCACAGGCCGATGGTACATACAGCAACGCTGCTCGGCAGCATTGCGCGCTGGAAAATCAAAACTGCTCTGAAAAGCTTCCTACTATGACAGGCCACTTTTTGCTGGAAACACCAAATTATTCTGACTTAAACGGTCAGTAGCCTGCCGGTTGGTCATGGAAACCATATCAGTAGGAAAGAAGGCAAGTCTTAAATTACGTGTGGACGACTATTTGGGAGGTGGTGGGGAATAATAAATGCGAAGCAGGATTTAGCTCTGCATGTTCCGTGATAAAGAACGAGGAGATACGCAGCGTATCCCTACACACGGTGAAAGACAACTTGATGTTTGCCTCGTTCTTTTGACATTGTAAGGAAAAAAAAAGGAATCGAAATGAAAGGACAGATTTCTAGACAGGAAAAAAGGAATAACAAGAAGTAGTCGCTCTCGGACCTCCCTTTGCCTCTTCTGTAGATCAATATTCTAAAATCAGAGAAGATGTACGTAGTTTTTTTGGGGGCGGTACTGCATTGGGAGACGATATGGAACTAGTGGCCTAAATTAATTGAGGCGGTGTACTTTGGCAGCCTAGTAGAGAAGAATATTGGGTTATTCTTGTTTAAGAGGGTCTTGTCAATAACTGGCTCTCGCTTGTGGTTCATGCCACTTCCTGCGTATGCGTGATTACTAGAGTGGTAGCAGACGCAGCGCTGTGAACAGGCGCGAAAAGTTGAAAAACTCGCGTTCAGTGCAGCGCTTATTTCGCAGCGCACGTAGAATCGAACATGGCACACATAGACGTGAATAAATGCTCGGATTGTGGGCCCCATTATTTATTGCTCTATGGTTTGGTTTATTGGGGTTTAACGTCCCAAAGCAACTCAGGCTATAATTGACGCCGTAATGAAGGGCTCTGGAAATTTTGACCGCATGAGGTTCTTTAGCGCGCACGGACATCGAACAGCATACGGGCGTCTATATTTTAGTCTCCATCGAAATTTGGCCTCCGCGGCCGGGATTGAACCCGCGTCTGTCGCGTTAGCAGCCGTGCGCCGTGATCACTGAGCCACCGCGGCGGGGCCCTTGTTCTTTGAGGAGTGGTACAAAAATACCTAAAACACCACTGCGAAGCAGAAATGGTGCTTCAGGACCACAGTACTTCTCTGATGCAATAATCACGTGAAGAAACACATGGAATAAAACGTTTCGCTGCTGCCAAGTCCACATACAGGCTACATAAAAATACCAACCTCTCTTTGTGCTCTGTTTGCCGTTCATTATTCTAGAACAGGGAAACGGTGTGAGAACTTACAAAACACACAAGAGATTGGATTCTTGTTACTCAACTATCGTGCCAGTCTGCCTCGTGTTCCCCAGGAACAGCGGCAGTCAACAGTGTAGTAAATAAATGTATGTATCTATATTCGGGTATCGTTGGATATGAAAAAATGCGCTCATAGGTTCCATGCTAGAGATCCCTACTATGAGGTTTAAAACAACAATCAATTGGAATTTTTATGCTTTAGACTAAAATTATGTTACCATTTCTACAGCATTGATTAGAGGCATAAGAATATTATCGCATATCCACCTTGTATGCGGAAAAACAGCAACCTTACCCTCTGAAAGAGCCAGGCAAAAAATGACCAGAAGAAGACACGCTTGTACTTTGACCATCGTAATCATAGCTCAGACCTCTGCGAAGGCAAGGCTTCTTCTTAGTTCCACTCACCAACAGTCCTTGCACTCAGCCTTTTATTTGCGAATGCTGTGGGGTGAATTCTCTTCTCTGTGATTAGACGCATAGTCTTGTCCCAAGAGTAACAATATGAGCACTCCATCATCCGTGCGTATGTGGTGCGCGGGGTTGACAGTGTGCTCTTTTACGCAGTGATTGCTTTCTGAATTCAGTGAGGTTCAGCAGTTTCTGATAGCACCTGATGCGAGGCTTTCTATGACGCATAATGTTCTTCTTTTTGTGTATTAGCTTTTCTATCAAGACATATTATTTGCAAAAACTATCGAGAGATGTTTCACTTCTTGAAACGACTGGGAACAAAGGGTGCTACTTTAAGGCTGCAGTAGGCGCTCCTTCTACTTAGTGCTATAACAAGCAATTAATGGGTTCCTCTTGGAATATTCTAATGCAGTTGTTCCAAGAAATCTACGGCCTATTATGGGCAGAAAATAATTGCCTATATCCTCTTCAGGTTTAAGCGCATCACGTGATAATGGCATTTGTGTAAAGAAGACAGCTCAGAAACAATGCTTTTTTTTTAGTTGATACAACGCCCATTGTCATGCTTCTGCATCTATAGTGCCGAGAAAGGGACCAACATAGTGTCTACAGGAATCAGGCTGCCTAATAGTTACTGTAAAACAAAATTGTAAAACAAACGGTTAACTCCAGGCGCGTGTAGCAAATTTCTTTTCCTGTTTTTTTTTTCCCAAATTAACCTTTGCAGTGGACATATTTTCAAAAGTCGTTAAAGCATCAGCTAGTCTAGAGTGTTTAGTTCAAAGAAAGTTTATATTATCAGGCCATCTCTATCAGACATGTTGAGCCCGTGTCCCGAAGTGCGGCCTCCGGATTTTTTTGGATGCCAAGTTTTAAGCATACGCAGCTCGTGGCGCTTAATTCTTGAGCGTGTCCTCAGTCCATCGCTCCCTACCAAGGAGGTGATGGTTGCCTGACCCACCACATGTAAAACATCTGCAAGCGTAGCCTTTAGTGGAACTACATGCGGCGACTACATGAAGTTCCACACTTGCGCAGGAGCCAGATAGCGAAAAAGCGTCAAGGGCTAAAGGTATGTGATGTGGGAGGTCACAATGCCGAAACCATATGAGAACGCGACTAAGATCAGCAGATGTGTACCCGCGAAACGAATGCCGCCAGCAGGAAAAATGGGGCTAACTACGAAGGTGCCACTTTGGCATTTTAGCATACACACAAGGCCTACGGCTTTGAGCGTCCAACATTCAACATTCTAAATTCTCTCAAAAATGAATGGTAGTTGGTTGATTTTAGTGTTTAACATCCCAAAGCGACTCAGGCAAAGGGGAACACCGTATTGGAGGGTTCAGGAAAAATGAGATCACCTGGGGTTCTTTAACGTGCGCTGACACCGCGCAGTACACGAGCCTCTTGAATTTTGCCTTCCTCAAAATCCGACCAGCACGGCCGGGATCAAACCCATGTATTTGGGGTCGGCAGCCGAGCCCCATAACCACTGAGCCACAGTGCAGGCTTCAGTGGTAGTTGGGAGCTTAACCGTAGCGGTATCGGTAATGGCTTGGCGCAGTTGTTTCTAGTAATTAGATAGCAAAGAAATGCGCTACATCTTTCATTATCGCAATGAAACGAAATGTAAAGACGAAAATAACGATTAATAAAGAGTTAGCCTAAATCTTGAAGATGTTTTAGAGCTCCTTCGCTAAAAGTGTAATAAGAAAAATTGTGGAAGATGACCACCTAGATAATATTTAAAAATGCAGAGTTCATATAATAATTAAAAAAGAGCTTGTTATTGGTGCTATTATATTTGCCAGATAAAGGAAGGTAACCTTTAAGTAGGAGAAGGCGCTAACAGTTACTCAAACGCTTTCGATTTAAAGTGCTTGTAGAAGGAAACTCGCTAGCGCATTTTGGCTGCTTAAACTTTCTTTATGTTCTTTTGCGTGATGGGGGATTTTTCGGCATCTACGCAGCTAAGTCGTACATGCGCTAAAGGCATCAAGCTTGCTCAAGAAAAGGCTTGCTTAATTCAGTATCAAACATTGCTGCACATGACGCATTGTTGATTGTGTTTGAAGGTGCGGCTCTGCTGAATATTGTGCTCACTATACAAAGAATATTTCTTACGACTTTTTGCATGACCCGTGCGGAACTCAGAGGCTTTAGATATTGAGCGCTCTCAGCGATTGTATGAAGAACCTTAAGAGGCACGCTCACGGTTTCCAGTTAGAAACTTATATTTGTCGAGCACTGGAGACCGAGGTGTATTGTTGGAGAACCTGTTTTGTATACTCTTCTTTGTGGCATGCAAGCTCAACTCATTGTGTAGGCCACAGTTGAGCTGTTGTTCAGACGAAAATTAACAGGAGGAGCGAACGGTGCTCAGCAACCGATCGAACCGATCGTAGCAGCATGTATTGAGCACAGTTTCCTAGTGCCTGAACTCATAACGCGGCCTTCGAGATAAAATAAAATTGAGTTTTCGAGGAAAGGAAACGGCGCAGTAACTGTCTCACACATCTCGGCGGACACCAGAACCGCGACGTAAGGGAAGGGATATAGGAGAGATTGAAAGAAGAAAGGAAGAAAGAGGTGTCGTTCGACCACCTGGGGATCTTTAGCACGCATTGACATCGCACAGCACACGTGTGCCAATTACGTTCCGCCTCCATCGAAACGCGGCCGCCGCGCTTGGGTTTGACCCTGGGAACTACGGCTGAGTAGCCGAGAGCCATAACCATCGAGCCAACGTGGCAAGTCCGCCTTAGAACGGCCTCGCTGTTTTAGGTGATTAGCACTACTAGGTGCATTTTGCAATTTGGGGCATAAGTACGCACTCACGTCTCTGTAGCCTTTGTAAGAGGCGGCCCACATGTCCACCCGTTGTGGGAAACCTGTCAGCCGTGTTCAGCTGTCAGGGCTACACCTGGGTAAAAGCCTGGTGAAGGGTAGACCTGGGTTGAAGGCCTTCAAGGTAAACAAATGCCTTCATGGTAAACGCCTTTAGGTCCAAGGGCTTTTCGTCTATGAACTTTATGGTCAGTATCTTTTGTATAAGGCCTTTAGGACAAAGGCCTTCAGGTCAAATGCCTTTCACACGTAAGGACCTTACATGCCAACCGTAACTACTACTCCTGCACGCTATTCCGCGTTTAGCCAGCCATGCTAAACCATCTTCTATCAACGTGATAGCGTTAAGGAGCTCGTGTCGCAACGAATGCGTCGTCGTTGTGGACCGTCTGGGAAAAATACATAAAAATAACGTGAGAAGCCACCTAAGAGGCAGGTGGGCCACTTAAGTCACGAGCCTTGCAGCATCATCACAATCTGACCACCGGACTGTGGGCAAACTCCGCACCGTGGCATGTGGCAGTTATAAAAAATGGCTGTGGCTTAGCCCGGCTAAGCCCGGTTATGCAAGCGCTAGCTTTATTATGCGTTGTTATGCTTTGTTGCCAAGCCAGGTTAGACTCAACCTCTTCGTCCGTCACCGAACTCGATGTCGGGGCGGAGGCAGAAGTAGCCGCGGCTGCCTCCGAAGCTCTTCGCTGCCGTCTTTCGGCATCCTTCAACCGCCGTTGAACCACTAGACGCTCCCGTTCTTCGGTAGTCTCTACCGTTAGCGTGGCACGTTCTTAGCATGATATGGAATGTCAGCCGGATGATCAGACTCAGCCCGTCGTCTACGAGACCATACCGAGGGCGTAGGCGGTCCCGGCCGATTCGCTTCATCCACAGCGAGAAACTGCGAGGCGGCTCTGCGTCTCTCTTTCAAGCGGCCGGCGAGTCACGTGCTTAGTCACGTGCACGCAGATGGTGAGGCGGTGGTCGGAGCAGAGGCGACGCTGAGCAGCTGCAGCTGGGACGACTCACATGGTACTTCACGTGGCTGACACACCTCCACTCCTCCAATTGAAGGGCAAATGTTGCGCGCAGATGGCCTTGGCTCGACGAGGCTAGTAAAGTATTCTCTTTAAAAATGATTGGTCACGAAATAGTTGCTTGAGAAGAGCAACCTTGGTCGTACAAGCCCTAACGATGGCATCACTTGCTATCGCAGAGTAGTGGCGCATCGCTTAACCGCTGCCCCAGTGCGCCAGGAGGGGTATGAGGCTTCGAGGGATCTATTGTTGTAAATTAGAGAAGGGTTAATGATTGATATACTGGCATTAACTCATTAACGCTATCGCGTCCTTCCATGAAGTCAGGGCTCGAATATCCCCTGCAATTTTTGTTTCTCTAACGGAGCAATGGTGTATACTACTGTATACACAAAAAAGTGTATACACATATTACTCAGTGATGCGTTTGAAAAAAAAAAATAATTATCATATAATTTCAATCGTAGTGTAGGTGAACGATGATGGAGAGGACAATTCTTCACATATTGCCGTACTGGCTACCAGCAAGAAAGCGTCTCGTGGGATGATGCAGGGACTGTTCATTTGTCTGTAGAACTGCTGTAGTAATCTGCTCGAAACCTCCGTTGATTGGAATCTCTCTGGATGCAATAATTTTTAAAAGTATTATAGCGTTAATTGCTGTCCACATGGTGGGAAAATGCAGCAGAATGTGTGTCAGAAGCCTGTATACACCACACACCCAACTACCTCCACCCATGCACCTTCCCAGTCTATCCAACTCCGCCCACTCGAAGTCTTTACACCAAAGAAGCCCCCCCCGCAGCGGAACGAAAAAAGAAACGGCGAAATCAAATTGAAAGCCACTCTTGGAGGGCGGCCATTGTAAAAGAGAAAATTTCAAAGGGAAATGTATAACTAATACTCCTGGTGCAAATCTTTCGCACCGCATCGTATCATCGCCTATGATTTTTAAAGCGACAGCGTCAAAGGCCTCGTTGTCCAGAAATTTCGATGTCAGCGTTGTGAGGGAAAAATCACGAGCACGAATATGGCACCTGGTGGCCACAGGCAGGTGGTCCACCTGGGTCACGTAACCTTGCGGCGTGATCACAAGCTACCCACCGGATAGTGAGCAAACTGCCGACTGTGGAAGGTGGCAGTTAAATGAATGATTGGTAGGTCGGGAAGATCAACCTGGGGCGCAGAAGTTCCATCGATGGCAGCACCTGACATCTCAGGGCACAAACGCATAGCTTAATGAACCGCTGAATCACTCCGCCAGGAGTGCCGCGAGGACTCCGAGGGATATGTGAAAGTAGAGAATGAAAGCCCGCATATATGGGATTTAACCCACTACGCTACAGCGTCATATCCTTAAGGTGTAGCTTAAGTGTCCCTTCCAATTGTTTAGGTGTAATGTGATGGTAACGCCATTATGGCATTAGTCGGATGAAAATCCTTACACTACACCGAGTCCGAGTTAATATGAAGGTCAACATACCTGAAAACACCCGAAGTTAGCCGTCTGGAAGACGTTCAGTAGAGAAACACTTCAGCTCCAAACAAGATTCAAACAATTGATGGCGTTAAAAGAGCATTTCCAAGTGCAATTATTCAGACCAATCGACCATAGTTGCAACTTCTACCGGAGCCTGCTTTTGCTGGTAGCCTCTAGTACAGCCCGCTGTGTATAACCGTCTACACTACCTTTCAAGTGTTCGCCGCCAATGGCTGCAATGGCAAATGAAGGGCGAACGAACACCGCAGTGCTTATGCAGCGAAATTTACCTAATGATTGCAATGAAAGGCACTGAACGCCATTTCTTGTGCAAAAAATTGAAGCGTCTTAAAGGGGTGGCACTTAATGTACCTGCAGTGGCGCGCCTGAAAAGCTCCATTCATTTGCTTACGAGGAGGTGATTCTAAAAAGTTCTACATGACCAGGGGGTGACTACTAAGGGGGTGACTACATGACCATGACTGCATTTAATGCGGTTTTGTCGAGGAGGTGGTCGATGGAGAAGTGGTGTCTTGCTGAGGAACACATCCGATAATTCTTTCCCGCGCGTAATGACACAGTCATGCCTTCAGCACGTGGACGGCTCTTCTTATGCGGGTAGCCACATAACAAGAGAAGGATGGTGAGTGAGCTGCCCAGGTGAAAAATTTGGAGGACGGTGGAGGCCACTCAGAACTCAATTCAGCTGCCGCGTGGTCGGCGGTGAGACTTTCATGCATTGAAATTCATGTTTGCATCTATTCGCCACGATGAGACAGCCCGTAAATATCGCTTCCGCTTCATGCTATTCAGAAAAAGAGAGCAGAGAGAATTTCGAGTAATTCAGACCATGTTGGCCTTCAGGTTCTCCGCGATTTCAAGGTGATTTTCGCTTAATTTAAGGAGAACACGAACTAGAAGCAGTCATTCTATGATACACAATACCAACAATGCATTGTCTACAGCAGCAACGAGTGCAGTCGCTGCTATCACCCACGCCACGTTGTCTTCTCTTTACAGGCACAAGGTAACCACGCAATAAGAGTCCGTATTACGCGCCACTCCTCTGTTAACTGTTCATGAATTTCAGCCTGCTGCTCAGGTCACTTTCTCGTGACATCTGATCTAGAGCTTAAGTGTGGGAATGACTGGTGTTTTTACCTCATGAAATCCATCGAACCAGCTCCAGCCTTCTTCAACAAGCTGACACCGGTTAAACTGACGAAGGCGCCAAGCCTGGAGGTGAGATTCTTCAGATCCGCGTCTCCGAGTGCTGCTACTGAAGCATGACCTCCTACTGGACCAGAACTCACTGCTAAATGATACTTGAATGTCGGCTATAGGATATAATGCCTCCCCGATTATTGGCTAAGAGCCAGAGTACCGCCTGATTTCATTAGATTACTTGTTGACGACCCGAGAGAAAAACTCTATCAGTGTTATTTTGTGGCTACGTTTAGCATGTACCACAGCGACGTGTAGCTCTGATGCGTCCTTTTCCCACACAATATATCGAAGCGATCGGGGTAGGTAAAACACAGCCTTTTTCAGACGACCTTGGATATGTTCAACAGGAGGCCTAAAGGCGCTCGCACCCATCGTTCCCGAAGAGTGCGCCGTGCTACTCCTGCACTAATTCTTCCAGAGAATAAGACGTCCACCATGTACACCAAGTTGACGAAGCGTCTCATTGGCGTGCCGTCCTGAGTTGACCTGGAAGAAAAATCAAAACTCTTGAAAAGCCGTAAAGGAGTGAGTGAGTGAGTGAGTGAGTGAGTGAAAACTTTATTCTATCTTTCAAGGGATTCGCGGTTGTGAAGTCTCCGTCGTCTTCTCTGGCGCTGGCTACTTGAGGCTTCTCGTCAGCAAGGGTGGGCCCCTATTCCAAGGCTCCACTGAGTCGTGCTGCATCAGTCGCTTGCTGCACTAAGGCCCTTTGGGTCGCGAGCTCGCCGCTGGTGAGCCGACTCTCCCATTGCTCCGCACTCGGGTGTTCGCGCCAGCGCAACGGCAATCTCTTCGGCCTCCGCTGTGCCGGCGACCTTTGCCGTGGCACACGTGATCATGTTTCCTTCCTTGTTTACCACTACCGTCGCGGCTACGCGTTCTCTCTCGCGCGGATATACGGCAGCGTCCGTGTATACGGCGTTGTCTAACTGGGCTAGCGTTCTCTCCACGTACTCGGCCCTCGCTGAAAAGCCGTAAAGGAGAAACATTTTGGCCACCTCCCTATAAAGACACTAGACACCATTCCAAAATTTAACAAAACAGCGTCTTGAGAAAAGCATGGACGAAATGTTTCCTCATACTGCAAGGACTGGAATAACCTAAACAATGCTCTCGTATCTTCATGTAATATTGACACGTGGATTAGAGGTAGAAGAAGAAAGAGAGCGTAATCGGTAGAGGTAGACGACGCTGAAGTGAAGGGCCGTTTTATAGTGCCCTCGTTCCCTTGTTCAGCTCTCGGTGCCCTCGTTCAGCCGCTGCAGTTCCCTTTCAGTGCAACAACTGTGTACGGATTCGGCAGCCCATCGACGTCGTGGAGGAAGGCGACGGCCGTTCCCTCGGTGAGGTGCTGAATTTCATTGGTGAAATTCGTCAGAAAAACTCTCGCACAGCCGTCATTCAGTGCGACAAGACCGCACGAGATAGCCACTCCCTTCTCGAGCAACAGCGAAGGGTGACTGTCCGCGATACCTTTGTAGTCGTGAAACGAGTCGTTCTTGACTAACACCAGCACACTGGACCGTTGTGGCAGCATTACGTCGTCTTCGACAATACGCAGAGCGTTGACTTCTTCTGGGTCTTCTGTGTGACTATGCGCCAGAGCGTGCTTCGTCCAAAATGTGACTCGCGCCTCGTATAGGTCGATCACAGCACCGTTCGCCTGCAGAAAGTCGAGGCTCAGGATCAAACCTCTCGAACACTCACGCAAGACGACGAATTCACCAACATAGACAAAACCGCGGATGCCGACTCGAGATTTGCACCTTCCGGCCGGGCTAATGAGGTGACCTCCAGCCGTGCGAATGCTAGGGCCCAACCTTGGCGTCAAAACTTTGCTCAGTTCCTGGGCAAGGGTGTGGCTCATCTCTGAATAGTCTGCACCAGTATCAAGTAAAGCGATCGCGTCAGTTCCGTCAATTTTCACACACAGATCAGAAGTAGCGTGTCGGATGCTGTCGCTACCCTGCCCCTGTGAGAAATCAGCGTATCGGTATATCGGCAGCGGAGGATCTTCACAGTTTTTCCGACAGCAGCGGCCTTGCCTCCGGAGACCGCTGGAATTAGTTTTCCCGGCGTGGACTGGGAGAACGCCGCTCAGGATAGGTGGCGTCTCGGCGAGAGCTGGGGGAACGGTAAGGCAGCGGAGATGACCACCTAGAATCATAGCGACCGTATGTCCCAGGCCTCTGACGGGCCGACAGATGAGCTTCAATTTCGAGTGGTCGTTCGCCGTTCCGTGGGCAAGGGTGGTCGGGCGCGAAGCCACGCAGACCCACTCGGCGGTACGGGCAAGCCCTGTAAAGATGACCCGCCTCACCACAGTGGTAGCCGAGCGGCTGCCGGTCCAGTGCACGCCAAACATCCCTATTCCGTGGCCGCTCATAGACTGGTCGAACAGGCAAACGGGAAAGACCAGACTGCTGCACTGCTTGAGTCGCGGTATTCACGTCGTAGCCTGGTGCTGGCGCCCGGCAGAGGACAGATGCATAGGGAGGTCTGACCTCAGTCTGTCTAGGAATCTCAGAGAGGTGTTGCTGCTGCGCTGCTAGGTGCACCTCGATCCAGGAGACTTCAGACAGCGATGTAACAGACAGCGCGCTGGGAGGCAGCAGAAAGGTTTGTAATTCCTCCCTGACGATCGACCTGATTAGGTCATGCAAAACGGCCACATCACTCCCTAGCGGTATCGAAGAAACAGCGGGCCCAAGAGTGCTTATATCCCGATTGTATTGCCGGGCTCGTTGCAGGAGCGTCGTCTCCATGGTGGTCGCTTCAGTGAGGAATTCGGCAGCAGTGCGCGGTGGACTGCGCACAAGACCGGCGAAAAGCTCCTGCTTGACCCCGCGCATGAGGTGGCGATGCTTCGTTTCCTCCGCCATGGAGGGGTCAGCACGCTTGAAGAGGCGCGTCATGTCCTCCGCATACATGCGGGCGCTTTCGTTAGTCCGCTGGTTACAGGAGGGAAGCGCAGCTTCAGCTTTCTCCCGGCGGTCTTCGTTGGGGAATGTAGCTAGGAGATTTTGGCGAAATGTCTCCCAGGTGGACAGGTCGTTCTCGTGGTTCTCGCACCATGTCTTAGCGAAGTCCTCGAGCGCAAAATACGCGTTATGGAGCTTACGGTCGTCGCTACAGCCGTTGTAGCGGGCGACCCGCTCAAAGGTGTCCAGCCAGTCCTCCGCATCTTCGTACATGTCACCGTGAAAAGATGGCGGTGTTCGCGGCTTGTGGTAGCGGATGGGCTCCGGGGTGCTGCTATCTATGGCCATTTCTGGTGGGACCACTGGTCGAGGCTGCTTCATCCTCGTTGGGGTAGCAAGAGGCCCGAATTCAGGTGAATTCAGGTGGGGAAGCGCACTCGGCTCCGTAACAACATGCTGCGATTTCCAACGGCGCAAATCTCCTCCTCTGAAACCAGCCGGCTTTCTGCAGCCCATAGCCCCGCCAAAGACCCCTTTTCAGCAAATTGGCATGGCTTCCTCGGCCTTTTTCCGCAGTCGTCCACAGGAAAACAGTGGATTGTGGTCGCCACAGTTTATTTGACACGGTACGCTGAGACCACGTCACTTACAAACGGTACTGCTGTTGAAGTCGCCGAATTCTTTGTCCAGAACATCGTCCTGCGTCATGGCGCTCCTGCAGCTATCATTACTGACCGTGGAGCTGCATTTACGGCCCGCTTCGCTCAGACCGTGCTCAAGCTCACGCACACCAGCTCACGACACGTACAGCGGCCTACCACCTGCAGACAAATGCCTTGGTGGAACGCCTCAACAGGACCTTGACCGACATGCTTTCCATGTATGTTGATATAGAGCACAAAACATGGGACTAAATTATTCCATACGTAACATTCGTGTATAATACTGCGCAGCAAGAAACGACGCGGTTCACTCCATTCGAATTAGTCTTCGGTCGACAGGTTACCACCCCCCAGGATATTTGCTACCCGTGGATCCCCCTGACAGTGAGAGTTAACTTGACGTCGACGTCGCCACTTATGTACATCGCGCGGAAGAAGCGCGGCAACAGGCCAGACACCGCATTCACCGTCAGCAGCAGATCGATGCTGACCGCTACAACCTTGGACGCCGCTACGTTACCTACAACCCAGGCGACTATGTGTGGGTCTGGGCGCCCGTTCGTCGCCGCGGGCTGTCTGAAAAGGTACTGCGCCACTACTTCGGCCCTTACCTTGTTGTCCGCCGCCTCAGCGACGTTACGTTCGTTGTTGGACCAGCCTCGCCAGCTCGTTCATCGCCAAACAGCAAGCGCAGCGACGTTGTGCATGTGGTGCGAATGAAGCCATACTACGAGCGACCCCCCGACTGACTTTCAGGCTGCATGTAGTCTATTGCCTGAACACCGCATCGGGGCGATGCTCCAGAGGAGGGGGCAGTGACACGTGGATTAGAGGTAGAAGAAAGAGAGCGCAATCGGCAGAGGTAGACGACGCTGAAGTGTAGGCCCGTTCTGTGGTGCCCTCGTTCCCTTGTTCAGCCTCGGTGCCCTCGTTCAGCCGCTGCAGTTTCCTATCAGTGTAAGAACTGTCACAATATCAACGGATGAACTTTGAAGGCATATACTGTGTGCGTTTGATTGTTGCGTACAAGGACCATGCAGCCACAAAAAGAGGTTGTTTTCTGACCGCAATAGCTACAATTTTGGCGGCAATGCTCAACTTTTTGTAGGTTTTGAGATGGGGAACAATATGCGCGAGTTAGAGCTCTTTCGACACAAAGAGCACATCTGCGACTTTTTCATGCTTGCAAAGGCCGTAGCCTCGGATTGTTCAATAATGCGCACTTTCTGTACTGAGAGCTGTTATTTAGTAATGCCGATGGCTTACAAAAGGCTCTTCCTCAGCTTGGTTTAGGACACTGCTCTAGATTTCAATGTGGCCTGCAATCCGATCATAAAAACAAGTCAGAGTATTAATTGTACAACTGAGTGTGTCAGGAATAACCCGCAAAATACGCCGTTTTTACAGGGAAATTCCAAAAAGGGTGGCCCGTACCAAGCGCCAGAAATAACGTCCAAGCGTGAGCACTCGGAACCACTCGGCTTCCTATCGGTGAGGTTTTGGAGGCTCACCGCTTCCCGTAGGAACGATACCGAGTAGGAACGCGTTAAAGACATGCAGTCTGACCTACATGGACGCTTAACGCAAGAATTTACAACACTGCGATGAAACGTGCATGAGCGGCGAGCACTTTCTGCTTCATTTCTTATGTCACCGACAAGATTTAGCTGACCTAGTACAACTCTTGCGACAACCATGTTTCGCGGCTCGAATCGCCATTTACGATGCGATCTTGAAATTCCACCTCACCAAATCAGGCAAGACCCCACCAGACCAGAGCGCTCTATGCAGCCCAGGGTTCATCGTATGTCGTTCTTCGTAAACTAGTGCGTGAGCGTTCTTGTGCGTGCGGAGTACGCGTTTGCTCCATCGTCCCCTACGTAGCGTTTCTACAAAGTGATTGCATTGAAGTGGTTGAGGCACTTCTCCAGAGTAGGGCCGCCAAGCCGGAATTCAAGCGTTGGCGGAGTTCTGTCGTACTTCGTAAAATAGTGCGTGAGCGTTCTTGTGCGTGCGGAGTGCGCGTTTGCTCCATCGTCACCTACGTAGCGTTTCGACAAGGTGATTGCATCGAAGCGTTTGAGGCACTTCACCAGAGTAGGGCTGCCAAGCCGGAGTTCAAGGTCCGGCACTTGGATCCTCGCCATCCGTGACCCATTCAGGCGTAACCGAACAGGCACGACGAAGGCTCTCGGTGATCTGCAATACACTCTCAGTGAGGTTTCCTCTATAGCCCATGCTGTTGGCGCGGGATTCGGGGTCGAATTTCAGACGCCTCTGAGCAGTTTGCATGTGCTGCACGCTGCGCGCACAAATCTGGCGTGGCCCGTCGTTCAGTGTCAGTCGGAAAATCTCAGAAGTTTCAAATGAGGCTAAAGATTTGGGGGACAGTCCAAATAAAGCCAAAATTGGCGAGCAGGTTCTTCTAACGAGAGTTGTTCAGAAAATAAAAGTAGTTAATTAAAACAAATTACGCCGGCATGGGGTTTGAATTCAAGCCATCTGCGCGTCGGGCGGGCACACAATGCATAGGCCATGATGGATCGTTGGTTCAAGCGTGTTTGGGGGGCAACCTAGTCAACGCGTCTAGGTTCGTATGACTTCGTAACGTACTAGTATGTAATTGTACATATGTAACGTGTGTAATAATAATTAAAAAAACTAAAACCGGAATGAAAAGGTGGTGTTGTGGTGCTTTACTGCACTAAACGAAATGGTGTGCATATGTATGAGCATGCAGTTTAACCTAGATAGTGACTGCTGATTGGAAGATTGGTAATCGCTAATTATAATTGGTGACTGAGGAGAAGGCGCTGTAACGTCTAGTGACGAACACTGCAATTCCGGGCTTCTCAGGCTCATCAGCCAGATCTTTCACGAAAAGTCCTGTCCCGAATTCAGGAAAGCTGTTTTCGTCATCGCTTTTTGCGTTTTGGCTGTTTCGCAGTTAGTGCTCTTAGTACTTTCATCTCTTATTTCCAAATGAACGGTACCGAAATTCTCCCGGTGGCACATTGGGCTCGTACTACATTTCCAGTTTTTTTGTGCGACAGGCAGCATACCTTTTACAGCATTCACTCGAGTGCACTGAGGTAACTGTCACACACTGATGTGGCGTTCCAACGAGAGAACAGCACTCAGCGCAAGTAGTGTTTTCTCCCTGGGCTATGTCTTGCAGCTCTGATGCCTTGTTTGGTTAATGAAAAGCTTTTGCATTCAATATGGCTAGCTCGATGTTAATTCTTTCAGGTCTCTCAGCCTGGTTAAGCAATGTGACCAGGTTCGGGCTTTCAGCCAAATTGATTGCACAACCACTGTTGCACAACCAGCTGGCTGCACAACCACTGTGTGAGTGCTTCTTTCTTTCGCTAACATGCCCCTACCGGAACTCCAATAAATAATATAGCCGTGTCTGCCTCAACAGCTGCTCTTGATCACGGAGTTCTTTCTCGAGATCCGATTCTTCGGCTTTACCGTTTAGAAATTCTCGGATAAACTCTCGGCCTTCTTTCCTGTCAGCTTTTAGCTCATCCTGGTCCATGCGTGTCTGGCCTTCGAACCAGTCTTGAAATTCCTTAGCGGCAAACCCAGCTGCTGGTTCAAACATACCGGCTTCCAAAGCTCCATTTCTGGGACTCATTGGTGATCACGAGCCGGGTTCGAATACAGAACACAGCGCTTGGTAAATGTTAACAACGATCCTGACAGCCTCGCAAGATTTGGTGGTGGTGATGGGCACAGCACTTTTCGTGCTCGGAGGTCAGGCGAGGACTAGCGACACAGGCCGGCAGCTGCGTGCCGCCGGAGCCGGTAGAGCTGCTCAGATCGAAGTTGCGGCTTCGCGTGCGGCTGTGGGAAAGGTCTGCTGTGGTGCGGGTGCTGGAAGCTGGTCCCCGGTCTGACGCAATGCGGTCAAGTCCCGAGTGGACGGGAAGTCTTGGCACCTCGTACACACTTCTTTTGTGTTGTTGTCGGCCTCAGCTGGAGTGGCACACACCCGCATTCGGAGATTGGCCCAGTGTGCCTTGAACATTGAAAGAATTGTGACATATTGACGCAAATAACGCTGAATTCAGTGTAATTTTATGTGAAAGACACAAGTGAAGGATATAACAAACAAATGAATCTCCCTGACGCAAAGATGTAATTATGAATATGATCGCACTTCGGTTTTGGGGCATATCCAATGGCGCTTGCCTCAAAACAGAGAAGAACCGAAATATAAACAGGGAGCCCTGATTGAGTAAGGGGAATTTCTAGACAAGCTCATGGCTGAGAAGTAAACTGCTGACAGGAGAGGAGAAAGTGATCAAGCGATTAAATTTCATTACATCATTCACAAAGTTTTGTCTGATAGAACCCGAATCAACATGTATAGAGATTTAATCAAAGTATTCTGCGCCGCAAGGGAGAGATTGACAATCGCATTGAATCCGTGGCACGCATAAGCGGTCACTCGATGGGAATGCCATGTGCTCAAAATCCTCTGCAGCAAGGAGAGGCTCATGACTCAAGGAGTGCAGCTTCCGAGAACGTTGAAAGCGGCCTAACGTCAAATGCAGAATGCGTGCAATAAATGGTACCACAGGTCTGCGAATGGGAGACATTGCTAATAACTCAGCCATCACATTGGCATCAATGACTCAAAGCCGAGGTACCCAGTTAAACCGCACTAGTCTCCTATCTACATCTGTCAGTTATACTGAAAGTGGTTTAATGCTGCACCTCTATTTTTAACTGTGGTGTAAAATTCCACACACTCTCTTGGAGTACACTCCTTAGACTTGAAAGAAAAGATTACATTTGTCGCAGCTAGAACAGTGTGGACACATAAAAATACAATTGTGATGAATCTAATGGCATTGAAGGTGTCTATAATATGTGACGAGTGGGTGATGGAGACAGTTTCAGGGGACATCACAGTTTATTTCAAATGATCCTTGAAAAAAAAATGTGGTGATGAACAAAAGTTCACAAAACGCGTGCGGTATGAGATAAGCACTAAACTAAAATGTCAAAAACAAAAATCAAGGACGTTAATCAATAGAGCAGCTCAGATGGCTACAGAATATTGGTGAACTTGAAAATTTATTACAAAACAGAAAAAAGAAAAACCTGAAGACGACTTTCCAGAAGCTGCTAAAATTCATCAGTATACTTCATTGCAAAACTATTACACGGTGTCTGCTCATCAAAGCATGTCAAGTTCAAAGAAACATAAGCAACACAATGAAACTAAGCCCCGTCCACGTGCACTACATCCATATCTCAGACTGCCTCAACGTGAAAAAATAGTTGAGACATAATGCACTTGTACAACTATCGCTTGCTGCTCATGCTTTGTCCTGCTTGGACTAAGGACACAACCCAGCTCTCTCATGAATACTTTTTTTTTTGTGATTTCCCATAAATGTTTTTCCTTTTAGTTCTTGTGTATTTCTGCGGATATTAGTGGAAAGGGAATATGGAGACTTCGTGCTGACAGAAACCAATTCCACCGTGTATACGAGGTGCCTCATGACCACAAGCGTATAGGAAGCACGAAAATATGTTAAACACGATGTTCAGATATAAGAAAAAAATACTGACTGATTCTGTAGCGGTCTCTTCCTTAAAAAGCATGCGCAAAGATAATCACTAAAATAATTGGAGAAAGCTGCGCCTTTGACCCGGCGGCAAAATGCCGAAAAGTGATCTGAAGATTTAGCTTTATTTTGGCTATGACAACCTTAGATAGCCCAGAAGTCTTTTATTGTCTCTTTATAGTCCTTGGTTCACAGTGTTATTCAGTAAATTTCGATACTCTCGTTTAAAATATGTTCATTATAAAAAAGACTGAACTCTCCCAAGTGTCCCTATCTGCATAAAGCAAATGTGGTATGCCTAAACCCACTTGAAATTGAATTAACATGCTGCCTAATCTGTGAGAACTTTTCAAGCCTCCGTTTAAATGCCTTATGTCTTGTTGAAGAGAAGGAAGGCGATTTGATGCATTTGTTTTTATCCATGCGCAGATATGTTTCCAAGGAAACAAAAGGGATGCCAACTGAAACACCAGGGCCTGGGGGACGCTGCTGGCTGTTTTTGGGGCTATAGCGCAAGAGCTGAGGAGAAAGCGCTCGCTTTGAAAGGTCCCTTTATTCCTTATGGGACGCCTTAGGGGAATGAGAATTAGACTGTTATTTTCAGCATCACTCTTGCGAAGTTATAATCTGCTATTTCATGTCATATCGCTCGCAGAGGTTTGTCGATTGCATTATTGCATATGCTTCGCTTCGCAAATATGGCTTGTGGCCTGTGCAGTTCGGTACCACACTACCACTCATGTAGTGTGTTGTCCAGCTCAACACGTGTAAGAAAGTAATGCTGGGGCGGTGCTCTATTTCTTCGCAAAAACGGATTACTTTGCACGTTCTCAGCTTGGTGCATCCGACATAGAATACAGTTTTTGCTATTTTACTTCGCTAGCGAGCACAAAGGTTCCATTCTCTGCTAGCATTTTTCTGTTCTTAACAAATAATGCTGCTTCTTGCTTCTTGTACATGTCGGCACATTTTCTTTCCAGAGCACTGCATCTGTGACGCAAAAGCTACTCAACGAAAAAAAGCTGGCAGGTTCACGCACTGTCCATGCACGCCAACTACGAAGCATAAAATGCTGCCTGGTGTTTTATTCATTCCTTGACCCTCCAGCAACGACCAAGTTCTGCAGTTGAATATACATTCTTCGAGCACGAACAATGGACCATTAGTCAAGGACGAACAGCCCGACGGCTTCATCCCCGAGTGCGAAAGTACCGCGTGAGGCGTCATTGGTCGTATTCGGCGCTATTGAGCAGTGTTTTGCCCTTTGCACTCGTGACATTGGAGGAAAATGTGCACAGTTATTTATTTCGACGGAGCATTTTCTGTTTGATGTAGCTAAAAAAAGTTAAAAATCTCATGTGCGGTTATGTAAAAACACTAGTGCTGAAAATGAGGAACATAGCAACTCAACAGCGGGAGCGACGAAATAAAAGCTAGTAAAAAAACGCACACAAAGGATACTTGCCGGACACTTAAGGTCACCTTAGGAGTATGACGCGATACCGTAAAAAGGTCCCTTCGGTTGCTGGGGGCCCTTCCCATACAAAATTTCTTTAGACAGTCTACAGACTGTCCATAGACTGCTGTCTATAGAGTCTATAGTCTGTCTATAGACAAATCCTATAGAATAGTCAACAGGAAATACAAATCCTTCAGACAGTCTATAGACTATACATTTATGGCCACACACTTTTAGTAGACGTTTGTCTGTAGAATATCTATAGACTATGGATAGACAAGAAGAAATATCTATAGGAAGGCAATAGAGTCTATAAGAAGTCTATAGACCGCCTATACACCATTTTTATAAGGGCTGGCTTACTGTTTCGGAGAAAGCAGCATGCTTGATGTCAACACGTACTGCTTTGTTACATATCATTCTCCACACTTATTGATGAAGCTAATTAGTTACCTTAATTAAGTAAATGTTCTTTTCATCTAATTCGCCTGCAGTGCGGTGTGAGGAGATCGAAGGAAGCCTCTATTTGTTCTACTAAACGAATGTTCCTCAGTGATGTAGGGTTTGCGTGCTCGGCTCACCACCCTAAGGGCAGCGCTTAGACTCCGCTTGAATACCTTTTTCAGAGTGCTAACGCTGAGAGTGGCTATTCCTCCAATTAGCAGTGGTGTGTTTGTTTTGTTGCGAAAGAAACACTACTAGAGCCTAGCTCGGCTCGTCGCGTATGCTCGTGGCGGTGCGGCAACCAAACGACCTTGAGTTGCCGTTGCCTAGCAACCGCTTCAGCGGCGCTCCAACAGATGGCGCCGCGCTGCTGCCGCCTACACACCCAGTGGACACCACCCTCGCACAGGCTCTGGGTTTCATAGCTCATGACTTCGTCGTGCTAGCCATGGAGCCGGCACGAGCTAAACCAAACGCTTAACCACAAGCTAACACCACAAGCTTATTGGCAAAAATGGCACGTACGACCTTGTGCCGTTGCCTAGCAACCCGAGTTGCTACCCGAGCTTACATGAGTTACTCGGATAAGCTCGGGTAAGTTCGGACGAGCGTCGTGCCTACTGCGCGAGAGATTGCTCGGGAAGAGCAACATCTTTAGGAAAATCCCGACGGGTGGCAGGGATAGAAACAGCCCCCTGCCAGTGCAGGGGCGCATCGCTTAACCGCTGCGCCACGGCGCTGGTAATGGTATATGAGGACTCACCGCCATCTATGACTTTTAAGTAGGAATTACTAATTCCGCATACATGGGTATTAACCCACTAAAGGCATTGTGCCCCACCCCTAAGTGCCCCCTCCAATTGAAGAAAAAACACCTGCTTTCGCAGGTCTACTCGGTTTAACTACGTGAAGCCCCTATCAATTTTTGTTTTGCTTTTTGCTTGTTTGCTTGTTCGTTTGCCTGTTTGTATGAAGCCCGCTTTGTGGTAGGCCGCCTACCTGTCTACAGCGTTGTAGGCAGCTTCTCCGCATATATATGCATGTTTATAAACCTGGCAACCTGTCCACCGGATCGTGATAAAACTGTCACCATGGCAGGTGGCAGTTCAGTTAGTAATTCGTCTCGAGAGGTTGCCCAGGAAGAGCATTCTGAATTGCAAAAGTACCTCCGGTGGCAGCACCTGCCATTGCGCGGCAGTGGCGAACCGCTCAAACGCTGCGCCACTTCGCCAGTAGTGGTGCGAGGACTTCTAAGGATCTATGAAAGTGAAGTAGAGTTCCCGAAATCTATTAATGTAATGTATAGAATGACGAATTCTGCATATATGGGCATTTATGCTTAATCGCTATCAGATCAATGTCCATCCTTGAATAATGGATCTGAACACCGGAACCGAAGTGAAATCCGAAGTAAAAGCGCACCTAATTCGCATATGGCTAACTACACAGCTCGACCCTCATTTTTTTTTTAGCCAGAGTGCTTTTCTACGTCACTACGTTGTCTACTAATCAGGATAGTTTAGTCATGCCTATCCCGAAGTAGGGTTTTCAGCAGAACTTGACCTTGAATGCTGTCGTGTTAAAACAGGTAGGACCAGCTCCTACACATTGAATCAATGAAGGATAGCTAACCAGTCTAAAAGAGGTAGTAGTTTCTGTATGATGACGTACTCGGAACAGAAAGATAACTTCGGAGCTAAACCATCCATGTAACATACAGCAATTTTCGCGCTATCTCAGGAGTAACATTTTATAAAGATTGTAGAACTATGGAATCTCCTTTATTTAGGCATTCCTTGTACCTCTTTACAATATCTGGGAACAAAGTTTTTCCTTTAAAAATTGATATATCCTGGAGATGTCCAATCTCACGCCTTGCACTTGCGCGCATATCGCGAGCTTCAGTGATCCAACTGGCGAGTGATTCACGGATTACCACCACGGAAGAGATTGCAAAGCTCAATAAAAGATTATACCATGCATACATTAGTTGCGCAGTGCAGCAGTTTTCATTCAGAAGCTATTGGAGGGTGCTCGTTGAATGGTTGCCATTGGGAACGGAGATCGATAGCGTCTTGTGACATAATTAGGCCAATTGAAATAGAAAACCGGAGCAGATTGACTTCAGCTTGCGTCGAACATCCGCTCTGTGATGACACTAATGACACTGCAAAATAAAATTTATGAAGCGATGTGCCGCGGCGACTGGCGAATATATTTACGGGGATTGCGGGAAATGCTTGCGGGAAATGTTTGTTCGGAAGGTCACCGCTCTGAAAGAGGTGCATGAAAATAAGAGAGCCCTGAAGAGCACGCAATCTTTTTCGAGGCCATGTAGCTGCCATTGTTTGGCAGTAACTACAAGTAATGTACTCAAGTGCAAGCCTTCGCTCAATGGTACTTTTAGATCGTTTGCTGAAGTACAGCATTCCATTTTTACCACTGAGATTGAAAATTTCTTAATAGCGAGCAAAATAATTAGCAGAATTGTTTAGCAAGGCATGCAGGTCAACGTGGATTGTTGCTATGGCGCATTTCGTGTGGGGAAAGAAAAACGAGCGACTTCAAACTGGCTTTTGCATGCGGGAAGTGTGTAGGCAGTTAATCCTGTTTCAGCCGAAGCAGTATTGTTCACGGCATTTGAGTGCTGAGATAATTCACCTCCGTGGCAGGTAAGTGACGACGGATTTCGGCTGCTGAGCCGCAATTAGCGTAATGACATCACGGCCGCGGCGGCCACATTTCAATGTGTGCCAGATGCAAGGCGTCCTTGTGCTGCGCGATACCAGTGCGCACAAAAAATTTCAAATGCTCAAAATTACTCCAAAGGCCCCTTCCCGTAGTGAAGTTGTAGTTAAGATCTGGCATGAGCGTCTTACTGAAATATCTCTCTAGAGCTGGTAAAAATTTGTAGGAGGAATAAAGAAATCCTGAGGCACTTGTTGAAACAGCACGATTTCGTTATACAATCTGAAAAATTAAGCAGGTGGCTGCATATCGAATCCGTCCAAGTGCTTTTTCTCCTCAAGATGTTATTTAACATCCTTAAGGCGCCGTGTATAAAATGGGGCACGTGGCTAACTATGAACTTTTTTCTACAATGTGTTGTACATAGCAGTGATTGATCTGCTTCGGGATAATTTAGCAACCTTTGTGTTGCAACCACAGTGTTTTCGTTAAGTGAACTAGCGAAAGCAGCTATAAATATTTCTCTTTTAATATAGAACATAGCGGTACGTCTCCTACCAGTATCTTTTAAACAGTATTTTGCGATCAGTACAAATACGACTTTTTAGAACTAATTTGCCACCGTCATGTGAATCTTTCATATGGAAGATTATTGCACGCTGTCGAGGTGTTTTTTTTAACCGTGGTATTTTGATCTCACAGTTCTGACTTAACCGACCATAAATGGTTTGAACATACGTGGAAAAATTAACCTTTCGCGCCTCCCGTTGCCATAATAACGGGCTACCTTTCTTGAGGCCTGTGTAGAATGCTTATGCGGGCAATAAAACGTCCCTTTAAATTGAAACGGCAAATATCACCTGAAAAAATGAAGGAAGGTTAGCATTGAGTGTGCCTCAGTACGAAGTAAAAACACTTAAGCTGACAAAACAAACATGAGCGCTGTGTAAGTACTGCCATGTTTTTTCGCCCATATGGAAATACAGGAATGCATGCTACAATAGAGGACAAAATAAAAAAAGCAAAAAATGCGAGAACGGGAATAAAGGGGGATGAAAAGTAGCGCTAGAGATTATCTCAAGTAATCATTACTGGATCGACGAGGTCGTGCTCAAACGTTTGCTAAACAATTCATGAATTACAAAACACTTTGGCAATGCGAATGAAGCGCCGAGAATGAGACAATCCATAAATTGAATATAAATGAGATGAGGTCAAGTGCAGGATCTACTGTCGTGAAGCGGATGAAGATGAAAAGTGCACCGGAAGATTGAGGAATGGAAGGAGAATAAAAAGACAATATTAAATAGCGAGAACGGGGAAATAGAGGAAGAAACGGGCATAAAGGCAAGGACAGTCCTTATAAAAAGAGGAAAAGGCTTTACGAAATGACGAACACAAAACATTAAATTCAGCAAGTCCGATCGTGCGGCGAACTCGCTGATGATGAATCAGGGTAAAAAATAGCAACACATGCTTCAGATATGAGCACTGCAAATTCCGCATTCATCGGACTCATCAGTTAGCACATTTAGCGAATTTTTATTAATCATGAGGTTGTTCTGTGGCTGTACCAATCACGATGTCCTGTCAACGAAGAGAAAATTTCTCATCAACTCTCACTACGCTTTCGCTTCCCCATATCTCATAATCCTGCCATAGCCACATCGTCTGCAGTATTGCGCGCCATTATAACGCGAGAGAAGAGCTTAAAGAAGAGAGCGAGTTCTTGTACCTCAGCTCCGTTCCCGAAGCCTGCTCTACACAGCATTAGACTGTATATTGAGTGAGGTGTACAAGAAGGCATATTGGACGCGTCGGATGGAATAATTCGCTGAGACAAAAGACATTTTAAGAGCCCCAGATTAGTTAAGCTGTCTTATTAAAGATGATACCCGAAAAGAACTGTTTCGTACGAGCAACATGTTGTGAGATTAAAAGGTCACAGATTTTCCTGTTTTGTATATGGCGGCGATGCTTTTTATTGTTTTCTTTTTAACGCAATAGCGCAATAGCGTTAAAGGGCAACTGCAAAGATTTTAGAATTCAACGTGCTCAGAAGGGTCGAATGTGTGAAACTTGCAGGTAAAGCACGCGAAGTCTTTTTGGGCTACCAATTAAAATAGTTACGCGACGCCCTTCAAGCTTCTCCGCAGCGCACAACCCCAAGCGGGGGGCGCATGGTGACGTCATGCTGGCGGTGACGTAGTCGATGCTTGCAAGGGCACAGAGGACTTGCAGCAGGGCTCTGTTCGTGGCAGTGCGGAGGTCAAGCACGCCTCCCGGTCTGAAGAAGGTTTTAAAGTCCTCCGCTCGAGGGAGGGGAGCGTGGCGACGTAGAGTGGCAGTACCGCAGGGGCTGGTGGTGGAAAGTGGAGGAGATGTCCTGGAGGCGTTCGAGGCAGGCGGTGGTGAGACGCTGGGCTGGTGTGCCGCGGCTGCACGGTGTGCCTTCACGGCACGCACCCAGTGTGAGCCGGCTGCAAGTTCGGCTGGGGTGATGGACACGCCTTCAACTTGGTAGGCCACGCTGGATCCTTGGAGGTCTGCGAACTGCCGCGGTGCAGGCGGCGAAGCTGGGCCGCGATGGTCGCGGGTATGGCGAAGAGCGCAGCACTGCGTCGCGCGATAGGCTTAGCGCGTTGGCAACGCGGAGCAGCAGAAAACTGGAGTAAAATGCTCGAACGTGGACGGAACCGGGCTCCGAAGATGTTAAACGGATCCTCTCACCTTCACGGATGCGTTAGTGAAGTTGGTTGGTTGGCCTCAAGTAAAATGGCACATACCCACTACGGGGGAGTGGCCAAGACACAGATGGTGAACTGTTGGAAAGATTAGCAGTTTTAGAGGAAAAGGAGTGGTAATAAGGTATAGGCTGACAGATTGGACGCGTTTCGTAAAGAAACGATGAAGAAGTCCGCTGAAATGGAGTAAAAAAGCGCGGAGCCCATGCTAGGCACGTCCGTTCAGCTCCGCGTCCGTGTAGAGTCGCATCTGATTATCCTACCGGTGGCTGTGACAGGAACAGCCACAGGCCAGTGCAGTGGTGTATCGCTTAGCCACTGCGCCACTAAGCTGGTAGAGGCATCAAGAATTGCTGAAATCTAAAAAAATAAGCGGAGAATGACCAATTCTGCATATATAGGCAATAACCCTCAGAGCTTTTAATGGTGTGCCGTTTGGTGGCCAACGCGAGTTTACACAAACGCACGGAATACCACAGACAACCAACCACAAATGCAACAACGGAAAAAGCAGTAGTGTAGAAGGCTTTCCCATTCATAGCACGTATGGATACCTAAGTGCCGCCCGTAGTTTTTTTTTTAATATGCAACGCTGGAAACTCAACTCGTCGAGCTCGGAAACGCGTAATTTTGACGCACTATATTTCCAACCACATTGCCAATTAAATAAATTGGGAAACTGTGCTCAGCTGCGAAGCTGACGCCCTCAATTTCCATTTAATCTTGCTCACTCAGGTAAAAAATAAAAGTTGTTAAGTGCACATTAGTTACGTAACTGATTAATTATTCAGCTCTTTGACGTACACTCGCAGTCAAAAGTAAATGGAAGGCGACTTTGTCAAAAAAATTTAATTCATTTAAATCTAAAGCATAATGGTCAATGCTTGTTGGTGCACAGTGAAATTCGCAAAATCACAATTAGGCTCCACATATGTATTCAAGGATGCATGGATTGGGGGGCCAAGGATTAAATTCTTTCGTGAATGTTGGCTTCCATTTACTTTTGACGGCACCTGTACATTATGTTCGCCATGCTGTGAAATCCACCTACGGAGGCTGCACTGGCGTGCTCAATGCTTTCGAGAGAAAAATGCGTGAATGTAAAAAAATCACCCCGTTCATTCCTTACTTCATTCGTACATTAAAAACCCTCTCTTCACCTTTCTAGGCTCTGCTTGCCGTTTTCGGATTGAAAGAGGAGGAAGACTGACCGTGCTCGTGCTTGCCCGCGCGAACAGCTCGAGAAGCTCGCGCACACAACGGCCGTTTCCTGCATCGTCCCTGCTCTTGGATCCACCGTGTCCGCCAGGTGCTCTTCGCCCAGGCTCCTTCTGCAATCCAGGTGCCTTCCTCTTCGGAGCGTCCCCAAGGAACCACCAGTGCCTCCTGCTGCTGCACTTGCCCACAGCTTTCTGTCCCAGTCTCGCAATCTGTACACGAGCGGCCACCGAGCCCCTTCTTGGAACCTGACAGCCTCCGTCTTAGAGATCAGGTGGGCTAGACGTATGTCACCATCAACAAAGGGATCTACTTCACGCCACGTTCGTCTACCAGCTGTCCGTGGTCACAAACGCGACAGCGCAAAAATGCGTAGTGCAGGGCATTAGTAGCTATAATGCACACCGGGCTAAATTGCTGTTTCTGAAGTTGAAGCAAGCAATAGCCTAGCTGCAAGTGCCGTGCCAACAACGGTGCACTGTTAGGCTAGACCTCTGTAATCTAACTGGAGGTTCAAGCTGAGCCTCTGTAATCCATTGAACTGGATGTTATGAAGCAGTTTCTGCCAGCGATTAGACAAGACCGCTTGCACCAGCGTATGTCGCTGAGGCAACATTGTTCGTGGAGGGAAAATATCTGCCGGACGGTTCATGTGATGTTGAGCCATGTGTCGATGTCCACATCTGTCCGCCCTAAATATGACATTAGGTACCTTGTGAAGGACACGTATGCTGCTCATAAGCGAGGTACCAATGGGATCTCCTTGTAACTTCCTTTAGTAACAGATGTGCGACCTCCATTGAGAGGGAACGAAAAACGCGATAAATGCCTTCGGACTCCCTCTTGTACCACCTTTCCTCCACGCCGCGCCATGGCATGGAAGTGAGTGTGACTAATAGATATGCATGCAGCTCCTCTGTGCCAGAAAATGTGGAAAAATTTCGGACTTCTGCTTTCCCGTTTCAAGCTGTCGGATTAGCTAGAAAACAGCTGCTGCAAGATTAAGTTCGCGTCTGAGGCGTGCATTCTACTGAAAAAACACGGCAGAGCTGGCAATTACAGCGAACGCTGGCGCTGCACGAAGTCAGGTGATCGTACTTGTGCAAGAGGTACCACCTGTGCTTAACGCACATTAGAACAGTACAGAGTCTTTGCGAAAGCCGAACCTCGGGAAACTGGGAAGGCGTTCCTTATACACTCAGCAATGTAGAAACTATCAGACTCTGATTTCCCATAGAGCTAAGAAAGCACAATTGCCCTGCTGCGCTCCTACCCCGCCTTTATTTTTTTTTATTTAGTACATACTGCTAGCCTCATGCCGAGGCTGTTGCAGGATTGAGGCATATTATACAAAGGAGAAAACAACAGTAAGAAAAGTACACTTAAATTATTGTTATACAGTTCTAGTTGGCACAGTGGAACAAAGAAAAAAAAACTGCAGTCAGAGATCATAAGTCACAAAAACAACAAATTGCAGGAGGGCAAAAGTAACGAATCGACAACATTCTGCAGTCAGGGCACAGTTGACAGCTTTGAAATAAAACTTTCCAGGGACGGGCACTTGACCACTTCATCAGGTAAGGCATTCCATTCACGGACTTCTTGGGGGAAAAATGAGTATTTAAAAATGTTGCTGTGTGCCCGGAATTCGATTAAATGCTTGGAGTGTTGTGTTCTAGTGCTGCGGTGAGCTGAGCGGGAGATATAACTCTCACTGTTGATCTTAAAGGGTCCACACAAGAGAAGATACATATATTTGATGCGTGTATGCTTGGCGCGACTACTAATAGTGCTGAGACCAGCCTGGGTGAGAAGTTCGGATGGTGACTCGTGGCGGCGATATTTGTTATAGATGAACCTAACTGCCTTGCGTTGTATGTTTTCTAATTTGGTAATTAAATTATTTGTGTGTGGGAACCAGCATATTATGCTGTATTCTAAAATTGGTCGCACGAGGGATGTATAAGCAAGCAATTTTGTGTCGGGTGAGGCGAAATTGATGGAGCGCCTTAAAGAGCAACTGAAGCGGACTTAGAATTCGATGAGTTTAAGGTTGCCTAATGTGCGAAATGTGCTGGTAAAGCCTACGAAATCAGTTTGCTCTAGCATTTCAAATGGTGGCGTAATCGCCGAATAAAGTCGTCGTCCACGTTCAGGCTTCTCTGAAGTGCACAGCGACGGGCAGAGGCCCCGATAATGACGTCACGTATGACGGCACTACGTTTCCAGAGAAGAAACGGTTATTCCATGGAAGAAAACCGACGCCATCGGAGGTGAAGCTCACGATGCATTGTTTGGCGCCAACTGACGGCACACAGCAGCATGAAGGCGTAAGCAGCGGACACTGAAATTTCGGCAACAATGACGTCGCTGTGGAGTTTCCTTGCACTCCTCCAATGCAGTGAGGAGAAGCCTGAACATCGTCGCGGTTTAAAAATCGACGATTATGTCACCATTTTAAATGCTAGTGCAAAAATACTTTGCATGCTTTATCTAGAAGGTTGATGGATTCGAATTCTTGAATAACCTCGAATTCTCAAAAAACCGTTTCAGCTTCCCTTTAACGAGCAAAGAGCGGGAAATGCTTTGGATGTTACGTATGCTATATGCTTGTCCCATTTTAAGTCTGAAGAAATGATTATGCCAAGGTACTTATATTTATCGACAAATGTTACTATGTTATCTCCAATTTCATACGGGAAAGTGAGTGTTCTTTTTTTCCTTGACACGGTCATCCCAACTGTTTTTTCTAGATTTAGTGTCATCTGCCATTCCTGGCACCATTTTGATATTACTTCGAGATCGGCGTTTAATGTGATCTGGTCTTCTTTACTGTTAATGTTTTTATATATTATGCAATCATCCGCAAACATGCGAACAGTAGCGTCAATACCATTTGTTATGTCATTTATATATATTAGGAATAGAATCGGCGCTAATACCGTGCCTTGCGGGACCCCTGAAGTAACTTTTACGCACTCGGATGAACATCCTTCAAACTGAACAAACTGTTTGCGGTCAGAAAGATATGCTGTTATCCAGTCAGTAGTCGTATTAGTACCGAGAACGTTTTCGATTTTGTAGATGAGTTTGGGATGGTACAAGCGATCAAAAGCCTTTGAAAAGTCGAGGAAAAGCATATTGATTTGTCCGTGCATGTCAATTGTCGATGCCAAGTCATGTATGGTTTCCAATAGCTGCGTTGTTGTGGACAGACCCTTTCTGAAGCCATGCTGGTTATTGTTCAGTAATTCATTCTGTTCACAATAGGTTACAATGTGTTGAAGTATAATATGCTCTAGGATTTTGCATACTGTACAGGTAAGGGAAATTGGGCGGTAGTTTGCAGGGTTATTAACGTCTCCAGTTTTATGAATTGGAATTACTTTTGCAACTTTCCATTCACTGGGTACATCGCCAGTATCCAGGAGTGGGCCATCCTTTTCCCTTGATGGTGTGTTGATGATGGAGGCACAATCCCAGGAGCGGCCCCTGTACGTTTGCAAGCGTCTCTTTCCGCTCATCATCACCTGGAAAACGTTGATCTTTGGCTGAAGATGGACGACACATCATGGATAATGGATTTGTATCGGTCGCCTTGGAGTGTGACTTTTCCTTACCAGCCGCTTGCTGGCGCCCCCTACGTTAGGGAGCCTGAAGGGCGTTGTTAACTCTTTCGCTACCGCGGAAAAATGCATGATTTGGAGCGTACTGGAAAAAAATTTTTTTGCTCAAGAACAAATACACCCAGCACATGTTGCAATGCATGAAATTGTAGCTTATTAGTTACACTTCTGAATAAAACAAACACCAGAGTTGTGTGTGCAAAAGTAAATGAACATTTATTTGTGAAATTTGCTAAAAACACAAAAAAAGTATATAGCAAAAACAAAAATTACCGGCTGCACTAAGCCCGAACTTGATTAGAGGAAAACTGGAATATACAAACTGTTGCACATGTTTATAGCTGTCATTATTCACAGTTTCAGCTATGAGAAAAATTTACTGCACTTTCTACGGCTTGTCAAGTCAGGGGTCATGACTGTGGGGCCACTGTGAAGGGCAATCAGAGGTGATGATGTGAAGCAGAGGTAGACTGACAAGTGCTTCACATAAGGTTTTATCCTTGTTCCTCCCTTGTTCTCTGATAGCCGAGCTTGCAGTTTCTTCTTTTTTTCATTTTTTTCGATTGGTGTTGAATGGATTCTATGGGAGGATTGGGGGCGTGGACTTCTTTTCCCTCATCATACCCGAAGATTTCTTGAATGAGCTGCTCCCTGAAAGCCAGCTGATAAAATTTGGCATTTTAGGCAAGCTCTAAAACATCAGGATAGATGAAATAAGTTTTAGCGATGTGGTTCAAAAGCCAGGACACTTTCGAAGTCTTGCCAATAGATGCTGCCGCCACTGAATCATCCGGGTCCGTTACGTGCAAAAATAAACAAACAAAAAAAGCGAAAAACCAATTTTGAGAAATAATTTTTGATGGCAGAGGGCCAGAATAGGTTATTCTGGTATTTCAGTAGAGATACAGTCGTGGCAGGTCAACAATTCCAATGTATATGATGATTCCAATGAACATCAGAATCTCCAACAGATTCACGTCTTCCCATGAGCCGTCACGCCGAATTTACTGAAAATCTTCATCCATGCATACTTATTAGTGTTTCCGCACACGATCTTAATCATTTCCGCCGTGAAGAGCATCAAAAAAAAAGTCGAGAAGTCGAGCGAATCTCCGAGCGCCGCTCCGCAGCGATGTGCCGACATGGACACCTAGCTGTCGTCTTGGTTGAAAAACGCGACGCGACCTTGAGCATTTGGCAAACTGTCTTCGCCATACGTTGTCAAGACCCTGAAGCACAAAAATAAACCACTGTCATCAATTACAAACCGTATGCACCGCAGAAAACACACAGCGAACGAAAACAGAACTTACATGCAAGTACGTGCTGACGTTCCAGGCTCCCGAGGCGAAGTCTCGCTGTCGAAACCGAAATCCGACGTTTGTACATTGTTGCCCGACTAATAACCGCTGCTTTCGTCGCAAAAAACGAAACTGAAACCGGCCGACGTGCTTGGTGTCAGCTTTCGCTTTCGAGGAGCGCGCGGCGACGCGGGCGCCATTTTCTCCGGCTGACGCTGCTGCGGCCGTTCAAAGTTTTATTTTTCACGGCGCCCCCTCATGTCAAAACACTGAAGCCAAGGCTGCAATCGAAAGAGGAGTTGTTGAGCTCGCTAACTAGATGGCGGAGCACGTCCACAACGCTCCAAAATGAGCTTTTTTGCGCGGGCGATTTAAATCGATCATATGCGAACGATCGCCTATGGCGCGGTAGCGAAAGAGTTAAGGCACGGCTGGGAAGAGAGAGCGGGCAGTGTGTGTTGTCGGGGAAGGCAGCTCGTCAACGTGCATTCTTGACGGACGTTCCCGTGAGTTTTGTGCGGCAACCGTGTGTTTTTTCTGTACCACGGTAAATGTGTGAAAGCCAGTAAAATCCTTCTTCTATATTTTCTAACTGGTGTGACCTGTGTGGGTAAAAAGTGCTAACAGGTGTATGTCCCTCACGCACCCACCTTTCTAAACTAAGTCGTCCATTATGGAACCAATTCAGGTTCTCGCACACGGGCTCCAAACTATGAGACGTGACCGGAAGCAGGATAGCTCTTGCTCCTCACGTTAGATTTTACACGACAATGCTACTTCCTTGGTACTCTCGAGTGGCAACCTTTAGCTTATAGATTCTAGCTACGAAGACCTACAATAAGGAGCGTTCCGAAGAGCACGACAGGGCAAGGCAGCAGCTGTGTTAGGTTTGGTTTATGGGCGTTTAACGTCCCAAAGCGACTCAGGCTATGAGGGACGCCGTAGTGAAGGGCTCCAGAAATTTCCACCACCTGGGGTTTTTTAACGTGCACTGACATAGCACAGTACACGGGCCTCTATAATTTTCCGTCCATCGAAATTCAGCCACCGCGGCCGGGATCGAACCCGCGTCTTCCGAGCCAGCAGCCGAGCGCCGTAATCACTGAACCAGCTTGGCGGGACAGCAGCTGCCTACTCTGTTCATCGTCACCACCAGCAGCATTAGGTAGGCTATGTTCACTGCTGGAAGAAAAGCTCTCCCGCTGACCTTCAATTAGTTAAGTTGTTCAACATCCAAAGTCATAATTGAAGGAAGTTTCCTGAACTTACCTCCCGTCCTTAAATTTGGCATGCCCTGGCTATTCTGTCAAATTACACTATGCCACTATGAGACACCATAAGATTTCGGCTTTCTGTATTTTCATCCTGCTCAAATCCTCTGCTACTTTGTCGCTGTCGGTCACAATTCCAATTTTTGTATTAGTTTACATGGCCGTTTTCGCCATAACTTATATGCATTCAACATTAACGATTTCCCCGTTACCCCGAAGGGGCAAGTGGGATACAGCTATATCAGTTCTGTCGCTAAGCGAGTCTAGCCTGCACAAAAATGGTGCGCCGGTTTTGAAGCGATTTGTGCTCAGAGAAGATCATGACAGCTTGCGGAGACTGCTTGCAACAGTGCTTTCCATTGCTTTCTATGTCGTAGCGTGTCGTCAGCCTATCTTCGTTACAATGGGATACCGCGATAGGACTCTGGTTCATTCTCCACGGAACCCTAGCTCGATGGCTACGTGGTAGCAGTTTTCATCGGCCAGGCGCAGAAACCGCTGCTGTCGCATCGCAACTCGCGTGATGCACAGAAAAACTTCACAGAGTAGTTATCACTGCGAGGTTAAGTGACAGCTGTCTTCGATGGTGAAGACTGGTTATTCATTATAATTTGTCCTCCTGCGGTAGAGTGTGCTTGGCCTCACTGTTCTGCCATTCGTAACGTCCCTGTGATAGGACCATTCAGCATGGTTGTTTCGCTTTCCACAGACGCTTGAAAGCCACAGATGTATCTGAGTAACCAACGACACACGACCAAATGGAAGCGTAATGGACAATGGAAAAGGGACAGCTTATAGATTAGGGCGCCTGTCCACGCTTCGCTGCATTTTACAAATAACAGCGCTGGCCGAAATCAGTACGGCATCCTGCACACTGTTAAGCACTCCACAACACTAATGTTTTTTTCTCTTTCTTCATGGGGCCAGACTTCTTCATATGCACTTGGTAACGTTTTGACTCAAACGCAACGTGTTTGCTCTAATGCTGTCACAATTGCAAATCCAAATCTCCCGAATTTTATTTTTTTTGAAGGTTTAGCGCAATAAGAGGCATCGACAAAAGCACTCCACAAGCGCCGGCGTTCACTTAACGAATAGCGCCTTCATTGCTTAGGAATACTTCTGAAGCGGAATCTGAACTAGCCTGACCAAGGGTAAGTTGTTGTAGTAATGCTTCTTTTGTTTATTTAAAACACTGCATGATCGTCGTGTTTTACTCACAAGCAATCCTCACACCCACTGTTCCTTTTTCAGGTGAAGAGTCAACCATCGAAGGAAATAAGTGTGCGATCTCACATCTAAGCGCGATGGGAAATGGCAGGAAGCTCAAATACGGAGGAGGCCTGAGCCTGAGGTTAAACAGTCACTCACTTTAACGAATCCACCTCCGCGAGTCAGACAGTGAAGTGGCCATGGCGCAGCTCATATCTAAAGGGGTAGATGACTCGGATTCTTTACGAGAACGGGACTGCATTTTATATGGAGACCCGCGTCATTTGCTAGCTGCCAGCATTATAAAATATTCTCAGCGTCGTCTCTACTCCCGCAGTGCGCAATCTGGGACCACATTTTTTCAGAAACAATTTCCTTCGCATTTCATTAGCTCATCTGCCATTGGTCGCTATAACCGGTGACGTAGACCGTGGAGGCTGTCACCGCGCTAGGCGTAGCAGGAGCACGTCCATGCTGGAACTTATTTGCATAACGTGATCTACGCCCATGCTAAAGTGGTGCGTCGGTGCCAATGCTCGCCAGTGACGGAGCACGACGATGAGAGCCGTTTTTGGAGGGCTGACAAGCTTTATTGACGCTAATCTCTTCTTGTGAGAAAAAAAAAGAAATTTGCCACGGTTCTGCGATCAATTGGTGCATCACGACCTTTGGTTCGGCCTACTGGATGCGAAGGCTGCTAGCGGAAGTGCCACGACAGGACCAGCCATGCCTGCGATTGGTTGTTTGCTTTTTCGCCTCTTCGCGAATTTTCACGCCTCGCATCACAAGTAAATTAAACTGAAATGAAATAAATTGCTACAAAATACAGCCCGTGTTGTGCGGTTAGTTGTACACGGGTCCCGTATCTGGAGCGAAAAATATGACCTGCGCCGCCGCGATATTCCTGTTCTTAATAGGTGTATGCGTCACCTACGATATTGTGGTTGGCTGAATGTTCTGCTGTGAGCATTCAGGAAAGAGACATACCAGTTTTTATCTCGCTAACAGAGTGCCAGCGCTGGTAGCCCGAACATGACCGGACTTCATCCTGCCATTACATGTTGCTTGGAGAACGTAACTTCCAACTTTCACAGCTGGTAGGAAAAAAATGTCATCCAGTTACGTCCAGTGTGATAAGCGAATGAGTCAAATCACCGCAAGTATCTGAAGTGCCTGCTTGAAAAAACCTGTAAGTGAAATTTAAAGTATAAACTGCTGGATTTTATGCGAAGGATGGGGAAGATTAGTTTTAGCAGCCGCAAAGTTTGGTAGTGGAACCAAATTGCGTTAGTGTCTACAGCCCATAGCGGCACAGTAAAGGATTTCGACTACAAATGAGGAAAAATCTTGAAGAATGCGATAGACTGACATAACTGGTTTAAGAAATGTCAACACGCGGACACCCAAAAACCAATGATTAAACCGGACAGTTGTACGAACACTACTGAAAAAGTCCCAGAAGTTAGAAGGGCAAAAGAGAACGTCAGCACCCTCGCGGGCCATTCGCGAAGCGTAAAAGCATGAAGCGTGGAATGGTAACAATTTGCACTGCTGTGAAGAGAAATGCGAATTTTACTGAGTCGCATGTTACTGATTCCGAGCAGAGCCTTTCACTACGCCGTTTCTCATAGCCTGAGTTGCTTTGGGGCGTTAAACTTCAATAAACCAAACCAAACCAAACTGATTCCGAGCAGAAACACCTTGGTGCGTGAAGATAACTAAATAAAATCATTAGAGCTTGCGTCTGTAGGCACATAAGTTTCTTTCTCTTACATATGTCTCTTATTCTTGTATTTATATGTTATAGCCTATGATATCTTGCATCGCCTATGAATACTTGTACCTGGTAGAAAGAAGCTGAAATATAAAAGCTCACTCATACGCCTAAATGTGTATTCATGAGAGGTAAACGCTTGTAGCTTTGTCTCGTTTAGGTATATATACAGTTGGTGGTAATGTCTCGTTACGTGTCATCATTTGCATATGCTTCTCTTTTACAGCTGCGATGTCGACGATGGGCAAGCACCACATTACGCTGTAGTCTCGTGTAGAAATGGGCAGTCATGGTTTTGATCCCTATGCTCTTGCCTGCTGTAATTGCAGCAACCAACATCTCTGATTTTACGCATCTTAGGTTGTAACCTATAGCAAGGGGCTGAAATGCAAATGCAAATGTTCACACACTGCGCAACACAAACGTGTGACAGGCTACCCAGTTTTCATACAATCTCTGTGAAAGCCTCTGATATTTGACGCTGATTTCGGCTCTATCTAGTCGTTCATGGAGCGTGCTGAAATCCTACGAACCAAACTGGGCAGGTGTCCAGCCGCCAGCGTATTTACCTATACTTTAATTGTTCAGCTCAACTTCGTGTCAGAACACAATTTTCAGTTTTTTTTATTACATGGTAGTAGCTTCATTTGCAGCTAAGATAATGCGAGAGTAAGACCCGCCCTGAGTAAATGTGGGTGCCATCGGAACGGAACATTGTTCAGTGTAGAATTTTCAAATTGGGTGCGGCACTGGAGCTAAAGCAGCAGTGTATCGCAGCAGTGTATCGCAAAACAGCAGCAGTGTAAAGCAGCAGTGTATCGCCGATACTTAAAGGGTTACAGTTTTCGTGAATGCATTGTAAGGCATTCGTCTGACACCTTGAAGTGACGGCACTGATGACTGTTGTGCGAAATCTGTCTTCCTAATATCGTTGCGGTTATCAGAATATTTCTTCGTAAGCATATATAGGTATAAGAAGGAGTGCATATTTATTTGGGTTCGATATAAATTCTGTTATTAAGCGCCATTTTTGAATGAAGCCATATTGTTGTTAGAAGCGGTGTTTATGACTCTTACCCAATTACTGTAAAAAATGGTCCAGTCTCTTTTTTTTTCGTACCCAGTAGATATGAGCCCTTTCTGACCGCCTGCGTCCGTCATCGCTAAGCGTTATCAGGGTGATACCAGTAGCGTTTAAACAGGCTAGATTGGCTGGGCGGTAAAAAGTAAGAAAATTGAATGAGCCTACCCCACCAGCCGGAGAGGATAAAAATTCATTCTGGTTTTGTTTAAAAAAAAATCATTTTTTATCTTATCCTTCTAAGCTCGCTCTGTGAAGCCCATTTATTGCTTTGATATGCTCGTTGGAAGAGGGAGGGGAAGAGTTTCTCTTGTAAGTTTCGTTGAAGAGCCCCAAGCTTAAATTAGTATTTTAATTTTCTATTTAAAACAAGTCTTCTTTTGAAACACTTTCTGCAGAGTATTTATATCTTCGCGGCTTTCTGCGACACAGACCGCGAAAGGGTCGTCAACGAAAACGGGCTTGTCTGCCTTTGCTCTAAATGTGACCGACGCGCACAGATAGAACATCAAGGAGGCACCAAACGACCGCACAAATGGCTAATGCTAGCCTATATGCAGTTGTGATAATTTCGCGTCGTACAAAAGGAAAGGCAATGTCAGCTGCTCATGCTCTATAATCGGTACGACACATTCAACCCTTGAAACTGTGTGACAGGGACGCTGACGCCCGAAGGCTGGACCAATAGAGGCATCTGTTTTGCATATGAAGACAGAGGTGAGTGTAAGGTTAGATGGCTTCGGCCTGAGGAAACAATTCCTGATGTCTGACAAGTGTGCGGGAATCATGGAAACCTCCATAAAATGCACATGCCCACTTCAGTGGGCATCCATTTGTTTCTAGGCCGAAGCTGACGGCTGCGTTAAATCAGCTGACACGTATTTCTTTTTACCTAAAAATTTCGAATTTCGCCTCCAACGAAATTCGGTCGCCGCGGCCGAGATCGAACCCGCGTCTTTCGGGTCAGCAGCCAAGCGCCATAACCACTGTGCCACCGCAGCGGGGCTGTTTGTTTGCGTTCGAAGTGTCTGCATTCCTTTAACGCATATGTTTAGAATGAAACTCGGCTTTTCTTTTCTCGAATCTATACCTGGCGTGACATGCATTCACTTTGCAGTGGTGGGTACGTTCGGTATGAGCACTGCCCTTTGATTTACAAAGCATGCATTCACTTTACAGTGGTGGGTACGTTTAGAATGAGCACTGCCCTTTGATTTACAAAGCAAATGAAGTCACTGCTTTGCTTATCATTGTCTAGATTCCGGTGAGTTCGCATGGAATGCTTAAAAATATTGTTGACCCATTTCTTCTACTGCATCCGAAATGAGGATTTTTTAATGGCGGGTCAGAGATAAGGGCCGCGTGTTCCAGTTGGAGATCGAGTGCGATCGCCTGCCTAAGGTCACCCTTTATTTCTGTTTCGGAGCCTACACAGTTCTGACGACATTGCTAGAGTAGACTGGAAGTCTGCGTGACGTATTTTGTTTAGCGGCGTTCAATCAGCTCTCTGCCGGAAGAAACAGTTTAGTCATTGAGTAGACGAACCAATTGCAATACGGGATTGCGATTCACAAGCTATAACGTTTTTAATAGTGGAAGTGTCCTTTTCCGCAACTAAAATATTTTTCGCATGAAGCGGGTGCTGCTTAGTTCCAGATAGGACGTTTTTTGTTCTGGCAACGCTGCGAGTTAGCCCCAGAGTACTTCCGGTTTGAAGAGGGCGCGTTTTTCGAGCAAAAATTGACCCCAGGGAAAGAGAGAGGCATCGAAAATTGTCATATCACCTCTACCTGGCACTTATCAACCACTGCGTGGAATGCTTCGCTTGCCACGCTGCCTTATCAAAACCAGCGCCACACGCGTCGTCTGCCTAAGCGCAAACCTTTTCAAATGCCGCGCCATGGATACCGGAAGCGCTTTGGGGCTGGTATCAACAACAGCATCTATGTTAGTTTGCAAACAACAAAGTTGGGTACTTTGGTACGGTCGTTTATTCCCGTCGCCTTTGAATTTGGTGCCCCTTCGCCCTTAATTTCTCAAGTTGGGCTTCAAGCATCCTATGGCAAGCCCTGCTGTTCTTCCTGGTGTAGGATCCTAGAAAAACAGAGCAGTGGAACAGAGAAATAACATTATCATGATAATTTAGCAGATGAAAATAAACTGGCAAGTTTTTAAGTAACATCAACGCAGCGAGTGGCAGACATAGGACCTAAGATAATATGGACTCGCACTAGTAAATTTTACTGAACACAATGATGATGGATGGAAACAAAAAAAGAAAGAACCCCTTTCTTTTGCAGCTGTTAGTTTAAACCTGCGGAATGGAGATTACTTTGATTCATGGAGTGAAACTTCTTGGTTCTCTTTCATCAAAGCGTAACCATCAGTTATGCTAAACAAAATTTCATTACTGAATGAGGTGTGCTCCAATAAAGAACTATGTCTGAGTTTCCTCAAATTACACTCGAGATAGGTATCTTACCTGCGTATTCTTCCGTGGTGAATGTTATCTTTTTGATTTTGCTCCCGGTACCACAAACAATTGACGGGGTGTACCGTTATCACTACAGGATTGAATAACGTGGTGACAATGCTCAATGTGTATTCGAAGGTTGGTTTAAGTTTAAAATAAGCTGACGCTGTAAAAGACTCTGTGAGAACATCCGTAGTTCATTTTGTGTGGAGGCTGGGTTGTTATTGTTCGCCCTTTGTTGCACTCCTTTAATCCATTAATCTAGTTGCTAGCCGAAGACTCAAGGAGATGCGAACGCCTGCTGTCCGATGTGGTGGCTATATGAGAAAACTCAGGTAAAAATTGCGAGGACACTTTGGCAACTGCAGTGTTGAGAGGCGTAAGCCGAGGACGCTATGCCGTGACGACTTCCGGTGGATGTGACGTCACACTGTTCCCGTGGCTATATCGATACCCAGATTACACATCTTTCGGGTATCTTAAGTTTTAATTACGCTTAATTACACATTCTCCATCTAATTTGACACAAACCGTGCGTTTTTCCGACAATTCTGTGACAATTTTCACTATGCCGTGACGACTTTCGGTGGATGTGACGTCACACTGTCCGCGTGGCTATATCGACGACCGCGCTATTTCGACGCAATTTTGACATTTTTGACTATAATTAATTAACTAAATACTCTAGAGTCATCAAACGTGGCTTCCAGGTTCATTTTTTCCTCCTCTATCTGAAGCAGCTATTTGCTTTCTCCTATCTTTCATAGTTCCCGAGTTAACACGCTGCCAAAGGTGTGACACCCTCTGCTAACGGACGACAGTATGAGCCATTAAACAATCCTCTTTAACCAGTGTAATGCAGTGCCCAAATGTCATGTGCCCCACGTCGTGCTTCAGTGGGAACACTACCACGTTACTGATATTCAGAGGAGTCGCATTGGCTTTGCTTAGTGCCAATTATGGCGAGCTGGTCGCAACATCGCTGCACTAGACCAAGTAAAACACAACCGATGCTCAAGCTCTGATGTTAGGAAAAATAGCCTTTCTCCGTGCACGCGAAGCTTTGATATCTGGAATCTGAAATTTTGTGCGCAAGAGCGCGATTTACACTAAGAAGAACGGCTGGCTCAGTTCTCCTGTTTAAAAAATATCGCAATGAACAAAATTACTCTGACAGGTGCTATTTACGCATGCAGTCCTTAATTTGAGAGGCAGTTAATAAGATCAAAGTGTGTGGAAAACAGCGCATTCTGTCGGATTGTCGTACCATTGAATGAAAGTATGAGGTATACAGCTTACAACATCCCTATGATATAGAGAATTTATATCGTAGCATCAATGTTCATTTGCTGAATATGTACAGCCTTTGTCAAAAGTAGCCAGGCTCCATGGTTTGCTTCTCATTCGTATAACACAGCCCTCAAGCCTTCCCTAAAGATCAAAAAGTTCTTTGAAGGTGAGAACAGGGGTTTTTCTTACCATACAGAGATTTAGAGCTTGAGGGCTATCATAATAGCTTTAAAAAACGACTGAGAAGAAAAACGTGCAGCCTGGTTACTTTTGACAAAGACTGTACATTGCGCACAATATAACATAGTGTTGTTTAGTAACCGGTGACTATTATGCTTGCTAATGTGGTGAGTTCTTCAATGTTAGGTTATGTCGAGACATTTAAACCTCTTGTAAAAACGTGTAATCGTGTAGCGAAGGCCTTTTCAGGAGAAAAGCAGCGTCCTGTTGCCACGCCTCGTGGAGATTATGATTCATGCAAGAATAAAGAAATGAAATGTCATACAGTATTAGACACTGCTGTCCTCTTCAGTAGCTGTTGGTGGAGATTTTTTGCGCGTTCTTGTAATGCGCATGAAATACTTTTATCTGACTCACCAGTGCATCTTCTAAAGCATTCACAACAGGTCAGGAATCTGTTACGAGTTCCTCCACATCCGCCGTAGATAAATGGGCTGCATCTGCCGGTTGTGGGATTAAATGACCACCTAATCTTTGAAGCATCGCATGGTCCCTTCACTCGTCCACGTTCTCTGCAGATTCGTCTTGTCTGACGAGCCGCTGCAACAAGATGGAAAAGTACGCGAACCAGACCGCAGCAGCCAAAAAGCACTGAGAACGCGAACTGGAAACTGTTGCAAATGAATTCACTTCTTAAAGCGATAGTAAGGGAAGGAAAACGATTCACGAATGGATAATAAGAGATAAAAGACAAACAGACAATGTGGCGCAAATAGAACTCGCCGAGAATATGGTGAATATTTCAACGGTCAGAAAAGGGAATGCGCGAAACAGGTAAGCTCCTTATTTTGAGGAGCCAAATATTCAATAAGTTTCGCAAATTATTCAAAGTGACAGGACTTCTATTTATCTGTTTCATAATGTTTTCGAAACTTTTGGGAGGGTTGTTCCATGGAACCTATGCGACATGATTACCTTTTCCGACCTGTCAGCGCGGGTGAGCTAGGTTTAGTTCGTCTTTTTGAGCGACAGAATGTCTCATGTTTTTTCGAGACCTTTCCCCCCCAATACTTCGACAGTTTTTGTAGACAATTTATTTAACGCTTTGCCAACATTGATTTTGTCCTCTAACTCCACTGACCGCCCTTGTTTATGGGGATTTTTGCACGAGGTATATTTCGTTGTGCGTTTTCTGGGAGTCCGTTTTTGAAGAGCGTTCTTATTTTCAGTGTCGCACAAGCGCTTGCATAAAGACTTGATTTCGATGCTGTTCCTTGCTCCTATATACCGCTCGATGTTTGGTTGGGTATGTTAAGGTTTAAGAAGCAACTCAGGCTATGAGGGACGCCGTAGTGAAGGGCTCCGGATATTTCGACCACCTGGGGTTCTTTAACGGGCACTGACATCGCACAGTACACGGGCCTCTAGAATTTCGCCTTCATAGAAATTCAACCGCCGCGGCCGGGATCGAACCCGCGTCTTTTGGGTCAGCAGCCGAGCGCCATAACCACTGAACCACCGCGGCGGGGCATTACCGCTCGATGTACTTGATTACCAGGACATGATGTCCTTACGAGGCTGCGGGAAATAGTTTCACCTGGTACTAAGACTTTCTTATAGTTACATACGAAACATTGCCCGTTAGGGCTTGACTTCAGAAAAAGGGCGATTTCGTGTCATCTGTGAACTGCCACCCCTGTGATATTCCTGAAACAATAGAACTTTGCTTCATCAGTTGTCAAGGCGCAATTGTGTTCTGCGACGTCTCGCAACAGACTTTGGAAAAGCGGATTTATTTGACTTTCCATACCATTCGATACATAGCCGAAGTGCAATATGTTGATGAACATATTGTTTTTTTTTTCCTGATTGGACTACACAGCTTATGGAAAACTAGAATGACGGACCAGCCCGTCTGGTGTTCTTTACTCTGTTTTGTGGAGATGTCTTAATAGCGTTTCCTAAAACCTTTGAAAACAGTTGATGAAAAGATGACATATTTTCACTGTAATAAATACTATGTTTAAAAAAATCGTGGTGTGGTGGCTAGTGCAAGAAGGTTTAGATTTGCTTGATAGTATTTCGAATCGAGTTCGGGCATGTTTTCTTCTTTATAATCTTATAATGAAGGGACACATCATAATATGACGTATGTGGGCACATGTGGCATACATGAATTCATATGAAACATATAAAGAATGAGACAATATTCTACTTTCACTCGCCATTGTTTTATAGCTCTCATTATATTCTAATTATTATTTTATTGCAATTCTTTGTTCATAGTTTTTTGCTCTGTGATCTATTGCAACTGTGATCCTTTTCCAAGTCTGTCTGTGCAAGTGCCGCAAGCTACCGCCAGCAAGCCACCGCGATGAGTACATAACATTCCATTGCGCAATATAGGGAAGCCCTGGAAGCGCTCAGTGGAAAGGTCGAGATAAGTTGTCTAGTTCTATATCGATCGTAGTGAACGCTAAATTTTCCAGAAGGGCTGAACGCAAAAAACAAAGAACAAATAGCAGTATGCACGACGGAACAGTCGTGCATGATCTTTTTCAATTATAGTTAGAGAAAAGTAAGAGTGTATAGAAAAGGAAAAGCACCTATATATCTCAATTATTCCAGGGGAGCATGGAACGATACACGGTGGCTATGCATGAGGTTAATGGCGGTAGTATTTTTAGAGGACATAATTATGATCGCCAATATATCAGGGTTTTCCCGAAAATATCCAAACATAAGACAGAGGAATATTTCAGGACCGGTACCTTACATGCTGTGAATCCAGAAATCTTACCTTGTGAAACAGCCAGGCAGATGAGAAGCAATAAAAAGCATGCTTGCAGCCTGACCATCGCGTTCATACTAAGAGCTCTGTATAGAACGGAGCCTCCTTATGATACCACTAAACAGTGAACGTTGCGCTCCGCCTTTTATTTGCAAACGTTGCCGAGCCAATTCTTGTCAGTGTAATTGGGTGCAGAGCAATGTCGGGGGCGTTGAAATAGGAGGGCCCTTTTAGAACGAATCGTGTGGTGCACCTGTTCTACAATCCTACTTGGGTTCACAGAAGTTGCTCTTAGAAATTTTGTGCGGTGGGAGTTTCTGCGAAAACGTCGAGGCCGGTGCTGCACATGATTTTGTTTGTATTTCTAGGTAGACCTGGACTTGCTTAAGGACATGGAATTTTCTTCAAACAGTTGGTATATACATCATTCTCGAGACAATGCCTTGAAAAGACCGTAAACAAAGAGATGTATGTGAGGGCTTTTCGAGATACCGGAGTTATTTTACGCCAGTCAAGATGTTTGCCCGCATAGAAAACATTACGCGAATGTTAAAGCAGTTCTACACACTACCGCCAACAATGGTTGCGTACATGTTCCCCCTAAATAGCCTCACTTCCTAAAATTCACCTAGCAGTTGTGTAATAAATGATTAAAGGCGCAGAAAGGACGCGGCCTTCAAAGTGAAAAATAAGAGAGATGCCCTCGGACCCCAAGGATAACTGTTTATATACAACAGAAACAATGAACTCGCATGCAATTCTTTCAGCTGTCCCCTTTGTCAACAAAACCGCTGATCGAACGGTGCACGTTGATGGCATGAGTAAATATGGTACATTATTTATGAAAACTGTGGAATGGCTTCGAAACAGACCGCATGAACGGGACAGTACATGTGACGACCTAGTTGGGGGCGTTATCTTGTGAGTGGAGAACAGGAAATAGCTAACTTAACCAATAAAGTAAACTGAGAAACTCCGTCCACCTTCAAAGCTGACACCCGCAATTTCACAATTTAAAGTTAGCCACTGAAGTAGAAAATTAAAAGTTGTTCTGGGTACTTTAGTTAAGAAATCGACGAATTTTTGAGCTGTATGATGTATGTAAAGTTCGCCTTGCTGTAAAATCCACTTGCGGAGACCGCGGAGACGTATCTCATGTTTCTAAATAAAAATTCACGAACGTTATAAGTCACTCTGTGGCATAATGTGGCACTCTGTGGCATAATAACGATTGCACAGCTACTATAGTCCTCCATAAAGTTAGGAATAAAATTTCAATACGGAAAGGTGTCTGGCAGGGAGACACTATCTCGCCAATGCTATTCACCGCCTACTTACAGGAGGTATTCCGGGGGCGGAAACGGGAAGAGTTGGGTATAAGAGTTAATGGAGAATACCCGAGTAATTTGCGATTCACTGATGACATTGCCTTGCTAAGCCACTCAGGACATGAGCTGCAAAGCATGATCAATGAGTTAGACCGGCAGAGTAGAATGGTGGGGCTAAAAATTAACATGCAGAAAACCAAAGTAATGTTCAACAGCCTAGCAAGGGAACAGCAGTTCGCAATTGGTGGCGAGGTGCTGGAGGTAGTAAGAGAATATGTCCACTTAGGGCAGGTAGTGACCGCGGATCCGGATCATGAGAGGGAAATAACTAGAATAATAAGAATGGCGTGGAGCGCATATGGCAGTTTCCCTCAGATCATGAATGGCAGTTTACCAATATCCCTCAAGAGAAAAGTATACAACAGCTGTATCTTACCGGTACTCACCTATGGGGCAGAAACATGGAGGCTAACAAAGAGGGTTCAGCTTAAGTTAAGGACAACGCAGCGAGCTATGGAAAGAAAACTGATAGGTGTAACGTTAAGAGATCGGAAGCGGGCGGAGTGGGTGAGAGAACTCGGGTTAATGACATCCTAGTTGAAATCAAGAGGAAGAAATGGGCTTGGGCAGGGCATGTAATGCGAAGGCAAGATAACACCTGGTCCTTAAGGGTATTTCTTTGTTGTTTTTCTTTTTGAGTGTACATGTCATACTTCCGTTTTGGAACAAATAAAATGCTCCCTCTGAAGGGTCTTACGGTGCTTCTTGACGTCTTATATTATGTTTTCTTGTTTTTCAAAGGTTACAATAGATGCTATTATTTGTTTGCTCAGTACATTTGTTGTGGAAATTTTTTTTCTGTCTATACACTCTCATACCTATTACTCTTCTCGATCCGAGAAGTACTCTTTGTCCGAAGGGATGCTTCTTCGCAGCCATGAATCCTCTTACCTAGGTAAGGAAATGTTTGCGCAATCCTCAAAGAACATACCCAAGAGAAAACAACTGACTGCAAAGGACTGACCTCTTGCACACTTGTATGTCGGAAACTCATAGACGCATAGCGACAGGACTCGTTTTTTTGTAAAAAAATATTTGATATCGTCATCGAAAGAGCTGTATGCGTGGACAGTCAAAAAAACAAAGGCGCACACTTGCGTGTGCATTTTACATTCTTATGCGCGCTCTCGAATATCTTTTACTTTGTGGCAAATTTTATGCGTCATCTGGATGGATGGATGGATAGGAGCGCACCCTTTGAAACGGGGTGGTGGCAAATGCCACCATGCTCAGCCTTTCTTCTTTATTTTTTTTGTTTGCTGTGTTGGCAATTCTCATTAAGAATCGCCACCATCTTTACCTACGGTTTCCTACAATTCTAACCTTATGCCACAACTCTGCTTTTCAGCCACCAATCCTCCAATCGCTTTTTGCTGACTTCCACTGCAGATTTATTTACATGACCATTGTTATCTTTAAACTCTAGGGACTCAGGAAGAGTGACTGCGCCTGCATCGACATCCGGATGGATACCGTCACATTTGATTATGAGGTGTTCAATTGTTTCCACAGATCTACCACACACTGCACATGTGTCATCTTCTTCGTTAAATTTCTTTTTGTAGCTGCGCGTTCTAAGACACCCTGACCTAGCTTCAAAAAGTAGGGCACTGCCTCTTGAGTTATCATAGAAAAATTCTTTCCTGATCTGCCTTTTCCAGCATCGATATAGTTCTACACTATGTTTCTTTTCCATTGTATTCATCCAATTTTTAACTTCCGCGTTTTTAACCTGTCGTTTAATGCTCTTTCTTTCTCCGTCCTCATGACCTGCATACTTACTGGTTAGTTTTCTAGTTCTTTTCCGCCACTGTGAGTCAACGCTCTTTCTGTATAAATATTTAAATACCTTAGCTGCCCACCTGTTATCGTCCAATTTCCTCAGGCGTTCTTCATATAGTATTTTACTCTTAGCTTCCCGTGTTTCGAACGATGCCCAGCCCATATCCCCTTGTACTGCCTCGTTTGTTGTCTTGCCGTGGGCACCTAGTGCTAATATTCCAACAGCTCTCTGATTTACGACTAATCTCGACTGAACTTCTGCCCTTAAGCACAGAACCGCATTGCCGAAAGTAAGTCCCGGCACCATTATTCCTTTCCAAATACCTCTTAGTACTTCATATTTGTTGTACCCCCATAATGCCCTATGTTTCATTATCCCGGCGTCATATCCCCTTGTACTGCCTCGTTTGTTGTCTTGCCGTGGGCACCTAGTGCTAATATTCCAACAGCTCTCTGATTTACGACTAATCTCGACTGAACTTCTGCCCTTAAGCACAGAACCGCATTGCCGAAAGTCCCGGCACCATTATTCCTTTCCAAATACCTCTTAGTACTTCATATTTGTTGTACCCCCATAATGCCCTATGTTTCATTATCCCGGCGTCTCTTCGTCCTTTTGCCCTCAGAGCCTGTTTGTGCTTTTCCGTGTATATCTGTCCTTCGTTTAGCCATATCCCGAGGTATTTGTATGCGGCCACTTTGGGTATTTCGTGGCCTTGTATTGTAAGCACCTGGTCAGTTGTATCGTTAAAAACCATCACACCTGATTTAGTTGCGCTAAAACTGAATCCTAGAGCGTCTCCTTCGTCTCCACAGCAATTAACCAAAGTTTGCAAATCTTCCTGGCTATCTGCTAACAGTACAATATCGTCCGCATACATTAAACCCGGGAGTCGCTGCTCAACTACATTTCCGCCTAATCTTTACGACAGATTATAACCTAGATTACTTTCTTCTAGCCTTCTTTCCATATTTATCACGTAGAGCATGAACAGCAGCGGTGATAGAGGACAACCTTGCCTTAATCCTTTGTGCACCCCCACAGTTGTGGTACTTTTTTTCCCTTCCCATGTAATTTCAACTTCATTATCTCAGTAGATTTCCTGTAGAAAATCAATTCCCTCATGACCGATACCTAAATCTTTCAATATGCTCCACAGGAGTTCCCTGTTCACGTTATCGTATGCACCGCGTATGTCCAGAAAGGCTAAAAACAGAGGTCTATTTTCCGCCTTAGCTATTTCTATGCATTGGGTAAGCACGAACAGGCTATCATCTAAACGCCTACCCCTTCTGAACCCATTCTGAAGTTCTCCGAGTATCCGATTACCTATTCTACCCATGCCTGCATTTTTAATTTCACCGCCTGCATGGCCAGCCTGTACATAACAGACGTTATCGTAATCGGACGGTAGGATTTGATGTTCACCTTATATCCTTTCCCTTTATAAATCAAATTCATTTTACTCTGTCTCCAGCTGTGCGGAATTTGCTGATTTGTTATGACTGTCTCCAATGCTTTTATCAGCGCTTCCTTGCTTCTTGGGCCAAGTTCATTAATCAGCTTAATTGGAATTTCGTCTATCCCTGCGGATGTGGTTTTAGGAATATTCGCTTCCGCCTTTTCCCAGTTAAGACTAGTCAGTTCTAAGCTGTTCTCTATTGTGCTGTCCTGTGTTGCCGCCTCACTTGGGAAGATTACCCCATTATCGTTGCTAAAAGACGCAGCTATAAATGATGTAATGTAGTTCACAGCATCGTCTCCCTCTAAACATTTTCCCTCAGCATCTATAATCTGTTCCTGCGTTTTTTCATTTGTTTTTCCCAACAAGCTTATATGGTTCCAGAATTTTCTTGGCCCCCCTGTATTTGCCTCGCGAACTTCAGCCAGCCATTTATCAAAGGACAGGGGCCGAATCCACGAAAGATTTCGCTTTGGAACGCGTTCGCTTTGCCGTGACGTCAGTTTGACGTTGACATCGGCGGGAGGAACACTGCGGGAGGACAAGGGGGCAGGCAACAGCCAATCGGCTTTGTTGGGCGGTCCCATCTCGGTTGCTTGTATTTTTAAGGGGCCATATGCTAACTTCTTTGCGTTTTTAACCTCTAAATGAATGCGTTTGGCTACAATACTGCAAATTTATTACTCAGAGCCTATAAAATAAGCATAAAATTCATTTTGAGACGGTTTCAATGCTTCTTGATTGGTTTGTTTTCTTTTGCGTTCCCGAGAGGGCGCTCTCAATTGTGTTGGTTTATTTTGTGTTCGCGAGAGGGCGATAGGCGTTTTGAACTTGCGCGGGAGACTTTTCACGTGTCGGCACTTGTCAGCTTGACAATTTCACTAGTCGACATGTCAACACACAAAGGTTGTCGCCTGGGCCCGCACGTCTCGATGCGCCAGCGTGAACTGCTGGTTGAGTTCATGGAGGAACATACCTACATGGTGAAGCCTTCGTGTGAACTCAGCCAGCGCATCACGAAGGCGCGAAAGGCGCAGCTGTGGCAGGAGATCGCCGAAAATTTAAACAAAGAAGGCCCTGCCATCAAGACTGTGGAACAATGGCAGAAGTTTTGGCGGAAGGAAGTTTACAACTCTCGGCACGACGCGGCGTTTGTCAACTCCCAAAACAAGTAAGTCCTGCGGTTGTGCTTTACTGTCTGTTCTTATGTCAACAAGCGCACGTTGTCACTCGTAGCGGCACCGGAGGCGGCCGCCTGACGGGACTAGGGGGCCGCATACTTGCCCTGGTAGGACGCTCAAGCGCCTTCGGCGTATGTGGCATGTTTTTCGACGGAACCGGGCAGGTAAGTCACATCGGTATACAAGATATGCTAACTTTCAAGTATCACAGGAGCACTCAGTGCCCTTGCCGTTTTTTTTTTCCCAGTGTTTGTACTTGGTACGTTGCGGTAGCTTTCTTCACGGTAACCGTATTAACCAAATATAGTTCATGACTGCAAACACGTTGTACAGGGTAATGGCGGCGAAGCGGAGGCAAGGCAGGAGCCAACTCCTCCAGTCACTCAAGAGCCAGAAACTGCTGAAAACTCCGAGCAAGCTGATACTGCCACCCCTTGCGAGGTCTCGACCCCATCTCCAAAGCGCCTGCGGCTGGACACATCAACGCCCAGGCGAGATTCTGTGGGCGACAAGGCTGGCACAAGTGGACTGCCACGTAAGTTTTTTGTTGGAAGCTACTACACATCATCTGCATACACATGTGCGTGATAGGCAGAGCCAGCATTGCATTTACAAAAAGTCATACTTAAAAGCAAATCAGTGTAAACAAGACATCATGGAAAAAGCACATGGTACAATACTGACTGCAGGCAAGATGATTTATTCAACCATGTAATGGCATATATACACAAAGATATTTTGCAAAAGTTAACATGTTTTCCTTCAGTTGCAAGGAAACTGAGAATCATAAAAAACAAATTGCGAGCATCCAATACTGACAGAAAAAACAAACAGGATGGAGTCATAATAAAAAAATATAAAGGGAACACTGTGCAGAGATATATGTCAGCTAGCTTAACCGGTTACTCCATGCCTTGGCAAAATTGAGAAAAGTTGATCCTCACTCATAGAAATGTAGTTACTCAGTGTAACAATAACACAAGTGTGCTCACTGAAACTCGTACTCAAACTCATTTAGGATTAAAATTGACCTGCATTTCATAACACACTCCACCTTGGTGCATGGCCTGCCTCGACTCATGACTAATTGTACAGGAAGGCCAATTAGTTAACAACAAAGGAACAATTAAGCGGCAGTGTGCAATATTACTAGGATAAAATTACAGTGCCAGCTGGTGCTCCCCTAGTAAAGACTTCCTGCCATTTTGTAACAATAAGTGGTATAATTTTACGCAGAAATGGCATACGAAAACAGTAAGATCACTCTACATTACTAACTTGGCCACAAGTGTATTGAGAATCATAGTCAGGGCTGTTGTCATGAGTACTCCTGGAAACTAATGAACATGAAGATATAGTATTACAGCTGGGATGAACTCATCTCACAGTAGCATTGCATGCTCATTCAGCCAGCACGGCCCCATCCATGACACCATTCCGGAATCATTTGGTAGGGGCTCACTAGTCCATGATCGGCATTGAACAGACCGAAGTGAATGTATCGGCGATTCCACTGACCTATGCACTTCATTGTTCTTTTCTCTTTACAACAGGCAGAAACAAGCCACGCCCTCGTCGACCAATGCCTGCCGACCTCCTTCCAGACATAGCCAAAAACTACGAGAAGTCGCTGGAGATCGCCAAAAAAGAAGCAGCGGTATGCATTCTTTCTTTTGCAACAGCTGCTAAAATCACACCAGTAAGTGTTAATTGTGAAAGATTGACATATGGCTGGTACATAGCGCACACTAAGCTGCACAATATTTGCACACATGTTGCTTTTACAGGGAAGTTTCACAGGAGAGTTTTACAGGGCAGTTTCACACAAAGATTGCACTGTATGGCAGCCATTACAGACACCTAGTTCATAACACACACTGTAAGCTGCACACTGTTATTGCATACATGTTGCTTTATACAAGGCAGTTTCACCAAAGCGGACGGCACAAAAATTGCATTTTATGGCAGCCACCTGTCCGATCCTATTCCTCAGAAAAGGGCACAACCAATTACATTGCAATGTGATACATACTTCTTGCTTTCTATTCATGAGATACAACTAACATGATGTTCTCTATACGTGCTCTTTGTACAGGACAGGGAGCACGCCACCCAGGCAACTTCTGCTATAGCTGCAGGTGTGGAGAAAATGGCAGATGAAGCACCAGCACAAAGTATATCTTTGGAGGCGATTGCTTCGGCACTGCGAGCGCAAGCAACTGCACAGACGCTGATGGCTGCAGCATTAGAACGCAGCACAGGGTGCCAGGCAGCCTTGGAACGCATAGCGGCTGCTGTGGAGCAAGATGCTGCATACCGCCGAGAGCTGCTTTCTCAACTCCGCATGCTCTCTGCTATCGCACCGGCTTTGTTTGCTGTTCTGCAACAACTCGGTGGGCAGCAAGTAGGGCCGCAGTTGAGCAAACCAGAATGACTGCCTATAGATAGTGTTTAGTAGGGGTGTGCGAATATCAAATTCTTCAAATACGAATCGAATACGAATACTTGGCTCCGAATATCGAATCGAATATCGAATAATCAAGGACAGACGCATTTAATCACTACAAAACATTTATTTGAGCACCGAAGAACACCACAGTTCAACTATCGATGATTAAATGAACACAAAAGGTGTGTGTGGCTGCACGAAGAGTATCAGTCTCGAACATTATTCTTAGAAGAGTGGAAATATCAGAGAAGATGGCTGGTACACAGCATTGATTAAGGCTAGCTTGCCATCAGCGCGAACGCGCGTTGCTGGGATGAACATGAAAGGTTGTCGTGAAGGAAAACCCGCTGCTCCACATGGTCAGGCAGAAGTAGTTCCCTTCTAGCTGAAACGACTCCTCCAGCCACAGAAAATGCCCTCTCACTTGGCACTGAACTGGCACGTATTGCGAGGTACTTCGTGCACAGCTCTGACTATACCAGCTTCGCAGGTATAGCCACAAGGAAGCTCACCAGCGCAGTCAGCTACGGCATGGCCCTTTGGATCATGATATAGCTTTGATGCTTCATGATCATGATCATGAATTTTGGATCATGATATAGCTAGAGCATTACTCAGTTAAAGATTAAATGAAGCAGTTGTTCTGAATGACCATGCCAAAGAAGGCAGGGGTACTTACTAGGTTGTTTTGATATCAATATTTACAGACATGGCTGTGATATAATGACTAACCAAAGGTTTCATAGTTGTGGCAGTATGGGTTGTTTTTTTTTCATATTCAGATAGAACAACAATAGCCACTGATATCTGTGATAACATTGTTTACTTTTTTCATATTCAGATAGAACAACAATAGCCACTGATATCTGTGATAACATTGTTTACTTTTTTCATATTCAGATAGAACAACAATAGCCACTGATATCTGTGATAACATTGTTTACTTTTTTCATATTCAGATAGAACAACAATAGCCACTGATATCTGTGATAACATTGTTTACAACTGTTGTGGAAGTGACTTGTACTGAATCCTTTTTCAAAATAAAACATTCCAAATTGCAGTCATTTGCCTCCGATTCTTTCTTGTGGTGGACACTGCAGCAACGGCCTAATGTCAAGGCGCCCATGTGCTGTGTAATGTCAGTGCACTTTAAAGAACCCCAGGTGGTCGAAATTTTCGGTGCAGCACCTCTCATAGCCTGAGTCGCTTTGAGATGTTAAACACCATAAACCACACCAAACAAAAATGTAACAAGGCTGCCCTTAATCCATAAAATATTCAACATAATTGCATCATCTGCCAGAGGCTCTCTTTGCTGAGGTGTGGTGCACACTGGATTCAATGCAAACGCTGCCGTCGCTGCCTCCTGACCTGATGCATGACCTGACGTCGCACTCGTCTTAGATATTCGGAGTGTTGACTATTCGGACGTGCAAACATGTTAACTATTCTACTACGAGCTTGTTTTGCCCGGTTTGAGTCGCCTCTTGGTGTTGCCACAGCTGCACGTTGTGGAGGCTGCCCCAGGTCGGTGCTGTCAGAATCACTGCTGCTGTCGTCATCTTCGCTGCTCCAGCAGTTTTCAATAGGGACCCCTTCTTGAAGGCACAAGTTATGCAAAGCTGCACATGCAGCTACATAGAGGGCTGCACGCTCCGGGCAGTAGTGCATAGTCCTATACCGCTGCAGGCAGCGGAACCTGCTCTTCAAGATTCCAATGCACCTTTCTACTACAACCCTCATTTTGGAATGTGCCTCGTTGTAGCGGCCCTCTGGCGTCTGGGTGCTTGGGTGCCCGGGCACTGGCGTCATCAGCACCTCCTCCAGAGGATATCCACTGTCACCTGCAGAGAAAATAGTGTTCTATCCCTCAGTATTTTTTTTGTTGCCAAGCAGCACTTACCGAGAAGGTGCTCTCCCTCTGAGAGATGCGCGTTCACTCGTCGTCGCAGGACTGAATATCGCCAGACAAAAGAGTCGTGGTTTGAGCCTGGCCGGCATGGATCGATTGCCTGGATGCGTGCACATGCATCGCACACCTGTTGAGGTGCCAGAAGAAAAAAAAACTTAATACCAGAATGATTATAGTCTACCACCAACTCTGTAGCCACTGCTGTGACCAGGATGACCAATCGAATAGTTCAAAATTTCTTCAAGTAGGACGTTAACACCAATATATAAAGCTTGTTCAAAATACCTAGAAGTACTTATTTACACAATACTGCGGACCATAACAGTCTATGCAGGAGGGAGTACAACCAGAATGTACCTTAGAATCAATGGCATTATTATATTAAAAATAAAGTTACCCAAGAAGGCATATTAATACAAATAAAGTTGCAAAACAAAGTGAATGCATGGAGATGCATGCCGTAAGCAAAGCTATTTAAACTAAGAAGTACAGCAAGGCCTTCACAATTAATTATAGTTTGTAATCATGGTACATAAGCTCTTACTGTTAATATTGGAGAAGGGACGATGAATCTCGAGATAACGAGCTGTGTCAGTGCACAACTGCACTGACAGCTGTGCTGCCGTTAACGTGCATCAAATATCAGCGCCCATGTGCACTCCGGGTTATCTCAATACTGCGACAGTGCGGGAAGCAGCGAGCAGCTACACTAATTTTGAGCCGCTTTAGGTTGCCGCGAATTCGGCCAAACATTGCATACGTCAGATGCTCGGTTATATACTAGTATAATGTAAATAAAGCACTTACCACCATTGTATTGAGGGCGTAGTACCCTTTTCTCGTCATAAAAGCCTGCGTCTCGCCGGGGTTAAGATTCTTGGGCGCACTTATGGCGATCATCGTACCGTCGACGCACCCGACGACGCCGGGGATGAGACCACGCTCCAAAAACTCTGCCTTGGCGCGGGACTTCTCATCGGGAGTCGAAGGAAACGACACCCAGTTTTTCTCCGTGCCGACACGCACGATTGCCTGAGCGACGGCCAAAATCGTCCGGCTCACAGACGACTGCGGGAGCCGTATAGTTGCCTCGCTGCCGACTGCCGCCTGGAAGCCCCCGGTAGCGAAGAACCGTAGGGCGCAGAGTACTTTGCGCTCTGTTGTGAGCGCACTTTTCCTCGTTGGTCCAAGGTGGGCTTTGAGATCTTCGCATAGCTGCCGTACAAGTAGCTTCGACAGCCTGAAGTGCCTTCGGAAAGCATCGTCAGGCATGTCGAAAGGATTGTCGTGCACGCGCGATCGCCGAGGCCGCCGATCACATTCGCTCAGCACCACGAACAACAGCGGCGCGGCGGGAGGTACCGGCATGCCTTTCCTCGCGCTGAAGCGAACGCCACTTTCAGAGTTCCGCTCACAGCGACCGAACGCGTTCTCTTTCACTTGATTGACATGTCTCGTGACGTCAACAAAATCTGTGTTCCCGCCTCTCTGAAGTGACGTCACCGCCAGCGGTGACGACACACGACCAATGGAGCGAGGTGGAAAGAGAGAAAGCGAACGCGTTCCAGAGCGAACTCTTTCGTGGATTCGGCCCCTGCTTCATTTTAGCCTGGACTAGGGCCTGAACTTGCTGTTTCTTTTGTCGATAAGATTCCCATTTTTCGCCTATTTCCTCTTCAGATAACTGCGCCTTCTTTGCTTCTCTGTGTTCCCTTGAAGCCACCCGTCGTTGTTCGATGGCCTCCTTAATTTCCATATTCCACCAGCTTCGTGGCTTCCTCTTTCCTCTCCAGCGGTTTTCTCCTTTCACTTGTTCCATTTTTGTAGCGATGAGCAGTTCTAGCTGAGTATAATCCCACTTTGTCATGGGGCGTTTCTCGATTACTTCTTCTATTTCGGCTGATATTAGCGCTATTTGTTCATCGTTTAATTTTACTTTGTCTTTTTGACTTCGCTGCATTTCTCTTTTGACTAGGGCTCCCAACTGTAGACTAATACGTTTATGATCACTTCCTAAGCTGTACTTCCCCTCTTCGTCTATTTCCATTATTGCGAGCTTGCTATAGATGTCCTGCGACATTAGACAGTAGTCAATGGTTGTTTGCCTGTTACGGGATTCCCCCGTGATTTGTCCCTCACATTTAGTTTCTCTGTTGACATTAACTAGGTTGTGCCGCTCACACAAGTCTAGCATTAACTTCCCGTTACAATCTGTGTATCCATCCAGATCCTCGATGTGGCCGTTCATGTCTCCAAGCAAAATAATATCGACGCCGTCTCCAATCTGCTTTATATCGTCATTGAGGCACTTAACTAGATCCTTGTTTTCTTGCCTGCATTTGTCTTTGCAAGTTGATTTTATTCTTTGCCAATTTGTTCCTTGATGTATCAGCATACCTACTCGTCCTCCCTTCTTCTCCGTTGTTGTTCTGATGCACCCTTCCCAGATATAGCCATCGATTAAAGGTGGATCTTCTAGATCCCTCAGATGTGTCTCGCATAAAGCGTACACACCTACTGCTTCGTCCTTTAACTGCTCCAGGATGTCACCTTTGATATAACGTAGCCACAGGATTACATAGAATGTGCAAAATTTATAACGCCGTAAAGCAGTCTAGCTTTTTAATGCCCTAATTCATTCCATTTCTCCTGCCCTTGGCGGCACTCTTCCATTTCAACAGACATGGGACCTCGTTGGGTCGCAAAAACCTACCACCGGATTCTGAGAAAACTGACTACAGTGGCAGGCGACAGTTAAAGTAATGATTGATCTCGACAGTTTGCTCGGGAAGCGCAACTTGGGTCGCACAATCCTCACCGGTGGCAGCACCTGCCATCGCAGGGCAGTGGCGCTTCCCTTGACCGAAGCACCATTGTGCAAGGAGTGGTGCGGGGACTCCCAGGGACATATGAATGCATAGTTGAGAATCACTGATTTCGCATATATGGGAATTTACTCAATAACGCTGTCGCGTCATATCCTTAATGGGGAGCTTAAGTGTCCCCTCCAATTCTGCTCTGTGAAATTTTCTTAAAGCCAACGTAAACTTTTCTTGAAGCTGGTCATATTTATTGCACCAAATTGTAAAATTTGTATATGCGCATCAACATCATCGTCATCAGCCTGACTGTGCCCACTGCAGGGCAAATGCCTCTTCCGTATCTCTCCAGTTGACCTCGTTCTTTGCCAGCTGTGGCCCGAGTATCCCTGCAAACTTCTTAATCTCATCCGGCAACCTAACTTTCGACCAATCCTGCTACGCTTGCCTTCTTTTGAAAGAAAACTACCTTTCCCCTAGGGAACAGCGGTCACCTAGCCTTCGTATTAGATGCTTTGCCAAATCCCATTTCTTCCTCTTGATTTCCACTAGGATGATATTAACCTGCGTTTGTTCCCTGAGCCGCTCTGTCAGCTTCCGATCTCTTAACGTTGCACCCATCATCTTTCTTTCTATAGCTTGCTACATTGTCCTCAGCCTAAGTTGAACCCTTTTCGTTAGCGTCCACTTTTCTGCCACAGAGGTGATTACCGGTAAGATACAGCTGTTGTATGCTTCTCTCTTGAGGAATATAGGTAAACTGCCTTTGATGATCTGAGAGAACCTTGCATATGCACTCCACCCGATTCTTATTCCTCTAGTTTTTTTCCCTCTCATTATTCGGGTCAGTGGTCTCTACCTGATCTAAGTAGACGCATTCCCTTAGCGCTTCCAGCAGCTAAGTGCGAATTTTGAACCGCTGTTGCCTTGCGAGACTGTCGAATATTACTTTGGTTTTCTGCATGTTAATTTTTAGGCCAAAAGTTCTGCTCTCCCTGTCTACTTTATTTATCAAGTTTTGCTTGTCATCTCTTGAGTTACTTAGCAAGGCAATGCCATGAACGAAACGCAAACGGGCCTTCTTCCTCCTAATACTAAACGGATTACAGTGGTCTTCGACCGAACCATTGCGCTTGTAGGTGATTGATTAGCTGCGCCGTCGAGCGACTTAATTAGTCGGTAAAGTGAACTTCTCGCCCTTTTAAGGTTGTTTGAAAAGAGTATATGGTTAACGTGTAAGAAATATATAAGCTTACAAAAGTCGCATTTTTTATATTTGTAAGAGTGTTGAGAGTTTTACTCCTATAAAATACTTAAGAAACACTCATTTCGCTATTTAAGTAGTAAAGTGTGCCGATAGTGTGGGTCCGGTGGTTTCCAGAAATTGGATGCACCGCTTGAAGGGCTTCTTGGTAAAATGACTTGTAGGCGAAGCGATTTAGAGAGAAACGAAAACTTTTATACAGGCTATTTAGAGATGGGTACAGGAGTTAGTACGGCCAAACTCTCCGCGGCCGGCCTAGCCGACCGCCTGCACAGAGACGAGGGACACCGCTTCGCAACAGTCGAACTGGCGCGCTTTGCACCAGCTCTCAACGGCGGCTACCTCCGCGCTTGGCCAAACCGAGCGCCTGCCAGCTAGGAGTAGCTCGAGCCAAGAGCCCTCGGGCGCGGGTCCCTTCACGAGTCCACACCGATCTACCCGAGCCCTTTTCTGCAGGCAAAAATAAACTGTGCTAACTGCAGCTTCCCGCCTGACATCAGTTTTAACGAATGGGAAAGTTCAGAACTGACGTCATGGCTTTTCCCTCTCCCCGAAATTCCTCCCTGCGCGGTCACGCAATCCACCCCCAAATGAACCGGATGCACGCTAGACGTTTGGGTCTATCGGACATTTTCGGTTCCTTACCGTGCTGGCCTAGTACACAGCACGTCGCGTAACTCAACGAAATCCAGACCTCCCTCGCTTGTTTATGGCCGGCGGCTTCTCCCCCAGGGAGACGGGATTCCGGGAAGCTTGGGCACAGGGGCCTAAGGTCGATGCCGGCAAAGAGCCCCGCCGTCTGGAGTGGCAAGAGAAAATGCAAGATCGAACGGGGAGACCAACCGAAGAGCATGGTTGGTCCAACTGCTCCTCCCCTTCTAATGACGCGCACTAAAAGAAAAAAAAAAACCGGGACGCGCAGATGAGGCCACTGCCCTTTCGCGGAATGTTCGCTACACATGCACAAAAATAGGCGGCAGAGTGTCGAGCCCTGCATAAGTATAGAGAAAAAAAAATTGATAGGGACTTAACGTAGTTAAACCGAGCAGACCTGCGAAAGCAGGTGTTGATTCTTGAATTCCTGGGGGCACTCAAACTCCGCCTTAGGGGTGTGGCATGATATCTTTAGTTGGTTAATGCCCATGTATGCTGATTTGGTAATTCCTACTTAAGATTCATAGATGGCGGCGAATCCACATATACCACTACCAGCTCAATGGCGAAGCGGTTAAGCGATGCGCCACTGCACTGGCAGGTGGCTGTTTCTATCCCAGCCACCCGTCGGGATTTTGCGACCCATGTTTGCTCTTCCCGAGCAACCTCTCGCGCTGATAGCACGAGGCTCGTCCGAATTTACCCGGGCTTACCCGAGTTACTACCCCAGCTTACCCGAGTAACTCGTGTAAGCTCGGGTAGTAACTCCGGTTGCTAGGCAACGGCACAAGATCGTTTGGTAGCCGCACCGCCACGAGCATAGGCGACGAGCCTAGCTGGGCTCCAATAGTGTTGGTTTCACAACAATGGGTATGAATACCACAAGACCTTATGACTTCTCCCAAGCGTACACCCCTAAAGAGAGCCGAGCGCCAGGCCGAGGGACGCTGTACCCTTTTGTACCGGTGGGTGCCCGGCGGTGGGTTTCGAACCACCCACCTCCCGCAGCCGAGACGGGCGCTCAAACCGAAATGAGTATCAAATTGCTACAACATATTAAAAATGCAATTTCGAGTTAGCCTTTTTTTGCCAAGCGGACACAGCTGCACAATGCGATTGTCTTGTGAACGAATCTTTCTCGAGGAGTACGGTATAAAATAAATTCATGAAACGTGACAACAAAGGAACAATACTGGGACTTGAAGCAAAGCAGCCAAGAGAGGTAATGGCCAGGTGTACGTGGCCTGGTTGTAAAACATCGAATCGATACTATGACGCATGCGGACGGAGAGGTCCCTACAGTCAGGTTTCGCAACAATTCGGACTGTCTGTGTGAGCTACACCGCAGTTTTAGAGGCAGAATCAGGAATAAGTTGCCCGCATAAGCACACTTTGGAAAAGGAAAATCAAGACGACCATTTTACGTTTTTTCAGCGCATCACTTGCTCCACTTCTTGGCGCCTCATTCAAAGTAAAAAGCCTAGTTCTTTCAAGTGATCGCCGATTTTGACCTCTTCGAGCCGCAATATCGAGCACCTGGTTTAGCCTATTTTTGTTTAAAGTCAGTAAGTGAAAGCGGCCAACATTGAAAAGATTTGTAGCCTGCTGGCTCTTCGCGGTGTCCTTCCGGTATAGCATCCGCCTTACAATAGAGAGATGCTGGTTTCTATTCTCAGTGCTACCGGGTACTTACGAGTTTGATAATGGACATCCTTTTCCCCCTGGCCTCACGTGCGACTCTTAAAGAGTGAAATGCTTAATAAAACGGCCTGACACCAAACCATTACTCTTGCGTGCCAGTGGTTAATTTCGCTGACAAACAGCTAGAATTCGTCTCCTCCAGTATTGCCCTGCAATTATAGTTGGGAGTCAGTTACATGTGTTGGTTGCATAAATGTATAGCAACCAGGACCTTAACGCCAAGATAGAAGCAAAAACAAACAAAATCTCTGCCTCTCCCGTAACCGAGAGTAGAGTAAGCATGAAATGTTTACGGGCATAACACATTGGTTGTAGATGGTACTAGTCAAAATCTTCAAATGGGTCTAGTGTTTAACGCACCAAACCACACATACTGTGTACTGGTCCATGTGAACGCAATCGTTTCCTGTGAGTGTCTAAGGAATCTCTTCCGCCCTGCCTCGTCAGCTTTATCCGGTTTCTGTTTGCCTTTCATCTTTGTAATCGTTGTTTTCATTCGTCATGAGCTGAAGGCCCAGCGGCCGGTCTTTTACATGCGTGTGTGGGACCGCAGCGCCATCCTTGGGGACGGCGCGGAAGCAATTTTTCCACCCAAAGCTCTTCTCGCCCTGGAGCTCCCCTCTTGCTCTAAGCGGCGCTCTCTCAAAGCACCTTACAGATCACGTATGATAACGAAGTGTATCGTGGCATGTGTGTGCTTTTTGCACGCGTCCTTAGAAATTGGAAATTATAATTCGGCGCATTATAAAATGCACAGCTCGAGTGATATCTCGATGAACATTGAGAAGACATTGGAACCAGTTGAAAGAAGTTGAAAGACATTGTAAGAAAATATGTATCGTCAAAAGCACTTTCTGCACTCTTTTCTCTTAAGCGATCAATGCCGCCTGCCACTCCCGACACCAAGCTACAGGCACACCGTTCTCTCGTCCTTCCTGTGCTCGAGTGCAACATCCTGTGTTGGTTTCCGGAGACACAGAAATGCATAAATAAGTTACAAAGCGTTCAGCGGAAAGCAGTAAGGTTTAGTTTTAACAAATATCGACGTAATGACTCCCCAACTGAACTCTTATACAAAGCAAATGTCTCCACTATTAGTAATAGCGCCCGAACCTCGCGCCTTAAATTCGTCTTTCTCCTCTTACACGGTGCTCTAAAAATAGATTCTGAACTCTACTTAGTTCCTTTACAAAAACGCAATACCCGAACAAAACATTTACAGCCTTAAACAGAGTATACATTTAATACTGGCACTTTTCGTTGTTCATTTTTTCCGCAAGCGATTAGGGAATGGAATATGTTACCTGGAAATGTTAACTCTGAATCTCTGAGCAGTTTTATTTGTAAGCTGTCATAATTGTTTGTTTGAAATTTTTAGTCAAGCATTTCCCGTAACTTTTTGAAGAAGTCTTTTAAAAACGACTACCACCGGGCGCCACATCCTCGAAACCCTTGGCATTCACACCCGGCTAATGACCCCATAGTCCTCTCCATCCTACTCACTCCAACCTCCTCGTCAAACCCCTTCCGAGAAACATCCATTCACAAACAACACCACGGGTCACACCGCCGAGGCAGGACAAAGGCTCTCCACAAATATTAAGGCAGAAGCCTTTAATGTCTCATCATTGTAAGCAGTTGTTGTCTACCTATATGTCACGCTTTTTAACTGGTCGTGACGTCACAGTGCGCGAATTTCAAACGGGGCCAATTTGTAATTTGGCTAGTAGCTATGCAACCAATTAAAGGGATGGTATAGTGATGCTCCAGCTAAAATAAATAAATAAATAAATAAATAAATAAATAAATAAATAAATAAATAAAACTGTGTAGGAAATTTGTTGAGTCCGGGAATCGAATCAGGGTCTCCGGAGTGCGAGAAGAGCACGCTAACCACTCCTCAATGCCAGCTCGATGGTTTGGAACGAACAAAGGCGCGTCTAGTGAATGCGGTCTCTTCGTTCACTCCCATTTTCTTCCCTTCCCTGATTGATAAAATAAAAACTAAATGAAAAATTAAAAAAGAAAAAGAAAAAGTAACAAAACAAGCAAACAATAAATAAAAATAAAAAAGAAAGAAATCGATGCAAACCAGTGCGCAAGGAAAGGCTTTCGCCTTGCAGCACTTTAGAGAACCAAAGTGCCAGTGCCCCTGAATTTTTACGGCTCCGAGGAGTGTTCCGTGTGGGTGAACGCCGCATGCTCATTACCCGCCGGTTCACCTTTTTTTATGACGCACGCATCATTAATCGTGGGTGCAGGTTAGTACGCATATAATGGCCGAATTTAGTCTTGTCCTTTTTTAAGTTCTTTAAGTTTACCTTTTGTCGCACCGCTGTCCTTCCGTCTTTATCTCCCGAATTCCCTTTTCCACACAGAGTAGCAAGCGAGCAATTTCTCCCACACTTAAATTATACAATACAGCTTTTTATTTGAAAGCCAATGGAGATACATCACTTTGGTGTGTGCACGTGGGTTCTCAGACATAGTGGACATTATTGCCTTATAGAAGTCTTTTATTTAAACGACTAATTGGTTAAATTTTAGTAATCAACTTTTTTTCTCATTTTAGGGGCCAGCAGTCTTTGCCTAACTAAAGGCCGTCAACATCGGTGGTGAGTCCAGTTTTTAAATTTTCTTCATCAGCCAAGTGGATTGAAACATCGAACGTCATAAATATGTATTTAAAAGCTCGGTGAGTTGGCTGTCCCGAGTAAGACATTAAGAAAAAGGCGTCACTCGAATGTATAATGCAGCAGTAACAAACAGGGTTTTGTGTATTTGATGACGTAGAGGCAATTTCCGTGGCAATACTACGCCTAACGACACCATTTCAAAAATGTGCAACGCAGAAAAGCCGAATCAACTAGCCTTTGTATGCGTATTTTTGACGTTCGATATGCTGAACAACATCGCCAATTAAGAAGATTTAAAAACTGGGCTCATCAGCGATATCGCCTGCCTTGAAATCCGCATTGCAGTCTTGGCTCCTTAAATCAAAATTAAGTTGACCAGGTAAGTTTCATTGTTAATCGTTTAATTATGGAGTTCTATCAAGTAAATAATATCCTCCAAGCCGTACAACCCACATGTGCAAAGCGCAGTAACGTTTCTGTCATGGCTTTTAAAATAAAAATCTTTATCGAATAATTTCAATCACTTTCATGCAGGTCATCACTTTTCTGCGGAATAACACTAAACGTTTAATGTGTAAAAGCTTTCAGCCACTAGAATATATTTGAAAAGGTTTAAACTTTGCCTATGCAAGGGTTTTGTGGTGTACCTTCAGTTTTCTTTGTTGTGTGCGTGAAGAAAGATCCGGCAGTCTTCTCTGGAGGCCGTTTTTTAATTTCAATGCCATCGACCACGTTGTGATTCTACGAGCAAAAAAAAAAAAAAATAATGGAGCACAGTCACCACCGCGCGCGATGACAAAGTCGGCGCAAAAGTCACAAAAGGCGCATTTTAAAGTCGGCGCAATACGTTGCAAGCTTTACCAGACAAAATAGGTAGCGAATTTTCGGGGTATCCTACATTTAGGACGATTTAAAATCGGTATGGTGAATAATTTTCGTACCATTAAAAGAATGATTCCGAATTATGAAGTGAAAGAAGCACTTCACAACAAAAACTACTTGAATTTTTTCCAAATTTCTGAAGTTTGGTCAGTAATAGGATAATTAAATCACTAATATTGCATATCTCATCATTATATATAGTACATGTTATACAGGAGGTTCCAAAAAGCTAGCCGGGGGCATGCCACTTGCAATTTTAAACATGTCGGAAGAGCAGTGGTTTAAAAGAACATAGAGAGAGAAAGGTTTGAAATACGATTTAATGAGACAGTGAGAATTGCCACGTACGTCGCAATGATGAGGTCGTTTTAGTAGAGCTTCATGATTCAGAGTATCGAATGCTTTACTGTTCGGCCATGGCACCAGACATCCACTCCATCGCCTTCCCGATACTGCGCAGCTCTTGCTTGTGGGGTTTCTTCTGCCAACAGTGGCGTGCAGCAACCGAAAATGGTAGCACCTCTCCATGCCATGTTTCATAGCCGTAATTTTCATTCAGGTCAAAAATTTTCATTAAAGCGTTAGTGATAACGACCATGGCACATAAGTTCCCATGCGGCCGCGTGGTTTTCTGGGTAGAAATCTAGGTCACTGTTTTGGCTATTATGCGATTTTGCATCGAACCATTGTCATAACTGTACCATTTCCAACTCTGTACAATTGCGGCATACTGCAGAGAGAAATACGTCAGCGACCCTCTCGTATTTAGTAATGCCACGTCTATCGACCGCAGCTACTCGCTCACGCTATTTTTTTTTACAAATACCTTATATTACTTCTGAGAGGCAATGGAGTCAAAGGTCCCGTTTTTCTGTGGAATAACCTACGAAAGGAATAAAAATTGAAAAAGTGATGTTAACCAGTTTCTCCTTTGAGATCAATGGGGACGAAATATCGATAGCCATGAGTGGGGATTTCATTTTTTTGGCCATGCTGCGTGAACTGTTGCGAAAGGTAGACTCAACGGATGATCTTCGTGGTACTCGGAGTTTCCGGAAGCAGCAGTAATCGTTATTTGTAAATCCTCACAAAATGAAATAATTATTTCCGTACTCAGAATAAATAGTTGTCTACTAAAGTGGCCCAAAATTATATTGGTTTATTCCTTGCTTCTAGTGTTCCTGATTAGAAGCCAGGTACGAGGGGCCATTAAACTGACCGTATTAAATAGGGGCAAAAGATCGCAACATAATGGCAACTAAAAGCTATCAGTACTTCGCGAAAGCAATCTGGCCACTTAGGTTGTTCATCGCGCAGATGCGAAAGGATAGCATAAGTGTTGAGTTACGTCTTTGAGTTTCCTAGATCTGACTGCTGAACCTTATAGTCACCGCGGTTCGTCTCCCTTTTTACTCTAAAACTTGTGGGCTGTCGAATTCTTCCCTTGGTCTATAATATGCAATTCTTGCACTATACCTGAGTTTAACTTAGCAATTCGCTTATGACGCCTGATATCCACCTTCAAATTTTTGAACACAATGAACCTGCGGAATTACTCGCGCATTGGCAACGGAAAGGTGGTTGAATCACCAGTCATTGGCGAACAATAATGATTTAGGAAGAGCGATGAAAGCCCGAGTACGGCTTTACTGAAACATGGGTTAAACAGAATTTTAGTGCGTGCCTTGCTATTCATAAAGTACGGTAAGAGTAGCTTAAATTACATGCCAGCACTAATAAACTACCATAATCCTTTGCAGCCAAAAGCCTCTTTCTCACTACGCAAACCCACACGATCATTCACGGCACGGTCGCCGTTGCAACCCTGCGGAACAGTTCCGAGACTAAAGTGTCATCTTCGAGCGCGTCTACACTTTCGCGTCGATGACAAAAGCCCATGGCTTCGCATGGGTCGTTATTGCTTGAACAAGCACAGATGTTTCAACTGCAGACCTAGTGGCCTCACTCATTTGATGTGCTCCTTCTTCCAACGGGCTTCTGAACCGCCTGACGAAGCGCTTGGCCACATTATAGAAGTTCATGCATCGATTTGCGACGCGTCCACTAAACGTAACCTACCAATACTTTGGCTCGAAAAATAAGCATATATTATTTTTAGCGCTATATTTTACATACTGATTTCCGCATGCAATATTTGACAGTTTAATGCAAACGTACTCGACAATATCTGTTTAAGCACAACTGGGACTTACTCACGCGGACCTCAAAAGTACTGTAAATAAACCAGAGATCATCACGTACATGTACTGCATGTTGTGACCCGCGCAAAAATGAAGTGTCGCCGAAGCATCCCCAAGTAAAATGGGCATATACATGCCATTCTCACAAGTGGCACAGCAACCACTTCCCATTGCGAAAACACTCGAACAAGGGTCGAGAACTAGCAAAGTTCACAGGTGTTGTGGCCAAAAATTGGTGAAATTTGAGGCTGTACATCTTTACATCAGGAGTTAACACTAGGGCGTAATGAAATCACTACCGCTTCGTTGATGAATACTCAAGTTAATCCACCTTAGAAGTGTCTACACACTAAAAAAATCGATGGACAGTTAGGACTGCTTACCTGTGGGAATGCGAAAACTTACTATCTTGGGTGCATTGACACCCACCAACTAACACACCACCCACACACACACGCGCGTGTTACGCCACCCGGAACCCTGTACGCAGAACGGTTGCATAATATTTTTTATAAGAAAATTAGTTTTTAGAGCAAGAGTTCGGCTCCTCCCACAGAAAGCTGAACGTCATGTGGGTATGAAATTTACACTATGCTAAAATATTGTTACAGTGAATTACGCTAACCCATTTACAACTGTCAGGTTGATGAGGATAGAGAAAGAAAAGAAAACAGGATGGAGTGTCACCTGGCCAATTTCCCGCAGTGGGTATAAGCCATTAAGCATGAGGACATTAATACTATCATCATCATCATGTCACCTGAGGCATCAGTCGGCATGACCGCATAAGGTAGGCCCGCACAAGGCGTGGACATTGCTCGCTTCAGCCAGAGCGACGCGGCGAAGACGAGCCGCAGCACCAGTTTTATCCATTCGGTTGTACAGTCACGGACAAAAGTCTGTGAACCCCGTGTTACTCAAACAAAGCCAACAGCTCTGCTATTAGCCGGCACCTGGAGTACACACTTGTGGAGGTAAAAGTCAAAATTTTGTTCCTTCACCTCCAGAAGCCCGCTAATAATAGAACTATTGGCTTCGTATGAGGAACACGTGCTCCACGGACTTTTTGTTCTCTACTATACCTGTAGCGAGAGGAGCTACCAGTGAACACGTATGCTCACGCTGCGCACAGAAGTCACTTCCCACCTCAGAGCTAAGAACAATCAGTGGTTTTTTTCTGCCCATTCTACTCTTTGTAGCTATGCCTGAATGCAATAACCACTGCAAGGAGCGACCACCGCAGCGCGCGGAGAACGGTAGAAGGCTCTGTATTCATGAGACGCGCGCCCTGAGGTGCGTGTGAAACTGAAGGGGACGACCCTAACCAATAGCACTTCGGAGTACCAACCAGCGTGGCAGAACGAACGCAGCTGGTTTTAACGTAACGGGCACCCAGGGGCGAGGGAAGAAAGCCGAGTTCGAGATCGTCGTCGTGGCCACCGCAGAATGCGGTAGGAGTGTGGTGCCACGCAAATGAGCAGCAAAAGGAGCTACTGTGAGCAGGCCCACGGTGAAGGTATGTCCAAAGACGGCCGTATGCAAAAACGGCTCAAGGCACTGAAGCTGTGCGGGCAACGATTTGCTCTGAAGAGAGCGACGGTCGACTAGCGCGGCAGGACAGTGGGCGAGGAGGCCAGGATAGCAGATGCCTGCGGGGCGGTGAGTTCTTGATCAGGTGGATTTTCATTTTTAATGAGTATGATGTCAAATTCTTTGGTTCTGGTGTGATTTATTTAAAGTAGCTGGAATTTTGCTAGTCTCACTCCTTTGGCTTGCCTAGAAAAATTGCAGGATTTCTAGGCCAGACATGATGCGAAGCATAATTCCTCTTCTTCATACACAAATTCTAGGATATTGCTTCAAATGACATCATTTTTTTCAATGTTTTTCTTGAAAAATATTATGACAGAAGGCAACCTTCTGTTTACATGAGATAAAAAAACTATTTATTCAAAGTTGAAGCGTATCGTATGCAGTCAATAGAGCAGAATCACCTTCTGATGCTTCTTGTTCTTGCCCTATCTGCTATTAATTGCTGAAAAGGTCGCACCAAAAATCCACTGCTGTTTGATTACCTGAAAACAAGAAAAAGTACACGACCGGTGAGAAAATGTACGTGCTGCAAACAGAAAAAAATGCACAAATTGAATCAGATGTGGTGATTGTGCCCTGAGTTTAGAGAAGTTAATCGGAGTGAATGCAGGCTTACGAGGTGCAAGTTTTTATCACATGCACGTGATTCATAATTTTCGTAAAGGTCACTAAGTATGCATGAAATTAATTGAGAAAGTTATAGAGCACTCTAGGTGAGTTTTTTTTTTTTAAGGCGTTTAATGTCCCACAGCGACTCAGGCTACGAGGTAAGCCTCAGGGGCGGACTCCGGTTAATTTGGACCACCAGCGCTTCTTCAACGTGCACTGACATCGTACACTACGTCGGCATTAAAATTTCGCCTCTATCGAAGTGCCTCCGCCGCGACCGGGATTGAACCCACATGTTTAGCATTTTAGGTGGGCTCAAAAATGAAGTGAGCTGTAACTCGGGTGTCTGGAATGGTTGCTGCCTTCGGCAGATTTTGACCTAGAACGCGCACTGTATCTCCCTCGTTTCATTCGCTGCTCGAGTGAGCACAACGTAACATGGTCAATCAAAAAGCTGAAGAGTGTCAGAGTGCAGCTTGACTGCGCAACCAACGCAGTGATATCCTTAGCTTTTTACATTTTGACGCGATACATCTCGACTCGATATCCTTAAGGGGTTTGCGTCGCAGAAAATCCGGCGTTATCGTTTGCCTCGTTCCCAGATATATATGGTCGTTCCCGAACAAGGTAGTCGCTCCCAGAAATTCTCAGAAATTCTCACAATAAGTAATCCTGAAATTCTGCATAGATTGTCATTAACCTATTAACGTTACCTCATCATACCCGTAAGGCGGAGCTTAAATTCTTATCGTTAAATCTACCAATATATAAAAAAAACACTTCGTTCATAACCTCTTTCCCGTTCAAAAATACCTGTGTACGGAATGGTTGGGCGTGGGCGGCTTCCCTGCCGAAAGCGAGGGCCGACGACGGAGTACTCGACGTTCGAGTGTGCGCTTATTTCTCTTTGGTCCCCTTCGCAGCAACTTTAACCAAGTGGTAAGTGTCCTAATTATTTGTGGTTTTCACAAATACTTAAACGATTTTTCGACAGTAATGTTGGCGCCATTTTCTATCTCACCTTAAAAAGACAAGGACTTTTATGAAATATATGAGGCAGAAATTACAATTAGAATTTCCATAGCAGTGCACATACTTCATCATAGTCTGCACGCTCCGTTCCTCTTAATTTCTTAGCGTCTACAACTTTAACAGCGGTGACTATGTGAGGGAGTGGCGGTGATTTTCTCCGTAGTCCGTAAGACCAGTCGAAGTCACCCAAAGGAGAAAAAGAGGAAACAGATGCGAGCTTGGAATAGAATCCAGAGTTCCCGCTTCTGGTGGTGTCGGCAAAACCTTTACTTAGACTAATGAGAATTTAAATGGCTTAACTTGAGTGTGGCCTGATGACCAAGATAGTCTGGCCGTCGAAGTTTGGTCGCGACAGTGCCTTCTACCAGTGCTCATTTGTTGGGTTCGGTATTGCCGGTAACGCTTTGTTTCCTTCACATGCTTAAACTGCGTGATTTAGGTATGAGTGTCCGTATTCAGTTTTATTTAGTAAAAAAATATGGCAGTTGTTTAGCTGTGGTTAAACCTGGAGAATTGCGAAAGCAACGAGGAGATAGAGAGAGAGGCGATGGAGAGCGCGCGGCAGCGGCGGCGGCCCCGGCACGCTAGCGCGGCGGCGGCACCTCTGAGTCACCCGCACAGTGACGGCGGCGGTGCGCCAGCTGTGCGCCGTGTGACGTCACTGTTCCTCACGCATGCTCAGTATGGCCTTTCGTCAGCTTCGCGAAATAGCTCGCCGACTCGCGTAGTGTGGCTTTAGCAGCAATAAGATGCTAATTTTCTGCATGAGGTAGACATCTCGTTAATTACAAAGCGAAGAAAAGAATTCGCCAGTGCATGATTCTTGTAATTATCGGTGGCTGGACGCGTGTTCAAATTCCCAAGTCAATCTTGCTGCTTATTTTACTCTTGTTTTCTTTTGATCCCCATCTCCGCGATGTTGAGAGGGTAAACTATAGGCTGCGATGAGCCAAGATGTAAAAACTCAGATTTCAGATTAATGGCTTGCACCAAGCCGCTAAATCTGTCTCTCCAGAAGCACTCCCAATGAAGCTTTGTAGCGTTTTTCTGATTTGCAGCTTCAGCAGTCATTCCTTCCGATCATGCATATAGGCCTTTAGAGAAGCGTGCAAAAGTAAACTTCTGACCATGTTGACACTTTCACTTTTCATTTCCTACTGACTCATCACAGTCTTCAGTACAATCCAAGGTAGATAAAAAAGCTAATGCATCTCTTTCCTTGGTGTCTGCTGTTCAGAAATCTTGCCCTCATAAAATGCAGGAGAGCCCAACCAATAGGTCTCTTGTATTTGGACAGAAGGCTTCCCTGGACTGGTCATATCAGCACTCGCTGAAACCCTCTTGCAACAACAAAAAGAAGCCCAAAAAAGACATAATCCCCCTTCTTCAGAGCCGGTGGTGGTCCCATATGTGCACCAGGTGTCGCACAATGTGAAGAAAGTGGACGGCAGGCACCAGGAGCCTTTGTAATTTTCAGCCCCCAAGAAGCTTTGAAAGATTTGTTTTCGCAATTTTGTCGGTAGCGACGGGGCTGCAAGAGAAGACTTGGCATTACCAATGTCCAACTGCGCAATGGAAGTGGTGTAGACAATTCCCATTTCATGCAGATGGCGACATGTAGTCCCCACTCGCTGCCGTAGTAATAGCGGCCTCCGGGAGCATGCAAAAAACACCGAAAATAACGAAAAAACCTCGAATCGTGCTGCATTTTTGTTCTTCTGTAAGCAAGTGTAGGGTTGGATTTCAGAACATCAGGATTCTGGGCAGGGGCGTCAATGCAAAGGCTCGCCTTTTACGAGAGACCTTCCATATCAAAAAACTATTTGATCGCTTCGCGAGTGGCACTTTTTGCAGATGTATGCTGCTTAATGTGTTTTCTTAATTTTTTTTTTGTAACGAGAGCTACACTACGCTACCCCGTCGAGCATATCACCGTGAGCCTGGGAGGCCAATAGCGCGCATGCGCGAAACCTGAGTTATTTGCGCATGTGCAGCTGTATGTGTAAAAGCTGACGTGATGCGACAGCATGTGTAGCCAGGGAGGAACTCTAGCTCTCGCTATGTATATCCTGACATAGCTGATCTAAGCTACTGTAACTTTTTTTTGTAATATCAAACTGCGGATACGTGCCGCGTATACCTGTACTGCCCGCCGTCTTTGCGGATGCTTATAATTGGCTTAGTAGTCTAAGCTTTATATAAAAAACAATTGGTATTAGGGAGAGTTAATCGCTTTATGTGTCTCTTTTCTTGTCGTATGCCTCTATTTTTGCGCTAATTTTGTTCTTTACGTTATGCAACACCACCGAGCACGAGAGCACGCCCTTCTGAATAGCGCATACATCTTTTCTCTGCCCAATGCCCTTCCACATTTATTTATCCATCTAACCATGGTGGAATGTGGGTTGCTGTGCAGCCAGTATATATATCCGCTAGAGTTACATGAGTGTTCACTACGCCCTGGTTCTGTAATGCCTGCATGACTGCTGAGCGTTCGATTAAGTGAAAATATCCTTTTCTTGCAAGGTTTGGTTTTACGCGGTTTAACGCCTCAAAGCTACTCAAGCTGAAGGACGCCGTAGTGAAGGACTCCGAATAATTTTGGCCGCCTGGAGATCCTAACATGCCCTGACATCGCAGAAGACACGGCGCTCTAGTATTTCGCATGCACTGAAATGCGATCGCCGTAGCTAAGATCAAAGCCCCGTATTTTTGGTCAGCAGCCAAGCGCCATAACCATTGAGCCACCTGAACTCTTTGCCTCTATAGTAGACTCCCTGGTCGGGGTTTCTCCCTGAGAACTTAAGTTCCGCAGACGAGCGTTATGACCACAATTCCACCGCAGTGTTTTTTTTTTTCATTCTGTATTGCAATGGAACAATAAAGCGTCGATCATGAAGACACTCCGCGATCCCCGTTGCCTGATACCGCGGAGGCTTCTCTAGACCTTGGGAAAAAAAGAAGGAAGTGTTGAAATTATCCAAATTCACTGCATCTTCAACTTACATTATATTAATTCAATGACAATTAAGTGGATTGCAATAGAAAACTACGCAAACAGCGTGGAATACAACGTTAGTGCCACGTAACAAAAAAGTGAAAAATAACGTGACACATGATTCAAACAACCTGCTTATCATCTAGCGACATTAAACGTAAAAAAATGCTAGTGTTTTGTACGAATTCTTACTTTGCCTTTCAGGCATATGTGCAATGACGATGACGCCGGCCTAAGGGCTGCTTTGGCCAAAGATCGTCATGGCACAAGATATTCGTGCACAGAAGCTGGAGTTATTGCACGGTTATCCAATCAGTTAACCCTAGAGTAGCTGAGAACTAGGCAAGAGGTAGGAATTTACCTCTTGTTTCCCCGATGAGCAACGATGAAGCCCCCACCTCAGGTATGCAAAGCGGATGCTTAAGCTACTAGGCCGCCATTAAGGTTTTGGTGCATTTTAGTGCAATATTAACTTACTGAAGAACAGAACTGATCTTTGGAATGGCTTTGGATGCTTACCTGTACAGTTCCTCATGCAGTCGCAGATGGAACCGAACATGTTTTTCGTTTCAGTACAGTTCTCGTTTAAGCGGTAGGCATCACAGACGCCTTTCTTCGGATCAAAAGACCAGGTACTTCCTAGAAATTTAGTTCTTCTGCATTCAGGTGGCTTGTGATTGCATCCTTCTGCAGGCTGGAAAACTGAATTGCAAAACACAAGTTTTGATTTTATGATCAAACAACAAGCTATGTTTCTTTTATCAGCCTCATACGTGGTTTACAAAGGAAATGGCGGCATTTTTAAAAGAATGTTCTTAGGTACAGTGTGTCTAGCAAAAGGAGAAAGATGGTGCAGCTTTCCAGAAGGTTGACGATTTGGCATTTGTCCGGGAGTTATTTCCAATGACAGCGGCTGCTCCACAAAATATTACGCAATATCATTACAAGGCAGCAGTTACCTTCAACACAATTCCAATTCGACGAATGATGATCAATACGGCGTAGGATCAGAAGAAGCGATGCGCTTGCAAAAGTACGACTATGACATTATCATTCTTGAAGGAATCATGAGAAACTTGCGCTGCCTTTGATCGCTTAAGTATATTTGAGCAATAACTGCCTAGCAGAAATGGCTTACTGTGATCTAGGGTGGCTCATTAGTGCTGCAGTGCCTCGCATATCACCTTTCCACAGCTATTTCTTTTTTTTTTGTGCTGGGCAGCGAATTCAATGTCTCCCGCTGTTAACCAATCCTGTTGCAAATATAAGATGCAGTCTAATTCGTACAGCTCACACTTCCGTCGCGGACAGCAATAACGAACTTGCAGCAACTGGTGACGTCACAAGAGCAGATAGGCTCCGGAAGTGCGTCTCTCTATTCAATAATAATCTCGGCTCATAATCACTCTCCACCTTCTTCTATTCCCTGTCCTCTTTCATGTAATCTTGAGCAGAACGGCAGAGAATGTTACTCCGACCGACGTCTACACCGCTTAAAAAATGAATATTTGTCATTTCTAAACGTGCCGTAGTGCTCCCCAGCTCTTCGGCTTCAATGACACTTTCAAGTCGCCTTTGCACCCGTCTTACCAGATCTGACGTGCGGCACAAAAGATTCTCTTGGCCACATAGGCGAACATTTGTCTCGCACTGCACTGCGACAGCGCAGCAGAGTTTCTGCCGCGGGAATTAGGAAGCGCTGAAGCAATAGACAAAAAATGAAAAAATTACAAGAAAAGCACAAATGTCAGCAGATGCTATATATAAACTACAAGTACAACATGCTTCGCAAGAAGCTGCGGCAATGGCTGAGTGGTCAGAGGGTTCACACCAATAAGTTGATTTTGTGCGCAGGCGCTGGCTTGAATTTAGCTTCAGTATGTTGCACAAAAACCTTTTTGCTTGGAATCATTTAATAAGCAAATTTTGACATGTCTCGCTTTATGTTCAGGAATAGGTTCTTGCGGTTCCCGGCCGACAGAATGGGAGATCAAATCACTTCATGCCTAGTACTAATGAAGCCTGAATAATGCACGCACATTGCACTTTTGTATGTGTTTCTCTTTTTGCGTTTTACCGAGCCTCTCTCGTACTGATTTTAGGCTGTATTAATATTGAAAGAAACAAATAAGTAAAAACCAATGAATAAATACGACGGCATGCATTTGGGAATATCGAGTATAAAACATATGTGGATTGTCCGTTCGCAAGTAGGTGCCGTCATATTGCAAAGAATAATGTGAGAGCCATCGACGAGAAAGAGGTGCGTGGGCTTAGCACGAGCTCTGTGCTACGGGGTTTCCTGGTTTCGTCAAGGCGGATGTGCAATGGTGGCTAAGGTTGGGCCTAAAAGCGGTTTAGCGCGACTGCAGGCCAGCTAGAATCTGGGAGGCAAAACACTCATATAAAGAACTATAAAAGTACAAATTAAAATGCTACACAACAAGGAAGAGGAATAAATATTTTATTGCCAGGCTTTATAAAATAGGTTAATTATTTTAGAAAAACATTATGCCGAATTTTGTATTTTTTTCAACGCCCTTGTTGCGCCGCCTGTGTGTGGGGCAGTTGCAGCACGACTTTGCAGGCCTTGTTTCGGTTTTCGGCCAGTGGCGGAGCTTACGAAGCGATTCCTTATCGCCAGCTGTCTGCAACGGCGCGTCTGAGCAAGCGTTTAAATTGAGCTCGCTGGTCTCGAAATGGCCCCTGTGGGCTGTTTTTGTCGTCCTTGCTCGTCGCTTCTCTGTCATCGTTTGGCAAAATTTGCACCTCGCTGCACCGCTACAGCAGTTTTATTGGTTCTATCGTCTCCTTCAGTGTACAGCCAGTGCGAAACCATTTCCCGTCGTTGTGTCATGCTTCGCACTGTTAGTTTGAAGCGCTTAGCTCTTCATTTTAAGATGAGCTTGCGGCATGTGAAGAGACTTTGCTCCGTGGCACATTGCGACAGCGTGGACTGTACCATTCGTGTCTTACTATGCCGCTTCCCGCTGGACTTTCACAGATGAGCTCTTGCCATTGTCGTCTGCTCTAGATATGCTTTTGTAGGGCTTTTGGCGCCTGTTTCGTAGCTCTAACCGCTTCATGCGTACTTGGCTGCATGGCTTCATGTTATCGGGATATTTAAGTAAACCGCAAGGCCCGCACTTGCAGCCCTAAGGTGAGCCAAATAGGCGCACCATTTGTCTTATTTATAGTTAGTTTTGTGCAGCCGACTGCCACCAACGTGAACTTGATACCGCGCTATGAGGAGCAACCACGCGCCTTCTACTGACCGAAAGGCCAATTTAAAACCAACTGTACTGCCTAACGGCTCTGAGCATGGTATGAATTGGTTTTCCAACGCCATGAAGCCAATGAGGATCCCCTCGCAACTGACAGTATCGAAACTCAACCACGTTTATGTGCGCCGCCTTGACGATACCTTAACTGAATTCGATCAACAGTAGTTATTGCCCTTGTACATATACATGACCGTCAATGTAGTTTTAAACTCATTTCGCTGCTTCGCTCTCATGAATCTTTGAGCATAGAAAAGCAGCTAGCCGCGTGGTATGACATATTGATGTTTGCAGCATATGGTATTTATTTCGGTACAGTTGTATAACGTGCATGCTGCATCATGTACAGGAGCAAAACGTGGGTGCAGTGCTGCCGCAGCCTTAGCCTGGAGAAGACGACGTGCCAGCTGCGAGACCTGTGTGTATCTGATGCCAAGATAGCTGCGTCACGATGCTGTGCCTACTCGAGGAAGGACTGGTGGTGTTGATTGTCCTTGCACTTCACTGTAAACTGCCCTTCATGCATGCTTTAGTTTGATTAGAATGGCTTCAAATGACTCCGGTTAGCGACAATTAGCAGGTATCGAGGTTGTCCGCAGGCCCTCTTTATGGTGTAATGCTCTAGCGTTGAGCAGGTTGTTGATGCTAAAACTTACTTTTTAATATTGTCATGCACGTATAAACACAGCTCCTATATTCTTGCAGTTGAAGAAATGAAATGTGAAGAGTAGTACCAGTGCTCTATGCCCCATGTCTATCTTGGTGCGCCCAGTTGATGTCATTTCTGCCTCAATTGAAGTCGTCATAGCATGTTTTCTGTTCATTTAAATCTTCCAACTGGCAACATTTGTAGTACTTCAGGGCTTTTTCCTCTCGGCACTGCGACCATAGACATGCTTAGCCAGCTTGAACAGTGCTACTGCTTGTGCTGCCTGTGACGCGCGTTTTTGTTGGTGTGCTTTATCACTGTATTTGTTTGGTTGATGTAAAAAACCATAAGTATGAAAACGATACTTGCCGTACACTCTGTTGTGAACTGTGCACATGACCCAGTGCTTTATGAATCATACCTTGCTATACTCTGAGACCAAGTATTTGTAAGGGCACTTGCACCAGTATTTGCGCTGCAAATTATGCATGCTTAGCCTGTGTCTGGAAGGGTTGCAGCCTTTATACGCTGCTTTCTTTTCAAGCCACTTTCATTGGGTTTCCAATTGGTCATAAATAAGGACATGACTAGCAGGAACTCGAGCACATTTGACTGGAAAAGGTTGGCGCGCATTGAAAGGCAACAACCGCCAAGAGACGCAGGTTCAAAAATGCGGATTCGACAAAAAGACTGGTTCTTAATTTGCGTCAAAAGCATGCGTAGACGTGACGTCATTCAACGTCACGCACTCGTAAATGTGCCCCCCAGCATCCAGGGGTGCTGGGGCGCTCATGAGCCGCAATTTTTTGGACCAATGGGCGTCTATGGAGCCTTCGCTCTCATAGCATATCTACCTTGGTTTCGTGTGGGCTCTCAGTGTTGTATGTCTTCTCATGTTAGTGCACCTAGCCTGGACTCAATCCCAGCCACGTAACATCTTTGGTGCAGGTGCGAGGATTCGCTCTTGACAAAACAGAGCTTCGGAGTGGTTGTCAGAATGGGACAGCAACCAAGGCCCAAGCCGGTGAGTCCCGGGCCACTATTGCTCCTCTTTTTCTGGTCATGGCTCCTCCCGTGATGCTGATAGCTTTTCTGGCACCGATGCTACAGACGTCTACAACTGGCTCAGCTCTTACGAACGAGACAACACCTATAACAATGCTGTAGGTGTTAGCAGCGCAGTGAGTTGAAAGTCAGCGCTGTGTTTCGTTTCCTTTTCTGTCCGTCCTTGTTTCGTGTGCGCTGCTAACACCTACAGCATGAAAAACCAATTAGCCCAAGAAGATACGATTCTGACCTATAGCAAGTGGAATTCCCCCTGATGTTGACAAATGTCGTATTTTACCTTTACGAGACGGCCATGGGGTGTGATGAGACTGATGAGGATGCACTAACTAGATGGGATACTTGAAAAGAAAAAAATGCGAGCTCTGTTGGGAACACTCGAATACCGGAAGCCAGCCGTGAAAAAGAAGCTTGCCCCGCGTGCCCCGCCATTGACGGTAAACAACACAGTGGACATAGAAGACGTCTTCGCGGGTCGCGAAAAATTTCACGCCGCCATAAGAGAGCCAGACGAGGTCGGACTTGTCCTAAAGACTCGTATCTGCCAAGGCTCTACTACTGGAGACACTATCGTAAAGGAGTGCCGTCACTTCGTGCAAAGTAAATGCCGCAGCATTCCACAGTCATTTTCTTGGCTTGCTAACGGGGCACTGATGTCCTCCTGTGAGGAGCAGCGACTACCGCCATAAACAGCCTCCGGTGCCCCTGCCGCCGTGAATGCGGTCACAATGGGCTGTTCGACGCGACCTGGAGACCCATGCGCGTCTTACACCAGATGCGAATTTCTCTTACCATTCTCTGACCATACTTTTAATCATTCAGGCCGTCGTAGGGCAAGAAATCGGAAACTTGCGACTCCATCCAGCGGTGTGCGCCATTAAAGGTTCGGAAGCCCCACAGTGAACTATGTTCCTTTTCCCTTCAAACTATTACTCCCCCCCGCGTTACAGCAATTGGAATGGGTGGCGCACGATTGACGACCGACCAGTAAGCTTACGCTGCTCCCGCATTGGCGGCATTGCCGGCATTGCTCGACACTACCGCAGCACTTCGTCTTCATCTCTCCGCGGCGCTTATTCCCGCTACCCTGCCTGCTCTTCCCACCGCATCTCGCCCCGAGCCCCGCCCCAGACGTCTGAAGAAGCCATCCACCACCACTGCCAATTTTCCACTGCTCATCACTGCAAGCCCGTCGCTCTCGCTCTCTGCAGTCGTCTGGGATTGCAAATGCTGCTTCGTACTTCCGCTACAAACGGACAAACTGATTTTGCTCTCAGAGGTTGTACTGCATCAGTGACGCGGACGAGATAATCTCTTATGACCACTTGACGGAACTTCCGAACGACGTAGGTAATCGATGGCGTTCCTGTGATGAGGCCTCTCCCATGTCGCTCCAGAATGACTGCTTCAATTTCCAATAAGTCCAGTGATTTTTCGTAATTTAGGTTGCGCAAATGTGATGCCTAATTAAATTCTGTGCATTTCTCCACTACCCGATAGATGGATTGAATATAGTCATTCGTCAAGTATCCTTTTTAAAGCCAGCCTTTTACTCCGGTTGACGGCAGTCTCTGGTTGTTCTCACTGTATCAGCGATTGCTTTATAAAATACCCTGTATGCGACGGACTGTAAGCTGGTCGGTGTGTAGTTTTTCTAGCCACTGGTGTCTCCTGATAAACATATAAGACAATATTACTGTCCGTCTTTGCGATCGATGTCGTGAGGCTAGGCGGAGCTATAGCTGCTAAAAAATCGCAATTTTTTGTTGTCAGTACTCGAAATTAATGTAATATTGCATGAAAAGCTACAGCAGAACTGGACCTGAAAGAGTGGGCATCGAAATTTCATAGAGAAAAGCGGATACGGAACATATAAAAACCTTCTTAAATTCACTTGAGGCGACGTGAGGCCAAAAGGTTTTTGAAAACTGGAGCCCATCGCTGGTATCTTCATAGCGGCTATTTTTTTTCTGAATTAAAATTCCTGAAGGAAACTCTTCAAGTAATTGTTTTACCTTTTGGACATTCAGTCGACGACTCATTGGCTGCGTTTATTGGAAGGTCTTCTCGCTCTGTGATGCTTTTCCCTGCTGAAGATCCTGCAAAGTAAAAGGTTGCATGTAAGAACAACGTATAATTTCAAGCAACAAAGTTAATCGCTGTGCGCCGAGAATGGTTCAATTGGCACCCACCCCATTTCTGCTTTTCTTAAACGCCGCAAACGGTGCAGAATACATAGCTGTCGCATGTCTATTTATTAACTGATTTATTTATTGTGCACTTCAAATGTGCCTAATACGGGTATTCGTTACCTTTGTACTTATTTTGTAAGTCATCATCTTCTCACGAGAAAGCTTTCCTCGCCATCAATAACTGGGCAAGTGAATATGCAGAAATGAACCTATCTCATGCGTTGATTTTTACATTTTCAATCGAAACAATATCTGCAACTTTGGGTTGACTTTTGGTTTGATTTATGGTTAAAGCTGAAAAATACAATTAGTGATTTGAATCTAGTTTGCCTACGGGATGCCGAGCCGTAAGCTGCTTTTGAAATGTCTGTTAGCGTTATCAGCGAGAATGAGTTCTATTTTGTCCGAGCGGGGTATGGAACACCCTCATAGAGCTTATCGAGGCACACAAGACTGCCCTGATACACCGCCTTTCTCGCACCAAACACGGACGCTACCTTCTCGACCATCTTAACATCAACCCTACAGGTGACATCCATCCCACTTCTCCGCTTCCGACTGGAGTCTACACTCGGCTCATCGTCATACCCATGGCCAAGAACATGTTGCGCAGCCGCCACAGTACGCGCCGGTAACTCAAGGCCTGGGCTCAGGACGAAGCCTACTCCACCGACGAATACGCCGTGTACGTCGACGCGGCGAAATGCGACTCCAACGCATACGTGGCGTGCGTAGCCACGCCATCCACCACCCTCATCAACGCCGCCACAGTGCGCACACGTTCCCCCACCGCTGCCGATGAGGTCGTGATCACGCTGGCCATCGCAGATCGTCGCACATAACCAAGCCATTAAAATTTCTCGACGAACTTAATTTGTCGCCCTCACGCACATATCCTCCGCGGCTGCGCTCTCGGCTACACTGTAAGCTTAGTGTGTGGGTACTTGCCAACGCGGGGTACTCCAGGAGCAAAGCGGTCGACCGTTTTGCCCGAGGTCTAAACAACCGAGCAGCCGGCCCCTCGAACCCGGGTGCTCTCGCCGGGGACTACCGGTCCTATTCTGAAATCATTAGCTTTCGCAAGGAGACAAGACGCGTATACCCGCCTCCCCATCCCCACCACGACTGAGCCCAAGCTACCATGCTTCGCTGACTGCAGACCAAATCCCTTCTCCGTCATTCTAGACTAAACCTCATCACTGACGGGCAATACGACCCCGTCTGTCCTAATTGCGACGACGGCGTGTTTGCCACTCAGGTACACATCATCTGGGGATGCGAGGGTAACCCGCCCCAGCGAACATTACTTCCAGCTCTCTCAGCGGAGGGTTGGATCCAACTTCTTGCGAGGCCAGAAAAGGAGACTGACACTCGTCTCGCCAGTTCAAGATGTCTGCCCCCACTGGGGACCACAATAGACTTACCTGCCCTAACTCCAAACCCTCAAGTGGCAAATAAAGTTGTTTCTCTCTCTTCTGACGCCCCAGGCGTGGTGAATGCGACAGCAACAACGATCAAGATGTCGAGCCGCAAGCAGCTGGTGAAATGTTGTGTTAGCGTCGTCAGCGAGAAGGAGCTCTATTGCGTCCGAGCTTCTTACGCTCCTTGCGTCATTAAAGCGGTAGATTAAAGGAGCCTGTTCTGCAGATATTACCGCAGAATCGCGAAAGAGTCCGCGTGTTGTGACTGCTCAAGAAATCTAAGGCTACAGGCGGTACAGGCTTTTTTGATCAAGTTAAAAAATTTCAAATTGCTTCATAGATAAGAGCTGTATTACTTCCAAACAACAAACTTTATGGCAGTTTTAGAAAGAAAAGGTCACGAAAAGCGAAAAAAATTTGGGCCAACCTGAGCTTTTAAAAGAGGGGTAGAAACGATGAGGAAGAAGCGAGTTTTTCCATGAAAGTGGCCAAGAAACGTCTCAAGCATAACTGTTGCTCCACATATCACCTCCAACACGCGCGTTGGTGGTAAGAGGACTAGATTTACTTTTATTTATTTAATGTCCCGTGTTGCACCAACCAGCAGATGTGGAGGCTGGTGTAAAGATACCTAGACTTCCAGCTCACCAATGAATTCACATTTGCTCTGTTACAACCAGAATGGCAGGCCTTCCTTCGTGGGGTGTCATTGCAATGTTCTTAAAGTCTAAGTGTGATTTTCCCTAGAATAAATATTTTGGCAATCACTCCGGCTGTGCAACCTTAAATTAAAAAAGAAACAGCCGCAGAAGACAAGGGGCAAGAGAAGGAGTGTTCACACCGCAACGACTGGCATGAATACTCCTTCTCTTGTCCCTTGTCTTTTTTACCAACTGGCCCACATTTCAACCCTTGTGCATCCTTATGTAAGCCGTAGTCGAAAAGTAGTCTGACTCAATTCCTTCGTTTTTTAAACATATTCAAACTTATTGTCGAAAAGTGTTGCATCGTTTTGTACTTCAGTGCCTAGAGCTTTTAACATACTCTTTCCCTGTTTCACCAATAAATAGATCGCGAATAAAAAAAATGTTTCAAGTGGACGTTGCACGCACGTGTGCAGCATTTCTTACGTCTAGTTGTTTGCGGAAAATCTTCTGGCACTGAGTGCTTCCTTAAGAAGCTCGAAAATTTACAACCGCTACGCGCTGAGCAGACTGGTGAAGCTGGCTTTTGAAGACAATGCAGAAAAAGAATGTGAACTTATCCATAGTTGCATGATTTCTACTGGCAAGCACTACCGTGCTGCAACAACACAGCAGAAGTCAGAATGCAGATTTATTTCCACCCTATTGAAGGCCTTAGGTCGCCCTTAATCGGGTCCTTACTTTTTACAGTGATTTCTAAGGGCATGTAATCTACCACGCTCGAGCCTCTATACCCACAGGGCCGTGCCAGAATTTATTTGATACCCTACCATGTTGTGTGAAACTTGGGTTTCAACGACCATGAACTCCGCCATCCTTTCTTTCACCTTTGTTTCTCCGCCTGGATGCAATGCACGAAAAATTCATCTCTTGACATGACACGTGAAAGGGAGCGGTTATTTTACCACTAGAACACCGTCACTGGGCCTCACACCCGTCCGTATCGCTTTCTTTTAGGTCCTATTGAGTTGTCTTACTTTACAACAATAACTGTGTAATACGTGCCCTCTGTGAAAGATGTAGCAGCATAGGCTTTCTGCTTTACAATTACACACAACTCGAATTACACACGTGAGAACTAGGAGCGGTGCACTCTTTTGTGCAGGTAACCGTGCTGGGAGACCAGCAGCACACGCTAGGCCTTTTCGTACTATCCGCCTGTGCTAGCCGGCAATGTCTCCCAATCAGTTTTCCGCCTATTACCCGTGGACACAAAATACCCGAGTTCCCCAACGGAGAACAGGGAGAGAAATGATACCACCCCTTTTGCCTTTGCCACTCCTGGCAGCAAAAAGGTTTGGTTTAGTTGGTTGGTTTATTGGGGTTTAACGTTCCAAAGCGACTGAGGTTCGAGCTGCCAGATTTGCGGTGTTAACTAGAAGCCGGTTGGCGTGTCATTATATTGAACATTCTCCCGAACCTGCAAGATGCCGGCCACACTAGCACTGCATTCTTCCGCCCTCGAAAGGTTAGTTTGTTTCAACCCTGCGTTCATTCCGCCATCACCAGCCGTCCTTGCCACATCCTACCGGACTACTGAAAGCTGCTGGCGTGGGTAGTCGTGGGCACACATATCCAGTCCCTCAGCGTCTCTAAAGCTACGCAGGTACTTTGATTTGCTGCTACTGAGACCGCAAATACCATCGCCTTCCCACAATTTCTAAAGTGGGTGAGGTGTTTGTCTTCAGTAGCAAGCGCACGGACAACACGAATGTCAGCTTACACCCGCATTCCGCCTACAAGGACACTCGGTGTACCACAACAGTAATGAGATGTGCACACGGGAAGCGCGCTTGAGAAAAAGCCCTGGCATCTACAGTTCACTGGTGCTCCAGGAGTGCAACACAGCCGGCAAGAGAGTCAACAGCGCTCTCGGATGCTCTACCATGTTCACCCTGTCGCTTTTCAAGAGGTTCACTGTAAAAGTAAATCAGGTAGTTCGCCGGGGCAGCTCAGTAATCCCCCAGATCCAAAGCTTCAGCTCAGACATCATTGTAAATAGAGAGGACAACAGCCCCGACATAATATTTGCCAGTCAGGCGCCCGCAAGCAGCTCTTACATGTGGAGAAGTGGTTTCGAATCTATTTTGTTGTCTTCGCCACAAGTAGAAAAAGATCACAAATTTACCTACGTTCCTGAATTCAAGCCAGAGCTGCCAGTAGACAGTATAGCCGAGCTGGATATTCCGTGAAAAACGCAGCCTCACTAAGCCAGCCACGCAAGATTTGAAAGACGCCCAGGAAGCTCCCCGGAGTTCAAACCCGTTCTTGGTTGTTCCTTAGGCATGGTCTAGAGGGCCAACAGCGTTTAGTCGATGAACCGAGCCGTTTATTTCTTTGTAGACGTATCTCCCACGTCAAACGTTGCCGTCTTTTGCGACATCTAGATCGTCATATACTCCTGACCGATGAAATGCGAGTGCCACAGAACATGCCTCTTCTCTACGCTGCTGTGATCCTTATCAGTTTTGCCGACAGCACAATCGCGCGTAAAGAGCAGCTCGATCGCTCGACAGCTGGCTATGAAACGAAACACGAGAGTGAGGCCGACAGGCAGCAGCACTGAAAGTGTGTAATTTCCAGACGCTGCTAGCATGTACTGTACCAAGCAGTTATTCAAACCCTTGGAAAGCCTCTCAGTCTGCGTCAGCTGGCTCACGAGCCCCTGTCCTTTGTTGCTAGCGCATCTCTTCATACAGCAGTATCTAGATGGCGCCAGGACAAATGAACACGATGGCGCGAAAGGCGACTACTCGTCGACCGTCAGAGAATTTCAACCGGAAAAGACGCGAACAGCGCCCGATTGGGCGAAGAAAGATTCAACAAGAGTTTTGCTTTGCTGGATCGCAGACACGTCTGGCGAGGGTATTAGTTAGAGTAGTATTAGTTGAAGACGACGATGTACAATGCACAGCGCAAGAGAGTGTTGTAGTATAACACGAGGCGTGATCAGCAGCGGCGTTAGCCCAGTGCTCTCATGCTGTGGCCTGTGAAGCTGGTCTGCCCGCGGTGCCGCGGGTTCGCAACCGAGTTACGGCAATGTTTAATGTAATTTATTTATGGTTTGGCTTGGTCACACCTACTACGGAGTCGCGGCGCAACCAACGAACAGCGCTTAAAGAGCTGCACTCTAGGAGAACAAACCCTT